>NC_081166.1:8200100-8568225 GCF_012432095.1 Onychostoma macrolepis | reverse complement strand
ATACTTAATGTGGCTACCTTCATACACTCTTGGTGTGAAAACAGTATTCTATAACCGAATTCACAGGCTTCACAATAGTTTTCTCTAATCGAATTCACACAAATCATAACCGCCTTTTCAGATAAAAGGCCTATGCAGTGTGAACGAATCCGTACCGGACAAATACTTGTCTGTCAGAACTTGGCACCGCACACACGGGTATTTTCATGTGTGGTTTCAGAAACTTACAAAGACAAGATGTGAGATACGTCTGTATGATCCGTGTTTCTTCAACCAGAGCCTTTTTCTCCGGTTCTGTAGTCTGCGCGCGCAACTACGCACTCAGGCATAAAACTGCTGATGTTTAATTAAAATTTGACTGACGAACGCGCGCTTCTTTCAGACTCATCTGAAGTCAGCTGTTATAAAACATTGTTTTGGATGGCCTATCGTCATTTTTTATATTTACACAAATCAACATCAAACGTAAATATCAAAGATGAAGAAAATGCTAAGGACCAGGATGTGTTTTTTTTTTTTATTGAAGTAGGCTAAATCAAAAACTTGACTAACACGATGAACAAAGGCAGGAAAATAAATAAATGTAGCCTAGTATAATTTACTATACACATAAACACGCACATATAAGGATTATTGTTTTGTATAGCATTTTTAGTGCATCATTTTCATCTCAACTTCCATTCAGTGATTGTGTACTGTTCTTAATTATTACAGCCTCTCTGTTAGGTTCAAGAGACAGAATTACGGTTCAGTGAGATGATCATTGTTCTACGACGAAGGCTGCAGCAGCGTGTGGTGTGTTTAGGCTGAGAAATAGCAGTGTGATTGCTGACGACAAGATGGCTGAAAATGAACCCCACATTGTCTTTCGAGACAACAGTTAGTTGATGTTTTTATTATTCACAATGACAGCGCAATGCTCTCATTCCACCGAATCATTACAATCCACTGCACTGCTGAAAAAAAATCTAATGACAAAATGCATCATCTTGAGACCTTTTTCTACTGTGTAACAAAAGCGGTGCAGCGTTTATCATAATGGGTCTTAAATTCTCAAAAATTAACTGCATTTACTGTAAGACGCTGTTTTTGGAAGCTCATAAGGCGTAATGGCCTTCCGCAGGTCCTGTCTCTAACAAGGCTTCGGCTCAGATGCTTCCAATAAAAGGCTGAAAAACTCCTGCCTGTAAACCGTTGTGACATATAAGGAGGACAGGTGTGTCTTGCCTATTGGGAGAAAAGGGTTTCTGGGAGAAGAGTGGGGTCCTTCGAAGGGGGAGAGAGCAGCACAGCGGGGTCCGGCTGAGGTTGAGGTTCTGCTCGACTGTCGTTTCCGTAGCAGAGCAGCTCATACATCATTTTCACGTCTTGGGTTTACTTTACCAATCACGGCGAAAGCAGAGGGCATGATGTGGCTGATACGATTAATGGACGGAGGGCAAGAGGTGGCGTGCATGTGTGTGCATGTGTGTTTTGTTGAGGTAGTGTGTGTGTGTGTGTATGACTGGGATCACCGGCAGGGATAGGGATAACCAAACCAGATGTTGAGGCAGAGGGAAAAAGGGGTTGTGGAAGGTCATGTGCGCTGTCTTCCTCATGTCCTTTGAGCCTTAAGTCCTGTCTCAGCCTCTCAGAACTGCACAGACCTGGCGTGTGGAGGACCCCAAAGGACACCGGTGTATGTGTGTGGTGTGTCCAGGTTTGCCTGACTGTGAATGCCTTACAGGGTAGAAGGAATAAGGCAGTATATGTGTGTTTAAAGATGTGTGCGTCAATCTCAAGGCAGACCTGTCAGCGGGGGTAACCTATGACTGATGAGATCTGAAAGGGTAAGTTTCAGTAAGAGAGATGTTCTAGGGGAGGCCACAGGGGAACTGTATGATGAGTCGAACGGTGAGGCCTGCAACATTCAGTCCCTCTTCTTAAAATTCAGTCACATTACTATTAAGCCTACTTTTATGAAGCAAGAAAGGCATAATAATTGCACTTCCAGCTTAAAATACTCTAATAACAACAATGTTGTGTTCATGTTATGCAAGGTAACGTGCAAACATCTTGTGAAAGAACATGTTTACAATTCTATTATTTGAAATATTTCTGAGATAAACAGGATATTCCAAGAGAAAAACGTAGGGAGGGAATTGATTTTATCCATTAAGATCCATCCCTGGATATGTGAATGTGAGCGTTACTAGAATGAAGGCAGGAGGGGGTGAAAAATAAAAGGGATTGAATGTCGACCAAAAAGGCAGGTTGTTTGATTCCATGTTAACTTGGAAAAAAAATCTATAATATAATTAAAAAATATCATCAACAATCACATCAAAAATAAAAGTATGAAAGACAGAGAGCCACAGTGATGACTCCACCCACTGGTGTAAAAGTATAGTGCAGGCTGAAACAACACATTAACAGTAAGATGGATTGGTTTGTTATTATTTACCTGTGTAAACATGCAAGTGAATGAATAAGAATTGAACAAAAAAATAGGGAAAAGGAGCAATAATATAATATGTAGCATATAAATAAAATAAAGTGAAATACAATATTGATTTATTAGTTAGAATTCTCATTCAACCATTATTTTTGTTACTTTGTTCAGTAAACTTTAGCAGTTCTTGTTGTTTTTCCTTTTTGGGGGTGGGTCAGACTGTAAATGTATTTTCATCTGTGCCTGAACTGAGATGATATTGCCACGCCTGTGATGTATAACCCAGGCTCAAGGCTTAGTGGTAAACAGTAACACCTGCTGTATGTATAATTCATACAAGACCCTCTCTCTCTAACACACACACACACACACACACACACACACACACACAATGTACGCATACACAAGCCTATGTATGTGGAAGAGGATTGCAGTGACAAAAACATCTGCAAGGGATTTGTAGAGTGAATTGATACCTAATCATAAATAACATGAACATTTGAAACTCATTTGGTAGGCTGGCTGTGACCTCAGAAGAGTTGAAGGGAGCAGGAGGGTTTGTGTATGGTGCTGAGAAGTTTTAGGCATGGAGTTAAATGACCCTAAATGAGATGGGAGATGAGCACTACATGGCTGCTGATTGGTGCGGGATGCCTCACCTCACACTGATGAAAGGATCACAGGGATCAGTTGTGTATGCAGCCGGACCTGGATGCAATGCAAGCTCCCCTTGTGCCCCCCAATTAAGCTGAGTTCTAGATTACACAAATTGTAGCCAGAAAAAAAAAAAAAATGCAGAAACTACTCCAATTTTAATATAGTTAACTAAGACACTCTGTGATTGCACAAAGTTATTGCATAGATTAAACTTTTCACTGTTTGGTTTTGCACACCATAAAAAATAAATATAAAATCACAATTGTGAAAAATCACAATCACAAGAAATGAATTTACATTGTTAAAGTATAAATTTACAATTTTGAAATAACTTTTCTTATTGCAAGTTAGTTATTGTGAGATGCAAAGTCATTTTAAATTAGTCACAATCATAAAGTTGCAGTTATGAGAAATAAAGTTGCAATTGTGAGATGTAAAGTCACATTCTAAAATAGTCACAATTGCAATTAAGCTGCAGTTATCAGAAATCACAATTGTGAAATATAGTAACATTTTGAGATATAATGTCACAATTACAAGAATTACTTACAATTTTAAGATGTAAAATCATATTCTAGGAGTTAAAGTATAATATAATTGCAATTGTGAAATGTAAGGTCACAGTTTTAAACATAGTCAAAATTGTAATTGGGACTATATTTTAAAATATGACCTTATGGGAAATCGCAATTTCACAACTGTGAAATATAGTAATATTTTGAGATATAAAGTCATAACTGGAAGACTCAAAAATGTATAATTTTAAAATATAAAGTTACAATTTTGATATATAAAATCATATTGCGAGTTATAGTATAATAAAGTTGCAACTGATGTAGGGTCACAGTCTAAAATATAGCTACAATTACAATAAAGTTGCAGTTATGAGAAATAAAGTTGCAATTGTGAAATGTAAACTCACATTTTAAAATATAGTCACAATTACTGCAGTTACAGAAATAGTTAGTCATAACCTTGAGATATAGAGTAAAAAGTATGTGAAATAAAGATTGTGAGAAATAAAGTCACAATTACTGTACTCTGTCACAGTAATAAAATACATATATATAGTTTTCTGATCCGGAAACAGGCAAACACTGTTTACAAGCCTGTCTTGGAAAGATAAATTAAAAATTGAAGTATTTGTAGCCCATAAGCATGTTGTATGTCAATGTGCGGAATACACTTTATGTGACAGACTTGGAAAAAGTATGTGCGTTCCAATTTCCAAAAAGCTTCCAAGAACTTTTCAAATCTGTGGCTTGTAAAAGGTTGCTTGTTCATACAGTTAGTCAAACCCAGCATGAATGAAACTTGTCAGCAAACACACATTTTTCCCGCAGACACTATTTTTAGTAGTAAAAACATTTTAGCCTCACACATGATAGCCGTCTCCCTCAGTAAGCAGTAACACAACACAGGATGTTCCTCGTATGAGAGTAGAAATGCCAGTGACCTTTAAACAGTAAAGGTTCAAAGTATGAAATGCAGGAATCATTCTCTATACCCGTCTACATAAAATGCAGTGCATGATTTGAACTGCACATCAAGGTCATTAGAACGCATTTCTGATAACAAGAAGCTGATGGAAATCTGTCATATTTTTTCTTATTCTTCGTAATCACCTTACTGTTTTATCTCTCAATAAAACAGTTTTCATCACTTGCTTCTGTTGCCAGATCAAAGAGTCTTTTTCTGTCAAGCATCTAGGCCTGTATCTCAGAAGGCAGCGGTCTTGTTTCTGTTGAAATCGGTTTAGCCTAGGTTGGGTGGGTTTTTAAATATTTTGACACTGGCTTCTTTAATTTGAATCGGCTTGTTTATGTTCTCACCTCAGCAGAGAGAATCATACAAGAGGAGTCCCTTTGTCCGAATTGCATGTGTTTCTTATCAAGGCAGCCAGGCGTAGGCATATTTCCAAACTGCACACAAGGATCCTGTGTGGCCAATGAAAAACCTAGACCCTACAGCGCCCCCTACCTGCACAAACTTGTCTGCTTGCACTTCATTAGTCTTGAAGCCTTAATTGTTCTCCGTTACCTTTTAAAGATTATTTTCCTTTCGGATCCATCATTAATTATTCACTGCACGCCCTCTATCAACTCGCTATCGTTTTTCTCTCTCTCTCTCTCTCTCTCTCTCTCTCTCTCTCTTTCAATGCCTCCCTTCCTCTTGTCAGTGTGATTTGCTGTGTTTCTGTCAGTAGCTGACTCAAGGCAGGTGGAGGGGTTTCCATGTGCTTTCCATTTTCCCTGGACTGAAACGGCCGCAATTAAAACCAAATGTGCAACCTGTGGCTCGCGCATGCAGTGTGCTCTGACATACAGACGTGTACTCACTTGCAAATAGTAGGCTGAACAATAACAATTCAGATTTATTGCCTTGATACAAAACGATTGGCTGAACTCTGGAAGTCTGTTGTATTGGAGTCTCTGAGCAAGAGAGAACTTAACGTTGTTTTGGTGGGGTGCTAGACGTGCGGAGGCCGGGGTGAGCGAGAGGCCAGGCCGAGGTCACCAGCGAGATTCAGCTAAAAAAGGAGAAAATTATGCGGGCAGCTGAAGTTTCTCCTCTGCAGCCAGAATGTCTGCTGACCACATCGTGTAGCTTGAGGACATGGAGACTATGATTAGAGCCCTGGTAGGCAGGGCTGGGGTGACTCTGGTAAGGTCGCGTATAAGTACACCCACATGTTGTAGGAGTGCAGGTCCATATACCTTGTGGGCATATGCGCCCCACCTCTGACACCCCAAGGCCCCTCTTCTTTCTGTAGCATGACCTCAGCAAGCTGATAATCATAGTTATTGACAGAACAGGCTCCAACTGCGCTAAACAGTCCCCGTAGACAAACCGAGGTCTGATTTTCCTTTTGTCCAGATATAGGCTATGGTAGTGGTTATGTACAACATTGCTTTAGGGTGCGGTTGAATCAATTTTGGGATGTTCAGGGCACAAATGTTCACTACATACTGCTGGTTTTCATAAAAACCTTTTGATCGATGTGCATTTTACATTTATTAGTAGTACTAGCCAAAGCACCACTACTAGTATGGCTCATACTAAGCCTCTAACCTTGAGTGTTAAACTTCTGCATAACTAATTACTTGAGTTTCAAATTGTAAAGCTTCTCAGAATAGAAATTTAAATTCCCATAAAGTTTGTGCTGTAAGAGTGGTACCTCAAATTGTGTGGCTTGTTAATGAGTGTGGTATTACTTTTAAAAAACAATTGGACTTGCGATTTCCATCTGACAGATGATAAAATGGATGGAACTTTCCCATAGCCTCTAACAACCATCTGTAACACGGATCTCCAACCCTGCTCCTGGAGAGCTACCATCCAGCAGATTTCAGTTCCAACCCTGCTTCAATACACCTGCATATAATTATTAGGTGGTTCAAGGTGTGTTTGATTGGGGTTGGAGCTGAAATCTGCAGGACAGTAGCTCTCCAGGAGCAGGGTTGGAGACCCCTGATCTAGAACATCTAGCAGCCAAATTGAAATGGTCTTGTCCTTTAGAAACCACATATAAATGCCCAAGCAACCACACAGAAATGTTCTTTCAACCACCCAGAACAATCATATAGACCTCATGCAGCCCTGTCCCTTTTCAGCACTGTGCTCGTTGTCTTCTATCTGTTCTGTCCATCTATCTGCTTTGTATTTTCACAGCATAAAGGTAAGATCTTACGAATTTATAAAATGAACCACTTGTTATAAAACCTTCCTGGTCTACATTACAGTGATGCTAAATAAATATACAGAGCTACCACAAAAATGATATTGAGTTACACATAAAATATTGAGTTACACATATCACAATATTATACATATAGAGCTGCTTTGTAGCTGAAAATCAACTTTAATTCTAACGGAAACCGTCAAAGACACTGTTTTTTTTTCTTCCATGTTTAATCCTGTAATGCCACTTTAAAGCAATCTATTGCATAAAGTATTATATAAGTAAACATGACATGAATTTACTGGCGTGCCGATTGCGGAGGTGGTGCAAACATATCCTTATCCCTATGATCAGATGCTTTCTTAACTGCCGTTTTCTCACACTGGTCAAACCTCATTACTGCAGACCCTAACATTAGGTCATATAAGATCAAATGATTATTAAAAAAAATAAATACATACATGTCAACATTGACAATTCTTTATATGTCGACTAATCATTTCAGCTCAGCTAGCAATCATGTAGATATGCCTTAGTCACCTCCCAGGCCACCCTAGCAACCACATAGAAATGCCCTAGCAGCCATCCAGAACACTGTTGGCGAGTTGTGCAAATGTAAAAATCTAGATTCATTTTGTCTGACCACACCACCTGTTTTTAGCATCTTCAAATACGTATAATAGACCTGATCAGAATATTGAGTCACCACAATGAGACTCAGAGCGCTAGTTATTCCCCTTGTGGTCTATCTGCGGGCTTCATCTAATTTCATAAGAGCTAATTAAGCAGTGAAGGAGAGCTGGGTAAAGGGTTAGTTCCTGCGCCGGAGCACAGAGGGGAACGGTTTTATCTCTCTGTGTCCAAGGGCAATGCCACTCCTCTCTCGTGAACACAAAGTGCCACCCACTATGTGTTCCATGCCCAAATATTTACACTCACTGCAGGAATGACCCCCACCCCACCCCTCCTTTGATGCGGTTTACAGCTCAAAACTCACTGGAAAATGTGGCTTTGGCACAAAGTCAATGACTCACAGCAAATAAGCAGCACCATTACAGAAAATAAAGAGCCGCGCTGTTGTTTCAGGACACTTGAAAAAGAAACCAAATGGGGAGGAGGATGTAATGACAAAGGGAAGACACAGCTTTATTCCTCAACCACTTTCCTCTGTCCACACCACCGCGTCCCCTACAACCGCCAAGCACATCAATCGCGTGGCCCTCTTTTTTCATTTACCTGAAAAAAAGGCAAGAATTACAGAGCTAAATTTCAGAGAGAGAAGAAAGCAAAGGAATAGACATGGAAGAGAAATATCCCCTTGAAAGTGCGCGCAGACAGGCCACAGGGAGCTCACAAAGACTGCCCTTGATCAGACCAGTGTAAGAACAAAGGCGAGATTGTGGGGACAGTGAAGGCTTTCATGTGGATAGCCACTGTCTGTGTGCAGGCCGCTCACTCATGGGCAGGCGAACACAAAACCAGGGCCATTTACAGCTCATAAGCGGCAAACGAAAAATACACAAGCACAGTGGCCCCAAAAAGTATTTAGACACTTAAGCTACACTTAAAAATGCATGAAAAATGTCTTTGAATTATATCACAAAATATCAAACCAAGTGGCATTTATTTTAAGTCAGCATGAAATCAAAATTCACCCTGTCTATTTTGAAAATGTTATAGACGTTATTGTGAACGATTCATCCATTTATTTTTTTGACTTCGTAATTTTAAACAAAATGTCATAACTGGATCTTCCAACGTTCTGATTGGATCTTTTGATCCCTCCGCCCTACTTTTTTTTTCCCAAGTCAATTACACTTGTATGTACAACACAATGCCTAAGGATCATTGTTGCTACTAGTCTAAAAAGTGTGGGCATACATTTCAAAAAAAAAAAAAAAAATTAATTTGAGGATTTAACAAGTATGCTCTCTGGTAAAGTATAAAATTACAATATAATATACAGGTGCATCTCAATAAATTAGAATGTCGTAGAAAAGTTAATTTATTTCAGTAATTCAACTCAAATTGTGAAACTCGTGTATTAAATAAATTCAATGCACACAGACTGAAGTAGTTTAAGTCTTTGGTTCTTTTAATTGTGATGATTTTGGCTCACATTTAACAAAAACCCACCAATTCACTATCTCAACAAATTAGAATATGGTGACATGCCAATCAGCTAATCAACTCAAAACACCTGCAAAGGTTTCCTGAGCCTTCAAAATGGTCTCTCAGTTTGGTTCACTAGGCTACACAATCATGGGGAAGACTGCTGATCTGACAGTTGTCCAGAAGACAATCATTGACACCCTTCACAAGGAGGGTAAGCCACAAACATTAATTGCCAAAGAAGCTGGCTGTTCACAGAGTGCTGTATCCAAGCATGTTAACAGAAAGTTGAGTGGAAGGAAAAAGTGTGGAAGAAAAAGATGCACAACCAACCGAGAGAACCGCAGCCTTATGAGGATTGTCAAACAAAATCGATTCAAGAATTTGGGTGAACTTCACAAGGAATGGACTGAGGCTGGGGTCAAGGCATCAAGAGCCACCACACACAGGGAATTTGGCTACAGTTGTCGTATTCTTCTTGTTGAGCCACTCCTGAACCACAGACAACGTCATAGGCATCTTACCTGGGCTAAGGAGAAGAAGAACTAGACTGTTGCCCAGTGGTCCAAAGTCCTCTTTTCAGATGAGAGCAAGTTTTGTATTTCATTTGGAAACCAAGGTCCTAGAGTCTGGAGGAAGGGTGGAGAAGCTCATAGCCCAAGTTGCTTGAAGTCCAGTGTTAAGTTTCCACAGTCTGTGATGATTTGGGGTTCAATGTCATCTGCTGGTGTTGGTCCATTGTGTTTTTTGAAAACCAAAGGCACTGCACCTGTTTACCAAGAAATTCTGAAGCACTTCATGCTTCCTTCTGCTGACCAGCTTTTTAAAGATGCTGATTTCATTTTCCAGCAGGATTTGGCACCTACCCACACTGCCAAAAGCACCAAAAGTTGGTTAAATGACCATGGTGTTGGTGTGCTTGACTGGCCAGCAAACTCACCAGACCTGAACCCCATAGAGAATCTATGGTGTATTGTCAAGAGGAAAATGAGAAACAAGAGACCAAAAAATGCAGATGAGCTGAAGACCACTGTCAAAGAAACCTGGGCTTCCATACCACCTCAGAAGTGCCACAAACTGATTAAAGCAAAAGGATAGCCTTCGCTTTGCTTCGTAGACAGAGTCTGGAAGGGCATAATTGACAAGCGTTTACTTTCTCGTGGGCGGGTGCTTGTCTGAAGATTAAAATCATTGGTGTACCCGTAAGCCAATCACATAACGGTTGGTTATGACGTATGTTATTCGTGGGCTCAGCCGCCTTGAACTTCTGCTGTAAACACAGGTATGCGGCGAAAATAAAATCATCGAGCGAAATACCGGAGTGAACATGGCTGTAAACGACTTTTGCAGATTATGTGAAGTAATCACATCACACACAATCACAATTATCGCCTTGCCGGACTTTGGCCTCCCCAGTTTCTTGCTGACGATCGGTAACAGTTGATAAATTAAACTTTTCCCAAAACCTGTCGGGAGTAGGGCCACAACATCACCTCCATTCAAAATGTGAACCAAACACTCTTCTTGTTCGGGCTTCAGTTGGCAAATGCCGGGAATATTCTCCACAACAAAGCGAATAGCATCCCGTGTCTCCATGTCCGCTGTCGTTTTAGATTTCCCTCACCTATACCTGAACTACAATCTTAAATTCGGCGCTTAGTGTCTACGGCCTCTCAGCCCGCCCTCTGTTCGCTGGTTGGCCCAGCTGCAGTGGAGCCGGAGATAAACTGGGAGATGGTCTGCTATATCAGACTGAGTACAGAAGCTAAATGAAATTAAGCGGAAGTACGAAGTCTGACGTAGTCAGGCTAGCAAAAGGAGCCCCTACCAAGTATTGAGTACATATACAGTAAATGAACATACTTTCCAGAAGGCCAACAATTCACTAAAAATGTTTTTATTGGTCTTATGAAGTATTCTAATTTATTGAGATAGTGAATTGGTGGGTTTTTGTTAAATGTGAGCCAAAATCATCACAATTAAAAGAACCAAAGACTTAAACTACTTCAGTCTGTGTGCACTGAATTTATTTAATACACGAGTTTCACAATTTGAGTTGAATTCCTGAAATAAAGGAACTTTTCTACGACATTCTAATTTATTGAGATGCAGCTGTATATTTTAAAAATGATTCTATACATTTATATCATTATTGTATAATGATACATACAATTGTAAAAAAACTATAAACATCACAACATACTATATGTAATGTACTATTATTATATTATATACAATAATCATATAATAATAAACAATATTTATTATAAAATAAAGTATATAAATATTATATTTAAGTTTAAAAAAAAAAAAAGGTCAACGAACTAGCGTTACTTAGTTTTACTAGCATCGGTTTGCTATGTAATGACTAGGGTTGGGTCTCATTTAAATTTGATCATTTCCAATTCCGATTCCGCTTATCGATTCCCATTTTCGATTCCAATGTGGTTAAAAAAATGAAATTTTTCTTTTTGCAAAACATTTAATTGCTGCTGAATACCACGAATAAAAATCAGCCATCTACATAAAAACTGGACTCCATTAAGAGTTGTTTGTGTGCAAACTAGAGCTGCACGATTCTGGATAAATTGAGACTTTTTTTTTTTTAAATGGAGGTTGTAGTTCTCTCACAATTCTGAAGAAAAAAAATATTAGACAACTAAACAAAATCTCATGGAATTTATGAATAGAATGATTTAGTGACTCACTCAAGATTTACATGTTTCATTAGTGGACAAATCAGAGTTTATTAGTGAATCTGTTGAATGAAGGATTCAAAGACAAATACATTTTTTAACAGCCACTTTTCATCAGCTAAAAATAAAAGATGCCCACACAGGAATTGATAGGTGGAATCGAAATTTAAATTTTACAACAAGTATCCGATTCCTGACCATAAGAATCCGATTCTTGAATTGATTTTTGATTTCCAACCGTACTCATGACATACATCTCAAAAGTTTAAAGGTGTCCAATACTTTTTGGGATCACTGTACATGCACTAATATAGACAAGCTTCACAGCATTTCCAGGTCACAAATGTTCTCTGTGCTATGAGGATATATAAAAGGCAGACTGTGAACTAATAACTGTTTAGATTTATGTGTGATTATGTTTACATATGCCGGCTTTCAACGTAAAATAAAAAATAGTGTGTTTCCAGGGCCCAACTGTGCAGTGAAGCCTTTACTTATGGCTATTTAAGAAGACATTTCCTGTTTAGAACAGGATAATGTGTTTCTCTTTGGCCTGAACCTGCAGCTCTTGCCAGCAGCTGCTCTGTGGCGATCCTCACACATTTCTGCGCCACGGAACGAGGGAGGAGGAGGAGGAAACGGGGCAATAAAAAGTGAGAGCGCGAGAGAGTGAGGAGGGGGCCTGAGATTCCAGAGGACCCGGAGCAAGTGTGACACACTTTTCAGGATTAGTGTGTACCTGTCTGTATTTGCTTGTGTTTGAGTGCAAGTATGCACGTGTGGTGTGTGTGTGTTCCCGAGCATATGTTTGCGAAGGCTGAGTTAGAAACGGATGCAGAGATAATGGATGGATGTTGATTCTACACTGTCACCACTGTATGGCCATTTGGAGCCATTAAAAATCCCCAATGTCTCTTTGATTCCTGCTCACTTCAGCTGCTGTGCTCCTTCTGAATTGTATGTGTGTGTGTGTGTTAGTGCGTGTATGTGTATGTGCCTATTAGATCTGACAAAACGATCAAAAATGAAAACCATGCTGGAAAGCAGAGAAACACTGAATACTAGAAATCCACACAGAAGCTTCTGGATGAAAATGATGTGGATTCGATGTAAGCAGGAACAGACTGCCCAGCAATAGGACTTTTCCCATGGGGCTAAAGAGCTTGTTTTATGAATCTAATTTAATTACACAAACATTTTATTTAAAAAAATGTATCCTCAAATTGCCCATTTAATTAATGACCTATAATAATCCTGTAATCCTGGATTATCATATGTATATATAAAGTTACATAAAATTAGGATGATTCTGTTTTGAACAACAAGCTAATGTACGTAGGATATCAGAATGCAAAGTGGCAAATACATATAAATCAAAGCAGCAATTTCAAAAATCACATGTAAAAGTTAAGTGTTATGGCCGTGTTTTATACACACACATTATAACATTAAATTTCGGTTAGAACGTTGCTAACGTAATTCAAAAACGTCTAACGTTAGTTAGATTAGTTAGCATTGGCGGTTTGTCCCATTTCTGAGAAATAGATTAATAAGTAGGCAGTGTGATATTGCTTTTATACAACAGTTCCATAAGCAAGAAGTTCATATTGAGTAACTTACAGTTCAGACACAATATTGTCAGATACGTCGTCTTCAAACCCCACAGGAGAGAAGAGCAGAGCAACGCATTAGTGTTGTTTCGTTCCTGAACGATTCAGTGTTTGCGAATGAATCAAATGAATGATTCAATGAATCGCCCCGTAAAGACCGTTGGTGATTTTTGAGCAGCATACAGACTACTTTTACTATATCTGCCATAGAAAAAAAAATTGGTAAAAACTATAATAGTAGTGTGCGACACCATTCATGCCGCTTTTTAAATAATCAGTTTTTCTGAATGAATCCTCTCTAATGAATGATTCAAACGCTCAATCATAAAGACACCTACCGCCACCTAAAGGCGTATCGATTTAAACTAGCGTTTTGGGTTTTGTATTTATATTAATATTATGGCTACATTAGAAAAAGCACTATACAGATATTGTTAAAAAAGACCAATTAAAATTACATAATAAATTCCATCATTATATAATAAATGCCTCCATTCATTCTACCAATGTACATTGTATTGTGTAATCTAAACATGCTGAACAATATAGTAAATAATAAGATATCATGACTGAAATTTAGCAACACAAACATCTCCTCCATAGTGAACAGCAGTATCAGACAGACTATTTTAATTTTATGATGTCAAAGGATTTCCTTCGATTTGCAAAAAGATGCTTTATAATATGCAGCACACTCACTTCTCCAGAACAGAGGAGCCTATTAAAACTGCACTGGTGATGGAGAAGAGAGAGATTAGGGGTCATAGTCCATAAAAAGGGGGGTTATATGGTTATTTGATGGGGGGATAGAAAGACTGAAAAACGGGCGAGGAAAGGGGGGTATTCCTGTACTCCATCTGTTCCCCTCAGTCACTACTAAGAAGATACGTGGCCAGGGATGGGGTCAATCAGAGGGCAGGGGCTGGGTAGCTCACTTGCTGCATGTGAAGCCATGAAAGTCATCTAAAAGAGATTCATTAGTAATGTTAGGGGAGCATTGGCTGTACCCCACTAATTCCTCAGCAGCTGTGAGCCACGCATCTGGTCTGAGCAATGGGCCTGTGATTGGCCGTGTTTCAGTGGGTGGGGCCGAAGTGGGAGGAGCCACTAAAATGATCTCTGATCTATGCTTTTCTCTTTTAAGGCACTGAGCTGCCACTGTCTCCTCTCTTTTTACCGCGAGGGTTATAATTACTGAGAAATGCCCAACGCAAATTTCCCAAGAATTATTGAGAGGTCCGAAAGCGGCACAGAAAGATTTCCAGAAGCATGCGGTGGCCATAGCTTGTGTAAACTGAGGCCAAATCAAAGAATTTATGGGGTAATATATTATATTTAGAATAAACTTTCATCAAGCAAACCCTAAACGATCCGTTAGTTTTACAGAAACCCAAAACCGCTCCCCAATCACTCCCCGCTGCCACACAGGAATGAGGTGCCTTCTTTCTCAATGTGGACCCCCCTACCAAGACTGTATATCAAAAAATCAGTCAAGTGTCGGCATTCGCACATAACCATGTCTCAAAAAAGGATTTTAATTGGAGGAACTCGGCGGGAGCCGACACAGGAGCCCTTTCTATGCGGGTCCCATGTAACAGGCCCCGCCATTGACCGGACCCTCCAGCCCCCGTGGCTGATATACGGCGGGCTTGTATGAGGATGGCTGTGCGTAACTTTGAGAGGAGAGGCTACAGATCAGCCCATCAGCACAACTCTTGTCACCCTCCTTTTTTTTTTTTTTTTACGAGTCTTAGGGTTTTTTTTCCTGTGTAAAGATTTATGACAAGTTTTTTTTCTCTGCTATTTCATGGCTGTTTGAGTGGGGTTGGTTAAGCCCAATTCAACATGAAGACCTGATTGAGATGTACTAACAGACGCTACTGTAGTTGGCAGTCACGGGGGGAGGGATGGGTCGGGTACAGCGAAAGACGTTAGGAGAGGCAGAGGAATGTTTCAGGCCTGTAAAATAGCCGCCTGTCAAGCCGAGACGCTTGCCATGTTTGGGTGGAGAGCAGCTTTTAATGGGGAAAGACAATTTGGCGCTCTTTCTGAAAGACTGACTTTCTGTGAGTGCTTCACAGGCATCCAGCGTCTGTACACATGTGGTCGGACAACTGATAAATGGACAGGACAACTAATCTGAAAGGAAAACATTCTCACTTTAATTACCCCCTATCTTTAAGCTGTGTGAAAACTGAAATTATAGCTGTCAGGCCAAGTAAATACTGAATGCACAGCTTTTCCCTTCACAATTGGCATCTTGTGTGTTTGAGTGTGTGTGTGAGAGAGAGATTCATCCAAAGCCGTAATAGCAGTATCTGTAACGTAGAGAGATTTAGTCGTTCTAATGGTGTAAATGTCATTCTGACACTTTTACTGTCCATGCACATGCCAAGGAGCTGCGCTATGCCTGCGCATGTGTTACTGCAGGAAAAATTCCCAACAACGTTGCTGACCCCCACGCAGTGACGTGTCGATGTTCCTGAGGCCGTGTTCTGCTTATTTAGCTAGAAATATCCATGAAACAATGAACACTGTTTTCAAGCACCAGTTAATATTCTGTGTCATCTCCCAAATGTTCTCCCTAAAGCAAGGCTATAGCCACCATACATCTATCTATCTATCTATGCCTATGAGCAAATTCATTTAAAAAACATTCTTAATTAAATTCTCAGTCACACATAAACTTGCATATGCAGAATACAGTCTAAGGGTTTTCTTCTAAACTGTTTTTCTTATCTTTATCACTGAGCCTGCTGTATTTAAAACACCACCATGAATTAGAAATAGATCTGAAACTCATGATCATTCGTATTAAGAAATGATTTGATTTAGTAAATCATATTAAAACAGGTGACACTGGAATGAACAAACACCAACAGGACTGTTTAGAATCCTTAAGTAATCGATTAGTGACTAAGCGTTGACAGATTATTGGCACAGGATAAGGTATTTGTTTCTTTTATTGAATTCGGCCCTTAGTTTCAACCAGGCTGCCATTATAAATAGGTCCGACCTTTGGTTGAACGGTTGATTGAGGCATTGCACAAAAAACATCTTTTGTTCCTTTTATTCACAATTATCAACATAATGGCCGTTATCTGCAGCCTTTAGCAATGCTGATGGTTAATAGAGAGGGCTTTAATAGATTTTAGGAGGACAAAGGTAGGCAATGTTTAGCTGCACATGTCAGTCTTTTTGTGTGTAGGGAGAGTCTGCATTAAAAACCTCATTCACAAGGCTGGTTGATGTGTAATTAAATGTGATTACTGCCACAGTCTGTGTGTGTCCTTTCTGAGGTCACTCACACACACACACACACACACACACACACACACACAAGCGCTGCAACACTCCGTCGCCAGGTTTCATCCCCCTTCCTTGGCTTCCTGAAGAGCCTGTGACTTTGGTGGCTGATGGGAAATTCTGTGCATGCCTGAGCTCACAAAGGCGCTCTTTCAGCCGCATGCATGCTTGACCTCTCTCAGTTCATCGCCCTGCTTTGTGCTCCCGTGACCTCGCGCTGACCAGGGGTTTCCCCTGGAGGTCAGCAGTTCAATCGGGTGCCTGTGTCTAATTTCTTCCTGGCTACAGAATCTCTCCCCCCCCGCCACCAAATCTGCCCAGCAATCTGCCCACTGTCTCCCCTTCTGCTGCTCGGGCCTAATTCCAATCTTCAGGGATTAGGTGTGGAGTGACAAGACCCTCCGGCCAATGGGCTGACTTGTCAGTTAGGTTCGAAGGCCAGTAGTGCACAATAGCCAGGCTTTTCCTGTCTCCTACCTAAAACCAGCCCCCCTAAAACAACACACTAAAATCCCTTCCCAGGAGAGCGCATGCCTGACTGGGGCAAGCCTGTCCCAACCTCTCTCCTCCAAACACACCAGTAACAGAACAGAACAGAAGTTGCCCGGATTCCGTGGGGCTCCTGTTGCAGATCAACATCCCTTGTTCCTGCTTCCCTTTCCTGCTCAAATCTCTGTCCAAATGAAACAACACCGTGTTTCGTCTGTGTAGGTGTTGTTGACAGACCGAGCCATTGATATGATCTCTGCATGCATAAATTCTACACCGTGTGTTAAAGTAAAGCATCACGGGACTCAGAAGATATTGCAGGTGTTAGTTACTTTGAAAACAAAACGAACAAACCGTCAACTTTCAATTTGAGCTATATTTGTCAAACGAAAGCGAACCTGACTAACCGTGACAGGCTGTAGGCAGCGTGCAGTTCCACTCCTGGCCACCGGAGGCAGCAGGGCGCACTAGTGTCTTTGGTAACTCCACACTGGCAGCGCTGCTGTGCATACTTCCTGGTTACAGACAGAGGAAACAAGGAAATTTTCGAAATAATTCGAGAAATTGCTTTCTAAATATTTGTTGATTCTCCTGTAACTTTATACAGACGGCACAAATATAACAGGAAGTTTATCTATAATCGTTTTAAAATAGTCATGAACCGATGGTCACTTAGAAATGAATGACTGATGGAGAAAAGTGTGGACGTGGTATGTAAATAAACTTTTTTTAAAACCTCCTCAATTTGATATGAGAAAGTTTATAGACAGACAATGTTTACTTATGAGAAATGTTAATTGTTGTATCGAATAGCATGTTAAGTTAACTAAATTAAAAGCAGTGTACAATTATTAATATTTCTGGGGTGTATACTGTGTAATATGCATATGTGTTGTCACATGCATACTGATATTACTCTGATAAATTAAATGTTTGTTTTCAAGAGTGTTTAATTTCTGATTTTATTTTAAACTGAGCCCCTCAAAAAACATCTTCCCACACATTACCAATCAATTTGTTCTGTGAGTTGTGTAAAAATACTCAAAAGTGCTCCTGACAACACAACTGTTGCCATATGGCAGGAAAACCTAAAACACATTTGACAACTACACAGAATGTTTGTAATCAGCGCAGCAATTACAGATATGTCATTTTTAATGTTTTAAGGGAATCAGGTTAGTTGAACATGTCTGTAGACTAACAATAGATAAACGTGTTCAATTTGTTCCAGATGTCATTCTGTAATGATCTGCTTTCTTTAGCGTGAAAGGAAATCTTCTAGGCCTATATCAATCTAAATCTAGCATCTTTTGTATATTCCATAGTCTGTTTGGTATAGAGTTTACTAGAATACAATTTGTATTGATTATATAGATTTTATATGCTTTGATTTGTATTCATTACTGTATTCCAGAAGCTGTTTGCATGTTGTAAAGCATACAAAATAAATAAATAAGCTATTTAATTGTTTATTAATGGTTTATACATTGCCGTTTTGTATTAAGCTGGATATTCCTCTTCATACATAAAGCATAACACTAGCAAATGAGGACATTTAGAAAACAAGAATCTCGCATTCAGTAGCATTAAATATGATGCTGGTGTATTTGTTTTCTTCCGCGTCTCCACAGAGCGTCATAGTGGCCAGTTGAAGGACAGCTGCATCAAGCCACTTATCTCAATTAAACCTTAGGCCATTGTGGAAGCACCACACACACCCGTCTGGACATTAGAGATCTCAGCTGTCTGAGAGCCAAAATGACTGCGTCAAACTGGGGTCTGATCATGAATGTTGTAAACAGCATCGTGGGTGTGAGTGTCTTGACGATGCCCTTCTGCTTCAAACAGGTAAACACATGGTTAGAGCTTATGGGAACGTGTGCTGTGTTGTTTTGTGTGTCATATGTTGAAATCTGCAATATGGACTTGGAGTTGTTTATACATGACTTTTCTGGTTCATAATCTGTTAACTGAGTGAACGCAGTGAATTAGAAACTGATAAGCTGCCTTTTTAGTTTGTCCACTTTATTTTGTACAAGAATCAGTAAAAGCATGTAACATTTACTGGGGCTGGAATTTAAATGTATAGGACATCTGTGTTTCTCTCTTAATTTTTATAGCCATTTTTTCATTCTTTTTGCAGTGTGGAATCGTGTTGGGCACATTGTTGTTGTTCTTCTGTTCTTGGATGACCCACCAGTCCTGCATGTTTCTAGTCCACTCGGCCAGTAACACAAAACGCAGGACTTACGCTGGACTAGGTGAGAGTGACTGAAAGCAACAGAAACACTCAGAGGTTTCATCAATTTCCATCATCATGATAATGTTTAAAGCAGGGGTGGGGAACGTTGATCCTGGAGGGCCACTCTCCTGCAGAGTTTAGCTCCAACCCTAAAAAAACCCTGTAAAAAAATATACGTAATTGCATCCTGAAAACCTTGATTAGCTGGTTCAGGTGTGTTTGATTAGGGTTGGAGCTAAACTCTGCAGGGACACCGGCCCTCCAGGATCAACATTCCCCACCCCTGGTTTAAAGCATCCTCAGTGTGGATTACAGTGGAATAATTTATTATATTATTAATTAAATTAGGTAACTAGATTGCAGCATCTGTATTTTTCTCATTACGAGTAAGCAAAATAAAACAGAAAAGCCAAGAACCTATAACTCACTGCTAATGCAGACTAAAAGTAGTATTTGTGATATTAGTGTTGTTTTTAAAAAATTCTAATCAAGAGGAAAATTTACAGCCCTTTTTGTGAAAGTGGTAAAAAAATAATAATAATTTCACAAGAAGCCTTTTTCATTTCTCTCTCCCTTCCCAGCTTTTCATGCTTATGGAAAACCAGGCAAGGCACTTGTGGAATTAAGGTAAGATGACTGTGGAGATTCATCTTCAACCTCATGAATTAAATAAACTCTTTTTGCTTGTATTATCTACTTATATTTTCTCTCTGTTTTCAGCATGATTGGCCTCATGTTGGGGACGTGTATTGCTTTCTATGTCGTCATCGCAGATCTGGGTTCCAACTTCTTTGCTCAGCTGCTTGGGCTGGAGGTAAGATATAAGATTTTATGTTGTCACATGGCAAAAATTATGTTAACTCCTGTTGTTACTCCAACACATTTCTTCCAAATCAATTAATGATAAGCAATTCCTAAAACTGATCATTGCCCTTGTTCATTAACCTCCTGAAAGGATAAAATCAAAGACCGCTATCTTAAAAAAAAAAAGTGCTGAGCTGTGTGTCATGTAACCATAAAACTTTGATGAAAATGAACTGCTGTAAATATTTCTTACTGGCCACAAATCTGTATTTTCATTGTTACATGCAGCATCTTGTGCAAGATGAGCCATCTTTTTGTGAAACATTACCGATCACAAAAACATACAAGTCATAGTAGGGATTTTGTTTCTTGTAGTCTTGTTTTGGTTGCATAATCGTTTCTGAATATTTTACGTGTTTTCTGGAGAGAAAAAACAAAACAAAAAAAAACTTAAGGCGTCTTAGTAGCGGTGTGCGATATATATCGTCTGCGACAGGTGGGTAATAACGAGTTACATTTACTTCGTTACATTTACTTGAGTAAATTTTTTGGTTAACTAATACTTTTAGAATATATTTAAAGATGGGTACTTTTACTCTTACTCAAGTATATTTTTAGTGAAAAATCGGTACTTTTACTTCGTTACTGTGGGTGACACTCCTCTCGTTACTTTATCTTAATGCAATACAAGTTAAAAATGCTTCAATTTATTCCAAGCGTGCTGTCTACTTTTCTCTGGGCAATGAGCGATGCTCATTCGCGAATTATTCATTCTTTTGAGTAAATTCTGTTCAAAGGCTTGATCGGATCAAACCAGTGAATCGGTTCACGAATCAATTTGAATGATTCGGTCAGTTCCCTGCTGCACGCGCTGAGTCATCTGAAGCGGTTCTCACTCAGAGTAGTAACAGAAAACATCAGGAGCGTTGAGCGCAGCGGCGCGCGACCTGTTCCAGGAGGAATGTCTTTGCCTGGACACAGTTAATATTGATATTTTCACAATATTTATTTACTCCGTGTCAGAGGTTATATAATACATAATATACTTTGAAATCTAATTTAATTCAGCGATGCAAATCAGAATTTTCATTAGCTGTTACTCCAATTTTCAGAGTCATATGATCCTTCAGAAATCATTCTAATATATTGATTTGCATCACTGAAATAAATTACATAAAAAAAACATTAAAAATCTTTTGAACGCACACACACACTTTACATAAATTTTAGCGATATATCTAAATAAAAATAGACTATAGATATACAGTATATGATCCAAAGTAACTAGTAACTAACTACTTGAGTAGTTTTTTTATCCAATACTTTTTTACTCTTACTCAAGTAACTTTTCAGACTATTACTTTTACTTTTACTTGAGTAAATATTTTTATAAGTACTTTTACTTTTACTTGAGTACAGTGTTTGGGTACTCTACCCACCTCTGGTCTGCGATAATATCGTAATTGTTGTTTTAATGATATGTAATTTGACATTATCGAGTATTTTGCAAAAACAAAACACCTACGGAGTGCACGCACACATTACGTGATGAAGTCTAGACTAGAGCGCATGCGCATTTAGAATGTTCTTTCACTGCATGATGAATGATCACAAAATTCAAGATATGGGGGCAGAATATGTATGTATGTATCATTTCATATAGTTAAAAATCACATGAAGAGTGCCGATTTTTCTTCAAAAATAAGCATGATTACAAATGTGATATTGATTTTATACAACAGTTCAATAAACAATAAGTTAATATTAAGAGACTTACGTTTTAGACACCATATTTCCTGTTTTTGCTCCATTTCGCCAACAAAAATCATTCCAAACACAACCACACCACAGTTTTGCGTCTCTCAGCAACATGACGATGTTGTTTCGTTCCTGAATGAATCAACCGTTTAAAATAAATGATTCGGTTCAGTCGCAATAACTCACTTATTAACATTGACTTGCTGTCACCTACTGGCGATTTGAATTTCACATTCAAAGTATCTTTTCATTTTAAAATAATTTGAAATATCAGTATTCAATGTTTTGTCTTTAAAATATCAAAACATTATGCATTTGTAACTGCAGGTTAAAGCACTCCATGTCCCTCTGAGCTGCATTAAACAGTGTGTAAATACATCTAAATGCCACTTCAGATGCAACTTCTGCAAAGAGTAATTTTGTTGATACTGGTTTCATTTGTTTGGTAACTGCCTAAATGTCTTATTATTCTAATTGACTGATTAAATGTAACAATTTGACTCAAAAGATGCACACATTTAGAAAAAAAAATGGTTTTATTAAAGGTAAAATTGCCCATAAAAGGTAAAAATCTATTTAAACTTATATGAAAAGATACATTTTTATCACTGATGTGAACTGACCACACAAATTATGAAGGATATCAAAAACTGCAGCTGTCCACGGTAGTCAGATATCAGCACAATAACACACTTGGCAGAATATCGTCTGATTATCGTTATTGAAAAATCCCCAAAAATATTGAGATCTTTTTTTTTCAATATCGCACACCCCTACGTCTTAAATTAAATGCTGATGGTTAAATAAAAAATAAAAAAATACAGTTGACCAATGTTTTCTGTTTCGTATAGCTGTGTGTTATGTTGCTAAATATATATATATTACATACACAGTTTTGTTGCCCTGAATTGTCCAATAACTGCTTTTCCTTTTGCTCCCTCAGGTGACGCGTAGCTTCCGTATCGTGTTACTGATTGCTGTGTCGCTGTTCATTGTGCTACCGCTCAGTTTGCAAAGAAACATGATGTCCTCAATCCAGTCGTTTTCAGCCATGGCGCTTATCTTCTACACACTCTTCATGTTCACAGTGAGTCGTTCCCCTTTCCACAGATCCAAACTCCAACCCTGAAAAATGCATTATCAGATTCCATCAGCACACCCTCATTCAGGTGTAGGAATATATGTGTATGTGTAGACATATATTCATTATATTTGCCATTTGCATGAGAAAGTAATTTGATCTTTTAGAATTTTTTGAGTATATTAAATGATATAAAAATGTTTTGTAAAGCGTAAGAGTGCACTTCAAAATGACTTTCAAACTGTTCGTTATGGTTGCTTTAATGTTTTTCACTTTCATTTCAAGTCACTTCAATGATGCAGTGAATTAAGTATGTGTGGAATTCATTTATAGCATTTTTAAAAAAAAAATTAAATTTTCCAAATTATTTGTCCCTTTTGAAGAGTGTAATTGCCGGTTTTTTTTTTTTTTTTTTTTAAATACAGTGTGAATATGCATCACCATGGCAGCAGATTTTCAATGTTTCCTGCTCCAAATCTGTAAAAGCGTAAAAGTAAAGAGCAAGTTCTGAAAGAACTGAAGAGAACCGTTACAAAACATTCCGAAACCTTATACTGAGTTAGTGTTGTAAGCAGAGCTTTTAAATCAAGTTCGTACTTAAATTCAAGACTCAAAGTTGGTTTTTTTGTCCAGGTTATATACAGTGGGTTCAAAATGCTGAGATCATATTGAAAATCTTTTTTTATTTTTTTCTTCTTTTTTTATATGTAAAAATTTACGATTTTGAAAAATATAAAACAAACAATGAAGACATACTTTAGGTTCTGCACTATTTCTAGATCACTTATCATACAGCCAGTCAAGTGTTCCATTGCTGCAAAAGACTCTCTGGAACATTCTCAAATCTTGAGAACACATCTGATTTTATACAAACTTGTGAAGATTTCACTGAAACTATTATGCCGATAACATAATTAGTAATAAAATTGTAAAAAAAAAAAAAAAAAAAGTATATGTGTAGAATAGAATAGAATTATTTCTACTTGTAGTCCAGATATCTGGACTTAACATCTTAAAATATTTCAAGAGTCATTGACATTGAAGACATTAATATATTTTAGTGCGTTGCACTGGGTGCACAACCTATACAGTTTGTATACCTTATATCTAGCTCAATGGAGTATTTTTTCCCAACCCATTTCTTAGTTTAGCATTTTAACATCTAATTATGTTTTCCCTCTGCCCCCATCTGAACCGCTGCCCCGCCGCCCCGCCCCCATTCCTGATGCTGACTTCCGACCGACCATCTGACGCTCTGACTTGGCGACCTATAGATAGTGTTGTCCTCTCTGCGTTACGGAATAATCAGTGGCTCCTGGGTGGAGCAAGTGCATCTGTGGCGCTTCAAGGGTGTCATACAGTGTCTGCCAATTATCGCCACCACCTTCTGCTGCCACCCGTAAGTAATCTGCCCCAGAGAACGGACCATACCACTGCCATGGATTCAACTACATTACCCAAAATCCCCTTCCTCCTCTGTCCACCTTCATTCAATCCAAAGCTCTGTTTGTCGGTGCCATCCGGTTCAGGGTTTTTTTTTTGTGTGTGTGAGTGTGTGAGGTTAGTGCCTTGGTGGCAAAATTTATATGTGTTGTGTGTCATCACAGTTGTCTTGACTCTTTGGTAATACCGAGCGTCCTCTGATATGCTCCCGTTGGAATTAAACCCTACGACTGGGTAAGCAGATCTGATAGGGTTGGGATTGGTGGTGATTCTCATGGTTACACGGGCTGGCGCTCTTGATTTTGAAGGGAAAGTGGCAATGTACTGCAAATGTTTTCTGCAAACGTGTGCAGCAATCAGATTTTACCCTTCAAGATTTTACCCTTTTTTTTTCATACAACAGGAAAGTTTTGCTGTCCTGTAGAGATGAACTGGTGTTGAAAATTATGTGTGGAAGCTGATCAGTATGATTTGTTTTTCCTCCATTAGTTGAAAAAATTATTTCCTTTCTTTATCCCCTTGAAGGAGTAGTTCACTCAAAAATGAAAATTATATCATAATTTACTCGCTGTAATGTTGTTCTAAACCCATATGGCTTTCAAATCAGGCAGTAATTAACTCTCAGTAGTTTTTACACTAAGTTATCATATATAGTACCAATCAAAAGTTTGGGGTCAGTAAGGTTTTTTTTTTTTTATTAATACTTTTATTCAGCAAGAATGCATTAAATTGATCAAATGTGACAGTAACTTCAAATAGAGTATCTCTATTTAAAATGCTTTTTATAAACTTTCTATTCATCAAATATCCTCAAAAAAATTACAATTTACATAAGGAACAGTTTTCAAGACTGAAAATAAGAAATATTAACTTGAACCAAATCGACATATTTGAATTATTTCTGAAGAATCATGTGAGACTGAAGTGAATGGCTGCTGAAAATTCAGCTTTGTCATCACAGGAATAAATTACATTTCAAAATATATTCAAATAGAAAAGAGTTATTTTTAATTGTCATAATATTTTCGCTTTCATTGTATTTTTGATCAAATAAATGCAGCCTTTTTTTATAAGAATATCTTGCCTACCCAAATCTTTTGAATGGAAGTATGGGTCACTTTTATTATACTTTGATATCTTTGTCTTTTTATCTGAGTATTTGAGTGACCAGCACATTGTCCATAATGTGTTCCATGCTAAAATAAAGTCATGCACTTTTGGAATGACATGAAGGTGAGTAAAAGATGACAGAATTTAAATTTTAGGATGAACTATCCCTTTAAAAAGATTACAGGATCTCCATGCACTCTTCATTGTCAGTCTAAGGGTCTTATCACAGCATCATCACTGCCCCTCTCGTCATCCGCTTCCGCCCTCCACCCTGTCTTTATGGGATGATCTGTAACCCTCCTGCTCTCCCCTCCACCACAGATGGTGCTCTCCTCCTTCAAACACGGCCTCCTCACTGGCCAGTGGCTGAACAAGGTCATTTACGTTCGGTGGGACGGCGTCTTTCGCTGCATCCCTATCTGTGGCATGGCATTTGCCTGTCAGTCGTAAGTACTCCGCAATCCTTGCACCGCCTCTCTCCTCCTTTCTGCCGCCTGAATAAGGCCAGTTAGGCTTAATGTAGGGTTCCATTTTCATGGTGCAAAAGGACATCATGGCATTCCTTGAATTCAAGAGCCAATGCATCTAATACAAGTGTGTTTGCTCTGAGAAAATGGACCCTTTTGGTAGACTGATATATTCTGACCGTGCTCAGCTTACGTCATAACTATATTCTTTATCCAGTTGAGTGTGGCACTAACCTGCGTGTAATGTCTAACTTTTTGCCTTCCATGTATACTGTTTTTATCCTATTCTTAACACTAACTCTGTTTCTTAAAGGCGTAGTTGACCCAAAATTGAAAAATCTGTGATCATTTAATCACAGTCATGTCATTCTAAACCTGTATGGCATTCTTTCTTTTATGGAAGAAAAGATGGACTTAAAGTTTTTATTCACTGTTTGTCTTACTTCTGTCGTAGCTTTAAAATCTCTATTGCATATGTGCATATTGAAAACTTGCCATGTCAAAATGTGTTGGAAGAAATTCATACAGGTTTGGAATGACAGATGAGTGAATAATGACAAAATGAGTTTCTTTTACGAGTGAACTATTCCCAGCCATGAAAGGCCTCTTTCCTTTTTAACGTGTTTTGAATAGCTTGGGTTTTCTTAGCAATAATAGACTGACCCACAAGGTCGTCTTGATTTATTTCGTCGGTTGGCAGCTTGTCAGATCTGCATACAGTTGAAATATTAGTGCATTCTCATACAAGCATTAATGATTCATAAACAAGGAATGATGAGTTTTTGCAGCTTATCATAGTTCATCCATAAAGAGCTCACCGTGACCGGATCTTCCCCTGATGAATTCAACCACTGTGCACTGACACAGTCTTTATTTGTATTATATTGAAACTCTGATATGTTGTGGGAGTACCATAGACTAATGTTGAGCTCATAGTTAACATTGTTACAGGTCTTTGATACTGCTGGGAGACATTTGTCCAGTGTTTATCCACTTTGATAAGAATTCACATTCTTTTTCTCCATCTTGACCTTATTTCATGTTTCTTTTCTTTCCTTTTTGCTATCTCAAATATACTAACCATGCAAGGGGTTGGTAATCTCAGTGTTTACCTGGTTATGTAATCTCAAGTTTGGGCATGGAGAGTCATTGACTCATTTCTTTCTGTGAATCTTTCACAACATTGAAGCCATTCACCAGTGTCTATTGATCTTCCACTCCTAGTTCCTTCAGCTTTTCTTTTCTCTTTTTTTTAAGTTTCTTATTGTGCAAATCATTTCCACTCTAGTTTTACTATATCCATATCATATTACATAAAATCTCTACAATACACAAATGGTTATCATAGTTTTACGTAGTTGACATGTCTAATATGATCTTTCAAATTCTTGTTGTTGTAAACACTTAAACTAAATATATGCAGATATATTCATATAATCTTATAAACACATTCACATATTCCTTTTATTTTATATATAAAGGACCATGCAAAACTGGAAGAACGGAGTCGTGGCTGCTGAAAATGTATACATACATGTATATGTGTATGTATGTGTGTGTATCTTTGTTAAAGCTATTTGATAAAAAATACAGTGAAAACAGTAATATTATGAAATATTGTTACAAATTGGGGGGGGGGAACTTTTCTGTTTTAATATATTTTCATTTTCATTCATATTTTTATGTAATTTATTCATGTGACAACAAAGCTAAATTTTCAGCAGCCACGACTCCAGTCTTCCAGTTTTGCATGGTCCTTTAGCCATTTTAATATGCTGATTTGATGTTCAAGGAACATTTTTAATTATTATAAATGTTCATAAAATATTCTCAGACAAAAACATCAATTTGTGACAAAACTGATAACTTTTATCCATACAATTCTCTCAGATAAATATACATTGAAGGTTCCTTCTATTATTCTTAACATGGTGCTTGTGTTTGTGTCTGTCTGGATATTAATGTGTTTGGAAGTGAATAGAATTGAGGTGTCTGAGTGTGCAGATGCTAGCACAGATGTGTGTGTGTGTTTGAGAGTGAGGGTGTTGGGGTGGAGGAGGTGTCAGTGTTGGATTCTGGTGTGGATGAGGTAATGCGGCTCTTGAAGCTTACTGTAACTCCCCCTTTACACACACACACACACACACACTCTCTTTCTCTGAAGGGTGATGAGTGATATTTGGCTGTGGCTTCTTGGCCGGCATTGACATACAATGCCACTTACACCCCGATCATTAGAAGAGCGAGACGGCGCGACATGACCTCTGATCCGACCACAAACAGTTCCTGTCAGCGCCTACGTTTACCAATCCATTTACATTTATTACTTTAGTACATTTAGTACGAGCTCTATTTGATGCCAAATTGAATCTTTAAAGAAAAGTTGACCTGCTTGCTCTTTTGACTAAGAGAACAGATACTGTTCATTGAAGAGCAGCAATCTGGATCCACTGGCACCCTTATACGGCTCCTGCTTAATGTGAAAATTCCACTGTAATGTGTAAACACCATAATGGTGTTATTCCTATCGTAAAATTGTCATGTCAGCTTACACAGCATCAAGTCGCAGGTTCACAGCTTTAGGTGTTATGACGGAATCATTTTAGCAGTATTACAAAATAATTATTGTGTCAACACTTGGTAGAGGTGTAGAGAAAGTGCAGTGGGACTGTAGCATCTGATCTTCCCCTCCACACACACTGTAATTTCATCAGGAATAGGTTGTTAGGGTCTTTTCTCTACATTCATCAGGAATGACTTTTCTATGGTCCTTTCTTTCAGTCTTATGACACTGAATTCTATGTAATTATAGTTATGTGTCTGAATTCTATTTTGTATCCATGTCATGGCTGTAAAAGCTTTTGATTGGCTGTGTGGCTTCCATCTGCCGCCTCTTATTTCTCTCTCAGATTCAGATGCGTCAAAAAAGATGAAAGGTATTGTCAAAAAGCTTTTGGAAGGACTTGAAAGACTAAAACTTAAACAGAAGGAAATTATAAAAGCAGATTTGTAGTTTGTGAGGGAAATACCAAGGCTTGCAAGGCAGATAAATTCAGATTTTAGACTTTGATTCTGGGTAAATGGCGTCTCAACAAATGACTTGTTTTTTTTGTTAATTGTGTATGAGAATCAACCATTGGGTGACAAATGGTGTCAGTAAATAAGTGTTTCCTTGGAGAAAGAAAATGAGCATTTTTTTTAGCTGAATCCTACATTATGCCACATTCAGATCATAGACATTTTTGGATTCCTGGAGACAGTTGTAGAGATTTGTGCAATACATTATACAAATAAATGTTAGAATGCCAACTTCCATTACATTTTGAATGGCAAACATTCTATCAACGTATGACCATTCAAAAGTCAGTAAGATTCTTTAAATGTATTCAAATATAGTTGCTCAAAATACAGTAAAAACATGAATATTGTAAAATATTATTACAATTTAAAGTAACAGATTTTCTAATTTATTGTATTTTAAATGTACTTTATTAATTTGATGGAAAAGCCGAATGTTGTGCTCAAAAAACTTTCTTAATACTATCATTTTTGAAAACCGTTGTACTGCTCCACGTTTTTGGAAACCATGATACAGGTTTTTTTTCTCTGATAAATAGAAAAGAAAAAAATGGCATTTAAATCATTTGTAATGTTATAAATGTCTGTCACTTTTAAACAATTTAATGCATCCTTGCTAAATAAAAGTATTAGTCTCTTAAAAAATTTGAATGGTAGTCAGTGGGAGATTTTCAAACCTCAAACTAAGTTTGAATGGAAAATGAATGCTTGAGCAACATCAAAACTGTGCTGTGTTGCTGTGTTTTAATGAATATGTAAAAAATGAAAAAATAAATACACATAAAATGTAGAAGTCTACATAGACGTCCCTCTCTCTCTCCCTCTGCTCTGGTTTTTATTGCGAGTGAGTTCCAGCTACGAGACAGACTGGCCTTTGGTGTGAGATCAGGCGTTGGCTTAAAAAGCCCAGAATGTGGTACTGTATATCCTAATAAAAGCAGGAATGGGCTCCGACTGTGTCTACGAGAGCTGCGAGTGGGCTGAGAGCAAGAGAGCCCGAACAAAAGCCCATACTGCCAGGAAATTTTATAACATGCTAAAGTCTGACTAGCACTTGTCGCTAATATATAGCCGTTGTAAATTCCCCATTTAATGTTTTGCTGGCGTCTGGTTTTATTGGTTGTCCTGATGACAGACACAGATTTTTTTTCTGCTCTTTTTGTAGCTGTTTTTTGTTTCTCAGTGATACTGAACCCTTTATCAGTGCTCGTTTCATCCAATTCGACTCTCCCTCCTTCCCACCCTCCCTCCATTTTGTCTTTTGTGTGTCTGAAATGAGTGATGGCCTTTCTATATTAAATTCCTGCTTCTCTTGCTCTCTTGCATGTTTATGTCTCTAGAGCTCAAATGCACAGTTCAGTATGTCCTTATGCTAAATAATGATTATACTGTGACTGGTCAGTTTGAGTTAACCCATAAATAAGCATTTAAGTGAATTCACATAATGTTATATTTTGTGATAACGTTACTGTAAATCTGACATTGCACAAATTGTGCATCTGTTGTAATAATGTGTCCTTTAGTATTGTGATGCATAAAATGAATGCTTTGGGTTTAATGCAAGTCTGTAGACTTTATCTGTGACATGCTGTCGATTATAATATGTTGTCTTCTCATTTGTAAAAAAAACAGAGGAAAAATCATGTTTACTTTAAACATATTGGATCAGTCCATGTAAAATGGTTAGACCTGGTAACATTCACATGATATACACAAGGACACAAGAAATTAACCGTTTACAAAATGAAACATTCGCCCAATACAACCAAATGTTTATCCACCTAGAACCGTTGCCCCTCTGTTAAATAATAATTTAGACTTATTTACAGCTCAAATAACAAACATTTTTGAAAGACCGAATATAAATATTTAATCAAAAATGTTGATAACTGAACGATACATTTATAGCTGTAGTAATCGACAGTATGTCATAGTTTTAAGTTATATTAACCTACTTTAACGTATGCATCTTGAGCCTGATGTATATAAAAAGCTTTGTCTTTCATAGGCAAGTATTGCCCACTTACGACAGCTTGGATGAGCCATCAGTGAAGAGAATGAGCACAATATTCACCTCCTCGCTCAACGTGGTCACAACCTTCTACATCACAGTAAGTGTCTTACTTACATCAACTGCTTACTGATGATCAGCAGCTTGTTAAGACTGAAACAATAACCATTCCATTTATTTTTGTGTTTTAACCTTTTCAACTGGAGTAACTAGTTAAATAGCTAATTATTTAGTCACAGGTGTGATCTTAAAGCTTAAAATCTGGCCAGTGCAATCTGACCACCTCTTATCTGCTGCTTTTTAATTGGCTGACAAATGAGAAGTGATCATTCATAATTATTATAATCATATTTCATAGAAATGAATAAAAATGTCTTACACTTCTGGTAGTCATGTCATATGACGATGAAATGCTCTAAATTAGTGTATATATTACCGTTAAAATGTTTGGGGTCAGTCTGATTTATTTATTTATTTTTAATATAGCAATGTTTTATTCAGCAAGGATGTATTAAATTGATCATCAGTGACATTTAAGACATCTATAATTTAAATTTATAATATAAATATTACTATTTTAAATAAATACTGCTCTTTTAAAGTTTTAGCAAAGAATACTGAAAAATGTATTACGATTTGCACAAAAATATTATGCTGTTTTCTTTTTTTTAACATTTGATAACAATAACAATAATAATGTTTTCGTGAGGACCAAATCAGCATATTAGAATGATTTGTTTGAGGATCATGTGACTCTAAAGTCTGGTGTCATGAAAGGAATAAATTACATTTTAAAATATTTTTTTCAAAAACTTTTAAAATTTGACCCCAAACATTTTATCCAAAGTGTGTTTTTTTTTTTATAGAAACTGTAAAACTTATAACACTTGTAGCTGCTCTGTCCTTATTGGCTCCTGGGAGCATGTGCCTCAGACACGGTTAAGAAATGAGGATTCAAGGATGGTAGGAGCTGCTGTCTGCTCACGTTCTTACTCTTAGATCCATATCCGGCCCCACAGGTGATCGCCCTTCCCCTGTTGTGGGTGGTGAGTGCACACTGATACCCTGGAATGTCCTCCCGATTCCCTTTCGAAGGAACAGAGAGAACTCAGACGATGGGGTCAGACTCACTGGCACGTTCTTCTGTGACCCACGTGCACTGACACGCTCCATCAACATCAAATGCCGTGTCTCTTTTATTCCTTCATAAATATTTTCAGGGCCACTTTGGGTGGAATGTGTTTTAAGACATCGTCAGAATGTTTCTGGTCCCCATTCTCTTCTCTGAAAGCGGGAGTATAAACGTTACCTTGAGAGATAATATTGCTCGTGATTTTTTCGCAGTGTTCTTTGTATTCTACTTTTATATTTCATCATCTTTTTTTCTTTTTTTTTCTCTTTGAACAAAAGCTGAATTGAATCAGGGGAGGGTTTGTAGAATAGAATAGAGAGGGAGTTTTGTGGCGGGCTCAAGGACTTCTGCCTGGTGTTGCTACTGAAGGGAACCTTTTCCTCTGCGGATAGATCAAGGCCAGCAAGGTCGGAGAGGGAAGGCACTGCTTTGTTTCTCTGTAGAGAGGGTCTTCGGGGGGCTGACAGGCTTTAAAGACCTTTGAAAAGCAGCTTGCTATTTTTCATCACATAAAAACAATATCATTGCACAGTCAGGAGGTGTTGTGAGGTCATCAGAGAGACAAGGAAAGAGACATGGATCTCTGTTGGGCTGCTTCTGTACAATGCCATAAGAAGTATTAGTCCTGATCATTTCAAGCAGGATCAAGTGACCTTGTATGAAATTATGTGTTTGCTCAGACGTACCACATACTGAAGTGGCAAGTCAATGTAACAGATTCTTTTTACTTTGTTTGCATCCAAACAAACATTACTTTAGAACTAAGTTGTGATCCAACTTTTTGAATTGAAAAACCGCAGGTAATATATGCCAAAATGCAAAATATGTTTTGATGATTTTTAATTGAACATAAAAACTTCTTAAAACAACGTTTGTGCTCAGAAGAGAACAAAGCAATACTATAACGACATTTCATGATCCAATGGATAAAATCAAGTCTTGCCTTACATTATCTACTATTTAGGTTTTGGAAATGAATCTCATTACAAAAGTTATGAATGCTGTTTCATTTTGTATTGAGTGTTATGCAGATTTGTCCTTCATAAGACTCAAACGCTTAACTGTGCTTTGTACTGTATTCCTGCAGGTGGGGTTCTTCGGTTATGTGAGCTTCACAGATAACATTGCCGGGAACGTACTGATGAACTTTCCATCTAACCTGGTAACGGAAATGATCCGTGTGGGCTTCATGATGTCTGTGGCTGTGGGCTTTCCCATGATGATCTTGCCCTGCAGACAGGCTATCAACACCATGTTATTCGAGCAGCAGGTAACAGTTTTGCGAAGACTTTTTGGTGCCATGGACCCCCAAATACATTGTTTCCCTTGCAACCGACCCCCTTCCTAAAATATATAGATAGCAATATATTTTCATGTATAAAAATCAATTTATACTGTAATATATTATGAATACAGTATTTCAAATATTATATTATCACTTATTATTATCATTTTATTTTTATATAATTTTTAAAAAACATTTCTACATGATTTATCTCACTAAACTTAGACTAAAAGACCTCCTTGTTGGCTCCCTTTGGGTTCCTGGATTTCAGTATGATGACTGCTTTTCTAACCCCAGTACTGTTTTTATTGCATTTACCATTTACTTTTGAGAACCTAAATAGTGTAGCCTTGGATTGACCTATTTTAAAGAAGAATTGAGACAGGACTGTCAGAAGTTCCTGTGATGTGTATTGTGACTTGTTGGAACTGGTTGTACATATCAACAACAACATCCTATTTCGTCCACCAAATTAATACTCATTTTTAAACATAGCAAATTTCTTGGCCTATTTTTTAAATCATTTACTTGGCACCATCTGGACGTTGTCTGGACAAACTCAGGTGTCTCCTCCTTCCTGATGCACATAAACTGCACCAGCTGCAGAAGTATTTTGCTAAATTTAATGGACTCAATAAAGACTTCATTGAGCCTAACAGATTTACACAGGGCTGATGTCAGACCCCAAGTCTGGTCTCAGTCAGCATGCATTTGCCTGCTCTGTCCCTCAGTATGGATCCCTTGAGATCCAAAGTCTCCTTGCACCTCTCAGATACCAGTGATCCAGCCTCCACGGACAGCAGACTGCTGGGGCACGGAGAGATTCAGGAGGAAATAAAAGGGGCTGGATTGATGAGAACAGGTCCAGATCTCCTCCATAAACCAGCCAAGACATTGGCTCGCTGTCTCACCGTCGCTGCCACGCTGAATCAGCTCAAATCACGGCTGGATTCGCGGTCGGCCGAAGGGTTTTATGCTGTCGTTAAATCTGGCATTTTGACAACAGAGCGGAGGGGGGTTTATGAAGCTTGCATGCCAAACCCAATATCCGTACATGCATTTCACTTGTTCAGCCATAACAGAGGCTTAGAGATCTACATGTGTGCTTGGAATCTAGTTACAGGTTTGTAAAAGTGCTCTGTTTGTCTCTGTTTTTCAGCAAAAGGATGGCACCTTCGCCGCAGGAGGGTATATGCCACCACTTCGCTTCAAGAGCATCACTCTTTGCATCGTTTTTGGCACCATGTTGGGCGGCATCCTCATTCCTAATGGTAAGTCTGTTTGTGTGTGCGCCTAAGTTTTACTCTCCCTAATACCCCCATGACGTCACACCCCACTTCATCTACCCTTTTAAAATATCTCTCTGTCAATCACTCCTTATCCGTCCTCTCTATACCGTCCATTCATTATCAGCGGAACAGGATGATAAAGATGTGTGTTTTAGGCAATGGTGGGGTGGGCCATGTTTTATTCATTCTTCATGGAGATTGGCTGTCGCTGGCTTGGGCTCCATTTGGCTCAGCGGGCCCAATTAGACTAATAGAGAAGGGAAGGTGAGACTCGCAGAGACGATTGAATGAGGGAAAGGCATAGCTCTGTCCTCCATGACGGCTCTGCTGGCCACCGGCGTGTCCTCACGGCCACAAATCCAACCATAGGGAAGCAGACACTGCAGGGCATAAATTTGAGTAAAACAATATGGCTGCTCTCAGGATGAAAAACACCCCCTGGGCCCACTGCCCAGCCTTGCAACACAAGGGCAGCAAGGAGGAAGGATGGTAGGAGGCAGATAGAAGGATGAGGGGGGAGCGTGTGATGGAGCGGTCTGGGGAGAAAGACTGATGGAGGATGGATGTGGCGATTCAGGAGATGAGATGGTGTAGATTGCCTGTGCCATTTTTTTCCGGTTTAAACTGCCGCCTCATGCTGAGTCTGTATATAGTGCAGATTGGAATAGATTTGTACACTTATTTGCGTTTATTTTGGTTTATATCTTAGAGCGATTAGCCACCTTAGGCTGTGCGTTACAGTGATTGTTAAAATAGTGTTATATGACTGACAGTGAGTGTCAAGGGCAGTAAGTTTACATATTAGTAAAAACAAATCAGATAATATTACCTGTTCATGTTATTAAGTTAGTTCAGGCTTGGGTTTAATAGAAAATGTTTCTTGAGCACCAATAGAATATTGGTCAGAATATCAGAATGATTTCTGAAGGATCATGTGACACTGAAAACTCAAGTATTTCCTGCTACAAATTCAGATTTGCCATCACAAGAGCAAATGACATTTTGAAATATATTAAATAGAAAACAGATATTTTAAATTGTAAAAATATCTCACGTTGTTACAGTTTTACTGTATTTGTGATTAAATAAATACTGCCTAGGTGAGAATAAAATACTTTTTCAAAAAATTTTTACAAATCTGAAACATTTTGAAAGAAATTAGTTTTTATTATCATGAAAAATATTTTTCAAAAGTTATTTATATTTGCTTAATAATTACACCACCAGACATTTTACAAGGCATTTGGAAACTTTCAAATTATGAGAGATGAACAATGAGTGCAATTATAAATCTGATGGCATTAATGGGCAATGAATAATTACAGTTCTTAACTGCAAAATACTTACACAAATCTATTCTTCCAAATAATATAGTCCATCAGCCTTGCATTTGTTTTGGTTTTGTAACGTAGCAATTTAATACAGTAATATAGAATTCAACTGTGTATGGGCTATTATATAGCTTCAATCATATGTTATACCTGGATCTACTGGTTGTATACTATGATTTTTTTAGATGCTTAATTAGTGGTGTATGCTAAGGTGAGTCTCACTGCTACTATTGCTTATAATTAGGGTTAGAGATTTAACTCAAGTACATTTGAAATCTGTAAACTTTGACGTATAACTAACATTACCTCAAATTTTTATTCATCATATTTAGAGACCAGGACACCACTTCAATCATTTAGCAATGCCCTAGCAACCACTAATCAACAGCCTCAAGACCTTAATTTCATGTAGTTTATATACTATTTTTGTAAAAGTCTTTGGTTACAGAACGGTTCTATAAAATAAATGTATGTTTGTGTGTATGCCATAGTGGAGACCATCCTGGGTCTGACTGGAGCCACCATGGGCAGTCTGATCTGCTTCATCTGCCCAGCTCTCATCTACAAGAAGATCATGAAGAACGCCTGGACTGCACAGGTACAGCACATCCGACAGTCAATGTTTTACTCATCTGACGTATCTATATAAATAAAACTTATATTGTGATAATATTTAACATTATTAATTTTTACAGTTTTTCATTTAAATGCAGCCTTGGTTAACATAAATAATTGACCCCAAAGTCTTGAATGGAAGTGTAGCTCAATAAAGCAAAAAGAATCTAAAGAGAGTGCACACATTTTGTCTGTTTGATATCTGATGTGATCTGAAAGAAGAAGAATGCACTAGAATTGTGTGTCAGGGAGAAAAGGCAGCTGCTCCTCTCTCTTTGTAATGGAGTTTGTCATTAATTTTGATATCCTGCGAGTGCACTGACTTGCTGTGTGGAGTCATTCCCACAGTGTGTGTGCTGGCACTGTGCCTCGGGCTGTGCCCCCTCCGTCTCCTGCCCAAATTACAGATGCCAGAGGTCTCATCTTAGATGATGTGTAACCACAATGCTGATGTCTTCCTCACCTCTTTTACATTGTGTGGTTTGGGAGCAGCCAACATACTGATGTTCATTGTTCTTTAGTGCCAACCATGCCACACTTCCATGCCCATGAGTCTCGTCCCACAGGGTTACTTCCCAAACACTGGAGTCCACCCAAATGGGTGGCGGTCCTGATATTGGGGCAAGGACCATTCCAAAAGAGCTTCTTGTCATAACGAGCGCAGCAGATGTTTGTGTTGGCATGAGTGGATGATGCCACTCTGCCTTGTCTCATGCCAAGCAGCCTGACATGTCCAGGTCCACTGCTGCACAAAGAATACCCACAGATCAGGGCAGTGGAACTGGGGGGGACCTGCTTTAATAGATTTCATCAGCGTTTGTTGCACCATTAATGTGACTGTAGGACATTATTGTAGATTGGATGCCAGCGATACCCTTGCCAGCTTTGTATATTGAATTTTAAACCACTAAAATTAAATGTGCACTGATTCTATTGGAATTTAAACAGTTTTATTAGGGATGGGGGGAAATTAATTCTATCGTTTATCGATTTGAATCAAATCACAGATTTGTTTTTCAAACAAAAAGACGAAAGTCAACTGCGAGTGTAGCGTAACACTGGGACAGTTTAGAGAGCGCACACTTCACTGCGTGAGGAGGAAAAACAAATACAGCCTTCCTCATTTTCAGTTAAGAGGAAATGTTTTTCTCTTTTTCTTTATTTGTTCATGTAACTGTAATGTAAAATATTTATTACATACGTTTTTATTGTAGTATTAGGAAATTTAGTTTTTGTACTGGGTAGTTTTACTATTTGTCTCAGGGCAGCCATATAGTCAGCTTGAATGGAATTTGTCATATTTTTTGGAGTTGACCAATTTAACTGTGTTGAAAGAGAACATATTTATCTCTCTCTCTCTCTCTCTCTCTCTCTCTCTCTCTATATATATATATATATATGCTTCAATCCCAGTATACATTTATCCAACTATTATCAAAAGTATTTCTAAATAAATACAACAAAACATTTCTTGCGACCTTACCTGAAATATTATGACAAAATGCATTATGAAGAAGAATTGGACCTGTTCTGCAGGTGCATTAGAGCTAACATTAGCATCATGCTACATAAGACAATTTATGAAATTAATAGTACACTTTTACTCAGAACTCACTTCAAACCACCATCAAGTGTTTGTAATAACTTCCTTTTGCGATCACATGTGGAATTTGGTCGTTTACTGTTGTTAAAATATGCTATTTATAGCCTTTTATATCACTGCACAAATTAGCATTTCAGATGTACATATTCAACTAAAAAAAAATCACATACAGACCATATCGTATCATAATCGTGTGTTTATTATCTTATATAATCTATAGTGGCTGTTGTCATGTTTATTTCTGCTGTGTAAAAGCCTTAACATGAATGCTCTGCTGAAACTCACGTTGTTTGATGTTACAACCGCCTCTCCGTTCTTAAGTTGCCAGGGATACATTCCAAGTATAATACATATTAGTAAAAGGATCTATTTTAATTTTTATTTGTCTAGATACACTTTGGGCGGCCGCGGTACATTATAAAAGTAGCCCAAAAAACCGCAACCCATGGCTCTGTAATTTTTCCCACGACTGTATTTTCAAAATAGCCCACTTGTGCCGCTGCCCTGGCAACACTGGTGCTGTACCCGCGCTGCAATGACGGGAAGAAGTTGGGGTCAAACCTTATCAAGCGATTAATTTGCGTTAAAAAAAATACGTTACCGTTGACACCCCTAATATATATATATATATATATATATATATATATATATATATAATATTTCAACAATGCTTAGTGGTGTGCCGTGGGATTTTTTACATATCAAAACTGTGCCGCGGCAGAATAAAGGTTGGGAAACACTGTGTTAGAGGACCATATACACTAACTTTCTTTTCTCTTTTAATTCCTCTCTTCATCTCTCTTTTTTTTTAAAGCTGGTTCTGTGGGTCGGTCTCGGCATCCTGCTCATCAGTACCTTCACCACGCTGTCCATTTCCTCCAACGAGCCACAGAAATTAAACCCTCCTCCGGATGTCCCTGCAAAAACTGAGGACAAGCCTCCCATCCTTGTCGCCCCTGAGTTGCCTAAAGGACCAGGTACATCTATGCTTTAGTTTATATTGATGAAGAGAAAGTTATCAGTTGACAAATGACACAAAATAGAAAAGGAAGTTCTGAAAGGACAAGTTATAATGAGAAAAAGAAAAAGCACAAATGATGAGCTCCAGTAGCGGGCCTCTCTTTGAATCAGTGACCTGAATGACGCCCTTCAAACCTGAGTGCTCGCTGTCCCAGAGCAGCAGTGTAACGGCCGGTGGCGTTTTCCCGTTATGGCTCCAGTCATGGGAGGGAGATGGGAGGGCGTCCAAATCTAGGAGAGGGCAGAAACAACAGTGTTTCCTCCAACACAGGACAGAGGCTCATAAAAAGGCAGATACCAAGAGCGTCCCAACAACTTCATCCACCATTACCTCTCCTTTTCTGTTCTGCCACTCCTCCTTCCTCTCCCTCTCACTCCCTCCTGCTGACTGACACTGGCATTTATCATTGAGCGGACACACACTTCCACACCTGTTTCCTGTTTACGGCGTGCTGGTAAGGGCAGCTGTGTGAAAACGCGGGGCTCAGTGAGCGAGTGAGTGGAACATGGGGCCCGCGGGCATGTAGAGGTGTGCGTTTGCAGCTGTATGCACATGCACGCTTTGCTTTTCCGGATTGTAGGGAAGTGCACCCCACCCCCTTTACTGTACGCTCTTTCTTTCTTTTCAACTCCCATAGATAATGTTTATCAAAACTGCTGTCCTTTCTTATTTGCAATGTATAACTCCTTTCTGCGTATGCATAAATGCTGTCGTGCAGTAGATTATCTGTTATGGTAGTACACTACAGGCTCAGGTTAAAGGAAGGTGTGGACATTGTAAATATTCAAAGGCTGTTTTGCACAGGACGAGTGGCAAGGTTATATGGAAAGCACTGAGCATCTATCTCGTACCCTTGTTAGAAATCTCCTCTACTGTTCAGCTCTTGTCTTGTTGGTCTTTCATGCTCTGCTGCCCTCTACTGGTGTTTGTGTGACACTCTCAATGGGATTTTTAAGACTGCTGCAGCAGAAAAGACATGCACATATGGCTTGGATTGAAATGAATATTGTATAACCATAACCGGTTCAAGAGACTAGTTCATTAGTTTGAGACCCGTATTTTAAAAAAAGCCCTCTGAAAATGCATAAATTATAAACTGCCCCTATTTGTTTTTTTAATACACATTCCTGGTCTTATTTTGAAATGTTATTCCAAAGGATATTTCTTTCTTCATTGTAGTTTGTTGAAAAGTCTTAACTTTTTTCTGTCTCTGAAGCAACTTTACTTTTCGAAAGATGTCACCAAAACCTTTATTCTTTAATGTGTCAACTCTAACCACCTGTCATATACAGTAGCATTCAGAAATGTAGGGTCAAGGAGATGTAATGTTTTTTAAAGAAGTCTCATTTTCTCGTCAACTTTTCTATTTTAATATATTTTAAAATGTGATTTATTCGTGTGAATGCAAAGCTGAATTTTCAGTATTAATTACTCCAAGATACTGATTTCATTCTCAAGAAACATGTCTCACAAATATTAATGTTGAAAACAATTGTGATGCTTAATATTTTTGTGAAAACAGTGATACAGTATTATTTGATAAATAGGAACAGTATTTATTTAAAATAGAAATCTTTTGTTATATTATAAAAGTCTTTACTGTCACTTTTGATTAATATAATATATCCTTGCTGAATAAAATTAATTTATTGAAAAAATAAATCTTACTGACCTCAAACTTTTGAATGATAGTGTATACAAAGGTTTGAACACAATTGACTGATTTTGTATTTCTTATCTCAAAAACCTTTAATTTTAAGACTTTATTTATTTATTTGAAATTGACAAGTTGGACTGTATAGCAAATCATTTGATGCAGTTCTGATGGTTAAAATTCTCTTTTACATTTTTTTTTTCTTGTTTACTTAAAAAAAAAAAAAAAAAGGCAGATTATAAAACAAAAATAGCTTGTGTATGCGGTTTCATGTTGACTAAATTTTATCTTTACACTGCTTACACTGAAGACCTATGCAGTGTTGTTAACATAATTTAGCTTGATTCTGGTTTGTCTGTACCCAAAGTAGGGTCTTCATCAAAGTAACTTGAGTTATTACATCTGACAAGCCTCAGGCAAAAACTAATTAAAGAACAAAAAAATGAAATTTTGAGACTGCCATTAAAGAGCCACATGAAGCCTAAGAGCCATGGGTGTGGGATAAATTGGACATGTCTTTCACCCCACACAGAAACTTGACATCTTTTTTTTTTTTGTACATTGTGACACGTCTAATCTGTGTGTTTACAGTGCAAGAGAATAGACTGGAACCTGATCCAGGAGAGAAGCCAGATAGGCCACCAATTGAGGTTGAACAGCCAGTAGAGAAGGCAGCAGAAGATCCCCCTCAAATTAAAGTACCTGTGGAAGTGGCTGAGCGAAAGGATGAGGAAAAAGTTCAGTTGGACCGCCCTGAAGCTGGTAATGCATTAATTTAGCTGTGTAATTTATATCGTTTTGTGACATATGAGAACCTGTAAGCAGCTACAGTGAACTGGCTTTTTTTCTACAGGTGTTGCGGTCCCAGAAGGGGAAGCCCATCGCCATGAGCCGCCCATCCCTCATGACAGAGTTCAGATAGATGAGATCAAAAACCAGGAGGAACTGGAGGATGAAAAGAAACAACCTATAGTTGTGGAGGAAGAAAAGAAACTACCTGCCAGAGAGGAGGAGGAGCTTCTTGCTGAGCAGGGGGCGGGGCAAGCGCAAGAGGTGGAAGCTGTAAAAGAGGAGGAGTCAAAAGAAAAAGATGCGGTGAAAAGGGATGTCGATCAGGACCAGCATGCAGTTAATGAAGTGTTGGACAAGGCAAAAAATCCAGAGGATCTGAAGAAGGTCGAGCCCTTGGTGGTCCATAAAGAACCAGACAACCTGCCTGAAGTGAAAGAACAGCATGATGAGAATGAAGCGCCCCGAGAGAAGAAGCCAGAAGAGATTGATAAAGCCCCTGAACCCCAGGGTGAGAAATGTGAGTGAACACATTAGCATCTGTTTAGCAACTCTCTGGCAACCACTCAGATCTTCAGAAAATGTAAACATCTAGTTTCTGTTTAGCGTACATGACTGATAGACTCTAAGTGGCTTGTAAACAACGTCTTTGACCTTTTGTTTTTATTCATATTCTGTTGATATGACATGGCACATCATAAGGTCCAAGCATATGACCTTTTCCACTCTGTAATGATTTGTTCACTCATCAACTGCTTCCTGCAGCGAAGGAGAAGTTTCTGGTGCAGGAGCACAAGGAGCAGAAGGTTCCAGATGGAAAGGATGTAGGGGCGGACAAGGATGGAGATGGGGACAAGATGGAAGGTGTGTGCTTTATCCATCAGAATATTGACAGAACATTGTCCAGAATCTATAGGAAATGTGGTTTGAAATAATATACAATTTTCTGTTCAGTCATTCAGTCAGATGTTTGAGCTCACAGGTGCGATCTTTGCTTCTTTTTGCATGGTTCTGTTCTACTTCAGTCCTGGATGGTTTTGAACTGGCTTTGTTTTTATATTTTCAGTTTTTCATTTTGATTTTAGTTTAAGTTAAACCTTTCTATTTTATTTTTGTTACAGTTTTATTTCATCTTAAACTTTAGTTAATTGCCAATTTAGGCAACATTCCTAATTTTCATTAAGCTTTTTTTTTTTTTTTTTTTTTTAAGTAATATTTATATTTTATTTTATTTCAGCTTTATTTCAATTGCAGATTATTTATTTAATATTTATTTAATATTAGTATTTATTTAATACTTTAATAGTTTTAGTTAACCATAACAACACTGGTAATCAAGCAATTTAATGCAATTCTTACACTTGAAAATATAGTTATTGATATGTAAAACCTAATTGGTGCTAAGTTTATACGTTGCCCACTAGACAGTAGCTTTATGAACCAGTGTCCTGTCATAACTTTTATTATATTGTTAATTTTCAGCATGACTAGAACATAATATTTACGAATTAGCATCAGATCTGTTTTGTAATAATACATATCCTACACTTTTTTTAAAAACTCAAGTGTCTTTTGCACTGTACAACTTGCCATTTTTCTTTTCCAAATGCTCGTTTTACTTTCTCTCAGCAAACTGGCCAACATCTGAAATGTCACATTGCATTGCTGCACTCAGATATACTGCAAAGATGCACCAAATCTTAAATCTCTGTCTCTTTCACATGGCTTGTTTTTTATTAAGGCACTTTGCCCTCTTTCTGCTGTCTTTTTCTCTTTTGTTTCTCGATTTCTTATCTTCCTCCGCCATTCTGTTGTGCCACGGACTCCTGCCTCCTACAGTGATTAAAAAGATTGTTGCAGGTACGAGATGATGTGTCTTATGTCTGCTGTTCTCACTCCACTCAGTCTGTCTTCTTTGCTGTTATTTTTAACAGTCATCCTCTCACGCTTCAACCCATATAGCTGTTAACCAACAGTCTGTTACCTGTGTTGATACATTGACCATTATCGTAGTTTACAGATGTGTGTACTGTACTATAGCTCTGGAAACATAACTGAACTGCCATCTGGTATTAATTTGGGATCCTTAGTCTTTCTCTTGTTGATGATGAAAGTGATTTTTTTGGTAGAAATCCATATTGATGTTGTTAGGGTTCCATATTGACTAGGAACTACATAGCAATGCCCTACAAAGTGCATAGAAACACTGTAGAAAGCACTGTAGAAACTGAGCAATCCACTACAGATTACACAGAACAACATAGCAATCTCCTAGTAGATGTGTAGCAATGCCTTACTAACCGTGTAGAAACTTCCTACAAACCACCTAAAAAACTTAACAGTGCTCTGGAAACTTAAATAACATAGCTTAACAAATAGTGGGAAAGTTATCAGGCCAAATGCAACATAATGGTTGTATTGGACAGGCACCACTAACATTTTCTTCAGAAAAACTAAAAAAAAAAATGTTTTTTATTTTTTTTGTGGTCATTTTAAATTATGCTCCTTAATTTCATAAACAGTCAGATTGACAAATATGTTTGAGTACAGTTACTTACACTTTCATTAGCATACTACAATATATTCATTCTAACTTCTCTTTTATCTTCCTGCTTGGCTGATCCTCAGAGGGTCAGTTGGACCACGCTGTGCTGCTCCAGGTAATTAAAGAGCAGCAGGAACAGCAGAAAAGGCTTCTGGACCAACAGGAAAAACTCCTGGCTGTTATTGAGGAGCAACACAAGGAGATCCACCAAATTAAGGAGGGAGAAGAAGAACCAAAGGCAGTCGAACAGCAGAAAAGACATGTGGAACATGAGGAAAAACACTTGGATGTGAATGAGGAGGTCCATCAAGTAAAGGAAGGAGAAGCTGAGCCAAAGGCAGCAGCAGGTGAGTCTGAAAGTTAGCGAGCTTGTCTAGACGTTAAACATCAAAGTTTTTCTGCCACTGGTGAACAATAAAAAGAGAATGATTCAGTTAACTTTTAGTGTTACCAGTGTTGTGCTTCCTGCTGAAGTGATCTTGCATGCAGTGCAGTGATGAAACACATCATGTCTTTTTTTAGGAGAGGGTGTAGGTGAGTTGGGGAACATTGTGCAGGAGTTCGAAGGGATGGAAGGGGCAGTGAAGCTTAAAGTTGCCGCTGTCGCTCCAGACCAATTCCAGCAGCCCCAGGGAGAGCCGAAGCATGTAGCTGCAGCTGTCGCAGGGCCTGAAAACCCAGAAGCAAAAGAGGCTCAAGTCGTCGTCGGTCATCCCAACAATGCCCTTGAAGCGGTGCAAGATGGAGGTGTTAAAGTTCCCAAGAAGGAGGAACTGGAGCTAAACGACCAAGCAGGGCAAGACGGAGCACTACCTCCAGAGGTCGGTGCCCGAGGTGTTCCTCTGCGTCCTCGAGAGCCAGAACCAGCCAAAATCAATCCTGACGCTCTTGCAGAAGAGGAGGAGAGAGTGAGGCAGAAATTGGCCCAACTGGAGGCAGAGAAGGAGAGAATAGAGAAAGAAAAGTTGGACAATGAAAGGATTGAGAAGGAGGTGCAGGCCCGTGTCGAGAAGGAGCGGAAGGAACGAGAAAGAAGAGAGGAACTGGCACGTGAGCAGGAGCTAGAACGTGTGCGGCAGCAAAAGGAACAGCTAGAGAAGGAAAGGCTTGAAGCGGAGAGGTTGAAACTTGAAAGAGAGAAGATGGATAAAGAGATCATGGAGCGTGCCGAGAAGGAGAAAAGATTGTTGGAGCAGAAGGAGCGGGTAGACCAGCTGCAGAAGGTCATCGATGCGCGACAGGGTAAGGCAAGTCTTGAGGATGAGAGTTTGAAACAGGCACGAGAGAAGACTGATAAAGAGATCATGGAGCGTGCCGAGAAAGAGAAAAAGATACTCGAGCAGAAAGAACAACTAGACAGACTACAGCAGGTCATTGACGCAAAGGATGGTGATGCCCCCATAGCAGGAGAAGACCTGCCAGTGCCTAAGCAAAAAGGAGGCAGGGACTTGAAGGAGAATATAGCTCCACCAGACGAGGAGAAGAAAGTGGAAAAGAGGAACAGAGAGGATGGAGGGCTGGACCTTAAGAGGAGACGCAGAGCTGTGGACCCTGAGGGCGGAGGAGGCGCTGACCTGGATCTTCTGCAGGACGTAGGAGGTTTAGACTTACACGCTGACCTAAAGGGGCAACTCCTGGCGGGATCTCTGATTCACACACGCCAGCTTAAACAGATGTTACAGAGGCAGGAGAATGAAGACTAGAGTAGGTTGTTCCAGAATGACGACCTCTCAAACAAACGTACGTGATCTGGCAGTGAGAAGAATCTCTTTCCTCCTCATTTTAAAAGTAGATGCCTTTATCTAAGACACAACATTCCTTTTGGGTTCATGATGACAGTGGGCACTTTGATTTGATCCTTTAGTTGTCCGCTGGGAACACTGGATCCATAGTCTCTTATGAGCTTCCATTATTGTTTTGTGAGAGATTTTGCTGAATCTGGTGCAATAAATGGAATGTCTGGTGTAATAAACTGAGCGGGCATCACATTAAAAATGGGCCTTGATGGGCACACAGGGCATTTCAGAATATTGTGTTTTGACCATCGCATAGGACAACGGCACAAGTGTACCCCCTTGTGGCTGCTATGGTAAATTGGGCGGCTGGTTCTAAAATGTAATGTCACTATTGCATTCTTCCTTATTGAAGTTTTATCTTCTGTGAATGAAAATAGAAGCCAAATTAATATAAAATGCGGGTTTTAAAAAAAAAAAAGCAGCTTTAATCTTCTTGTAGAAGCTTTATTTTCTTCTCTAGGAACTATTGGACCATTTACTGCACCGTAGTGTTTTCAATCTGCAATTCTGTATAATGAAAATGGAGTGTTAATGTTACTTTGGCCAACAGGTTCATTGGTCCATCTGCTTGCTACAATAGTGACATGTTGTTATCTGAAACTACGGTCACTCTGCGTTGAGACATCTTTGTTTTTCCAGTGTTCTGGGAAATTACTAAGTGGTATTGAAAAGTCTTGTATGTCCAGGCTGAGATTTCCTTAATGGTTTTCAGAAAAAGCCTGATGATTTTCTTTGTATTTGTCCAAAGTCCTTTTATGAAACTTTTTATTTTTTTTTTATAATTGCAATCAAATTTGTCTGTTGAAGGAGTGTCTTTTTTTTTCTATGCGTGTCTTCAGGATCAGATTTTCCTTCCAAATGGTTAACTTATGATAAATAATAGTTTATTTAAAAGTTAACTATATACTTAAGACCAGCTATAAGTGAATTAAATATTTGAATCATTTATCTTTTGCTAGCTGAGTTTTTTGTCTGTGACTCTTTGTGAACGTACCCAACTCTCATCTTTTGAGGTTGATCTCAAATCGAACCATGTATATATTCCAAATTTAGTGTTGAACATAACATTACTGTTTCCCACAGTCAATTCCTTGTTTTCATTGTGCAGCAGGTTTCTTTTCAGGGTTGCATTGCTTTTCTACATTCTATATTTTTGCCTATGAAGGTTTGATTCTGGTCAGTGCCTTACGGGGTTTGTGTTCTGCAGTGATGTGTTTTTGAAGTCTGTTACACCCACACTGTGTGTGGATTGCAGCTTTTTGTCCCCTATCTGCATTTTCTATACCTTGCTGGTTAAACTAGTCAGGGTAATGGACTGTATTCTCTTGGTGAATTTCCTGATCTCACTTTTGGGGATCTTTTTCCTATTTCAAAAGAACGTAAATATATAGAGATATGATTCATATGAGATTCATTGAAAGCTGTCTGTCTTAGTGTTCAGTAACACTGCTCACTTGTCCATATACAGTTGCCAGATGATGTGTAGATCTCTAAAAAAATAACTCAATTTACATGTTAGCAGATTTCAGAGGTTGATGACTTTGATGCCCAAACTGTTTTATTTTGTTCTTTAATTGGGATAAATTAATAAACTTATTTATGTAACAGCAGCTCTTTGTGAAATTTTTGTTGTGTTGCTTGCATCATATTTCTCCTATTCAACTCATTTATTTATTTTTAGTTTACAAATAGCTTCTACATAATTTTTCTCTTCTTTGAAGTTCAGGGTTTAGATTTCTTTTTAATTTTCTTTTTTTTTTTCATCTGAACTGTGACTAATTTTTGAAAGTACAATTATCCTATTTAGTCTCTCAATTAATATTAAGTCATAAATACAACATGTATGATAACTGTACAGGAATTAGAAATGTTTAAAACATTCAAAAAACACTGGTTGACATGCCATGTATTGTATTGGCATCATAAAGACATCGAGGCACTGTTTGCAAATGTAATGCTCATTGTGCACAGAACTGATCGTCTGCATAACCCTTTTTAATGTCAAGACAAGTTCCCCTAAACCATTAGATTTTATAGCCAATTTGGACCAAACACAACCGTTTCCACAAGACCATTCTTTTTCAATTAACACCTTGTAGTGCACTGAAAGAGTGTGAATGAAGCCCATATGAAGGAAGAAAACAATGATTGTGACTAAGCTGAAGCATAACCTGTAGCATGTCTTTACTTAAAGAAATACAGGTTATTGCTTTGCTGGAAATTTTTATACCGCTATTCTTCCTTCCTCTAATTGGCTGGTTGAATTGTTTGTTGATCCCCACTCATTAGTGGCTGACTTTATGGCCCTTCTATCAATTAACATGTGGCTAATGAGGGTGCAGGTTATGCAGGAAGGGTGTATTTAACAGTGGCACGGCTTTACATTCCATACGAGATGACTAAGAGCCCATAATCTTTTGTGGTGCCAGTGACATACACCCCACGGATACACATTAATCAGCTGGCCTTTCATGTTTCAGCCCGCTTTTGTTTGATTGGTAACAAAACCCCTAAAACCGCCATCCTAGATTTCAGGAGCGAGTCCAAATTCGGAGTTTAACTCAAGCAGTGATCCGCAATCGGCGGTCAAGGGCGTGATAATGACCACCCATCACGTAACACCTCATATCTCATTTATCATTTTACCGCTCCTTCATTAATTACACGCGCCAAACAACACAGAATGTCTGGTTATCATTAGTCTGTCTCTTTTATCCCAATTCTGATATACTGTCTGAAATGTGGAAACGGCAAAGTAATGATGCAGATGGTGATATAATTCAGCCCCAACTGCCTCTATATATTATATTGTAATGTTATGTATGAACAAAGGAAGACAATTATGATTTCACTTTTTATAAAAAAGACACTTCATTGTGGTTTTCTGCACAATACAATTATCCATCTGAAACACATTATATATTTATGTACATTTACAAAGAGAGAGAAATGACAAAAGCTACTATTAAAAAAGGACATAGATAGTCATACCCCAGAAAGGTTTAACTGTCTAATTATAATGATCTCCAACACTGTCAAAGTCTACATGATATTTATTCATGATGTTCTTCATTTTACTCCCTTTTTTGCCTGCAAATATAAAACATTTCATTAGAACAGACCAGCAGAACATATGTTACACAATTCTTTGCAAATGATATTTATAAACTTTAAAAGTCAGAAGCTATATATATATATATATACACATATATATATATATATTGTGCTTCGCCATGACTCTAATGTAGCTTTTGTTTCTATGTACTGCATAATCACAAAATACACTTACAGCTGATTGAAAGCAGCTTTTCAGTGCTTCAAATTCTTTGACACACATGTTTTTGGTCAGCTCCTGTTTGCCAGTGGTTGTGGAGGCCACACATTTACCATAAGCAGCTGCCTGACAATATAATAGCAAAACAGACCAATGTACAAACAACAACAAAAGGATAAATGCATAATATAATGCATCATATATATATATAACAATACTGAGGAAGGAAGACTGAATGAAGGTGTACCTCTCCTGAACACTGAGCCAACAGCTCTGGGAAGAGTCTCATTCTCGCTCTGCTGCGAGTCCAAACATTTGAACTAGACATAGTTCAAAAACTACAAAATATGCTACAATAATCCTTTTATTTATCAGAAAAATAATAATTTGGTGGGTCGAACTCTGTTAATAATCCAAAATTCATTTAAAAACCACTGAACCGGCTCATAGATGCAGTGTGTATATTCGACACGGACAGCGCCATGCTTGTGACCTCTGAGATAACGTGTGTAAACCTCCCATTGAGAGTAACTGGCCAATCAGAGCGTTAATCTGGAACCAGAAACAAATGCACTGAAAAATGATTGGTTGTTTTTCCTGTTGTAGTTTCCTACTTACAGTGGAGAGCCAGTAGTAACACTGAGTTGTTTTCAAAGACATTCGGGATGTCGAGAAATCCACTCCAGATTAATTTCCGCATTCGATCACGTGGTTTTTAGAACCTCCTTCTATTGGCTACGACATCTTTACTTCATTTCCGCGAATCGATTCATTTGAACCGATCACCAAAGAGGTCATTCGCGAATGAATCGGTTCAAACGGTTCACTGAAAAGATTCGACTCACAAAGCAGGGATCTCTTCGTCAAACCGGAGTGGGCGAGCTAAAGAGATGTCCGTGTGGTTTGTGAAGACATTCTTGGGCAGGCAGGACCTGCACTGTCACCCGCCCTGTGAGCAATGGTACATAGACAGGCGAGAAAACACAGATTTCTTCACCATGGCTCCATTATTGGAACGTTTGGTTTTCCTACAAAAAGTACGTATCCGTGGAACTGGGAAAATAACGCCAGTTCAGCTCTCTTTGACGCCAAACCTGTTTTCTACGTTGTTTATTGGATATCTGGCGTTAGCAGTGGTTAAATAGATAAACAGACAGTTTATCTCTGCATATGATTGATATTTCTGTTTACAGAGAGTGGAAAAAGACTACCATAATTACCATGGTACTTCCTTGGTGTTTTGAAAATATACCATGGTATTATCATGGTGTTTTTGACGTGTGCCATAACATGAGTACCTACTAGTACTATTTCTAAGTACCTTGAAGTACCATATAAATACCGTTACATTCAGTGCCATAATATGTAAACGTACCATGGTATTAATATTATTGTGCCATGGTGCTGACTTTGTGAGTGGATTCAGATGGTAGCAGCACTGTACTATAGTACTATACTGATTCTTTGGAAGTTAAATTTCCTCACCTCTTTTTTTTTTATTTTATTTTTTTTGTGTGTGTGTCTCAGGTGCCAACACTTATGAAAGCAACATCAGATGACGAATCGCCCTGTCCTGGCTATCTCTTTGAGGAAATCGGCAGTATCCTTTTTTGCCATTATGTAATAGAATAGGGCAGAATAATGAATGCTTTGCCATCAGTGGACCTTAACTGTCATGATATTTAAGAAATTTCCCATGAGTCAGTGGGCTGCTGCCAGTGTCTTCTTGAGTACCTCTTGGAGAGACTACAGGTGGAGTCCTGCCATGTCAAACTTAAGGTGAGTTTGGGTGGGTTGCCTCAGTTGGAAACCAAAAGGTTGTAGGTTCAAACCCTGAAAAGTGTAATGAAGTTCCTTTACTGAGCTCAGTGTTTTTAAATGTATTTGAAATTTTGGCTTTAGTTGTGTTTATTGTGCTTTTTAACCCTGTCCAAGGTCCTGAAGATTCTCCTGCATTTATGTGGCCATGGACCACCTCACTTCCTCACAGAGCTACGGCGGAATGCTACATTTATACAAGAAGTAATTGGTAAGCATATAAGGGATGGATTGGTGACGCCAGCCAAACTGGCAAGTCATTTAAAGCCGAAGCAATTATTTATATAGTGATGAAAGTTTGCAAAGGCATATGTTTCTTGAGCACCAAATCAGCATATTGGAATATTTTCTGAAGGATCGTGTGACACTGATGATGCTAAAAATTACAGGAGTAAATTACATTTGAAAACATATTAAAACAGAAAATAGTCATTTTAAATTATAAGATTTCACAGCACTACTGTTTTTACTTAATTATTTTTCATTAAATAAATGTTGTTGTTGTAACATAAGTGACTCCTTTAAACAAAAACAATAAAAAAAAAATGTCTTTCTTAGTGTACAGTGGCCCCCCGGACCCCATCCATGGAAATGCTCTCTTTCAGAAAGTCAGAAGCTCTGCTCAGGTACAACTGTCTCTCTGTGCAGACAAATCAGTCACATTGATCAATTAAACTGAAGTACAATTATTCCTATGATCAATAACTTCATAAAGAACATGCAACATATACTTAATACAGGAAACAATCACTTTTATGTGTATTTTCTGTGTATTACTTGTTATTTATTAATGACTAAATTGAGGCAGTTTTTGTTTCAGGAGTTGGCTACCCTACTCTTTAATGATACCATGTCCCCAGATTCTGGACTCTCCACACAAAACAGTGACACAGTCTGTGGGTGAGTGAACCAGGATTTGTGTTTTTGAATGTCTCTATTTAGCTTGTTTAATATAAGTTAAAAGTATTACACATGTATAGTACGTATATGATATATACCAAGATTTTTGTTTGCAGGAATGGGCTCAGAGTTGCTCAGGTCTGGCATGCAGGGGTTCGGATACAGCCCAGGAAGGAAAGAATCCAGTAAGGCACAGACATTTAATATCATTCATTCTACTCCACTAATATTTACAACTGAAAGGCGTGCTGGTGTGTGTCCTGTCGTATTTCACGCAATGTTTGCCTCACTCTTTCAGGTGGAGGCACTCTGTTGGACAAGATTCAGAAAGCTGCCGAAGTGGTTGCCAGCGCTGTCCTTCCTCCAACAGAGCATCCTGGCATCCGTCTCCATGACAACCACTACCACGCTGTGGTGGCACCCTCTGCTACTGTGGAGATGGCAGTGCCAGCATGTGCCTACAACATCCAATCCCACGGCCACAGAGGTGAGCCATGCACTGATTTTAAAAGCAGGTCAAGTGCATGTTAAGAATTCACCATTTCTCCTCCTCACAGCATCTCGCAGGTGCCCAGGGCAGGCTGGTGGAGGCTGGGAGGAAACGGACAGTGGGCACAGCTCCTCCCACAACTCATCCCAGGAGACTGCAGAGGCCAGCCAGACCTCACTGGGAGGAAGCAGTAAGTCGGGCGGCTCGGGCAGCCACTCCGGGGCGAGTCGGGAGAGCGGTGACCTTTCAGAGCGGTAAGGGACAGACGGCTACAGGGCTTTTGTGCTTGATGGAGGTCAGCACACATTGCTTTCTCAAGTGTTTGAGGTCATTAACGCCAGGTCATTGCATAGCTAAGGGGAAATTTAATGCTGGCGTCTTATTTCTAGTATTAAAACAGCAGCATCCAATTTCATTTGTCATAATTTGCAACAAAATCATAAGAAATAATATTATATTTTGCATTATATTATATTTTAAAGGACCATTAAATTATGAGTTAAATTAAGCAGAAACTCTCTTTATCATAATGAATTTTGAATGTTTAGTGTTGTTGTTTTCTCAATGACCATTATTATCATTACTGTAAAGCAGTAATTTTATAACAATATTACAATAACAATATTATTTATTCATTTAAAAAAAAATCAGCATACATTATGATCAGTATACAACAAATTAGGGCTGCAACTAACGGTTATTTTAATAATCGATTAATCTGTCGATTATTTTTTCGATTAATCGATGAATCGGATAAAAACCAAGAAAAGCATTCATTTCCAACCCTTTATTCAAAAACAGAACTAAAATCTTTAGAAAGTGCACAAACATGTTGCTTCTTGAACATCCCTGAGCTGTTATAATAATTATAAAATAAAATAAAAATGGACTAACACAAAAAACATACACATGTATGCTTTACATCTGCCAAATATATAGACTTTTGTTTATTAAATAAAGTGCCACCTGAGCTGCCAGTTTATAAAAAATAAAGAACAATACAAATCAGAAAATTTAACAGGATTTGTTTGAATGTCAGAACTTGTTCTCTACACTACACTGCAGATGCACACACTCGCAGACGCACACACTCACAAACTCTCACACTGACACACACACACACACACACACACACACACACTCTCTCTCTCAAGTTCACTTGAAGCTTATTCATTAAATTATTACCATCATTGTAGTAAGTGCAAGGTTCATTTATACACCACATTTAAACACCGCTTAAGATGACCAAGTGCTTGTCAAGTCATATATTTGTCAATAATAACCTATATGGGACAAAGCACAGAATATACACTGCAAAAAATGCTTTTCTGACTTAGTAGTTTTGTCCTGTTTTCAGTCCAAATATCTAAAAAATCTTAAATCAAGATACATTTAATAGACACATGAAATAGCATAAGAAATTATGTCTTGTTTTCTGAAAAAACACCTAAAAATTAAGTGATTGTTTGCTTAAAACAAGCAAAATTATCTGCCAATGGGGTAAGAAAAATAATCTTAATGAGATATAATCTCAAACAGAAGTTTTAAGCATCACTTAATTTTCTCATGCCATTTTTCTTGTCTAGTAATCTTGATTTAAGATTTTTTAGATATTTGGACTGGAAACGAGACAAAATTACTAAGTAAGAAAAGCTTTTATTACAGTGTAGCTATACATGACAACAGATTGAAAAATGAATGGTCCAAAAAAGGCGAGTGAATAAAAACGTGTCTTTTAGTCTTGCAATGCGAAGTGCAAAGTAACTATACCACCCCTGCTACTGTTATTAACGAGCTAACGCTAACTTGTCAAGCTGGATAACGAGTAAACACATATTTTGCATATTTTGCAGTTAACAGACTTTTTCTGTTTATTTAGTGTGAAATGCTCCCACACCTTGGATGACTTGGGTCGCACGGATTTTTCTGCCTCCGCCATGTATCTTTCCTCTACCTCCGCTCGTTTTTTATTTTATTTTTGCTCCGCCCTGTCTATGAGGCGCCGAACTCTGCTAGCATCAGTGCGCGAGAGACCGAGTCGAGTGTGTTCACTCTGCTCCGCGCTCAACTACATTTTTTCCCCCCCGCGTCGCGCGACACAACGAATCGATTATGAAATTCGTTGCCAACTCGTTTAGTAATCGATTTTTATCGATTTAATCGATTCGTTGTTGCAGCCCTAATTATTATTATCAATGTTGAAAATGGTTGTACCGTTTAATATTTGAAACTGATTTTTTTAGTATTTAAAAGAACAGTATTTATTTGAAATAGAATTTTTGTAACATAAATGTCTTTACTGTCAATTTTGATAATTTTTTATTTTTATTTTTGGATTCTTTAGTCGTGTGAGATTCACATTGTGATTTTGTGATATTTATATATATATGTGATTTGAATCAGTGTGGAGGCCATTCAGTTGGGGGACTGTGGTCAGGAAACGGCACTAATCAACCGACTGACCAGTGGTTCCAAAGTCTTCCTGTCCAGAGACGAGAGCCAACACTTTATCAAAGAGTAAATGATTTATTATGAGACGTGCATGATTTTCGCAATCTACAGTATACTCTTGCGTTTTAATGTTTAATAATATTGTGTACATCTTGATCCTCTGTTTTCTTTCAGATGCTCCACTCTCAACTGTGAGGTGGTTGTTGAACTTCTATCTCGCAAACTCCAGGACCACGCACAAATTATCCAGATGGTGAAGTCTCCTATCCTGTTACACTACTCTTTTATTTGAAATAAATATTATTTGAAAAAAAAAAAAAAAAATTATTTAACTTGAATGAGCAATTTATATTGATACCATACAGCATAACCAATTTGTATTTCCTTCCTGCAGAGGGCGTTGTGTGCTCTGGCCTGCCTGATGTCTTCAGATTTCCTCTCTTTAGACCATATTTTCAATATCACAAACAAACGCCTTGCCCATCTTAGCGATGGAACCTCAGGCCCTGTCGCCAACAAGGCAACCAAGGTAACAAGTGTCCTACACAATGGCCAAAGTTTTTTAAAATAAAATGATTGGAATCTACCAAATTATAAATTATTAGAGTATGTTTTACAAGAAAATACTTTGTCTTTTTACTTTTAAATTTCACCTTTAATTCAGTTATATTTTGTGACCAATTGTGAAATTTACTAGCAATTTCTGAGCAAACATTGCTAGCAAAAATTGTTTCTTCACCAATTTTTTTATTATCTTTGTAATTATGTAGGACTAACAGATTATTTTTGTTTCATTAGCTCTTAAGGCAGTTTGAGGCCTTGCTTGGTTGTGTCACAAATTCCAAATGTGACCGTGCTGGACGTCCAACCTCTGCCAGCTCTTCACTTTCAGATCAGCCTCCTGAATCCATAATCGTCCCCTTTGTTCCGGGACAACTAGGAGAAAACACAACCTCTGTTATCCCATCAGAGGAGACCCCATCTACACAACACCTACAGGGTAACAGCACTGCACCCGGGTCTCATATGAAAAGAGAACAAGAAGAGGGGGAGTACAGGAAGATCTCAGAGCCAACCAGACTGTCACTCTTCAGTGGAATGGAGTTAGTCAACAGAAGCAAACCTGTATGTTTGGTTGAGCCTGTTCCTGTCGAGTCAGACGCTCAGATAAGTGTAGAAGCCACTACAGGCACAGACTGTGCAATTGAGAAAAGCTGTGAGAGAACTGTAGGCTCACACACATCTAGTGAACAAGTGTCTGCCTTCTCCTTCCTCAATCTCTGATGCCAACATTCATTTATGGTTATGTGCTGATTTGGGGGGGAAATAACTTCATTCTAATCTAATAATGATATAATAATTGCTGCAAGTGACCACGTTTACATGCACATGAAAATTTTAGTCTGCGGTAACCTGATTTCCATGACCTGATTAAAGCAATATTCTGACTTATGCTTGTATTAATCATAATTTTGAGTCATGTAAACAACATATTAGGAAGATCAACTGCTTTTTTTATATAGGTGTATGTCTAAATGTATGTAGTTATGAGTGACCAATGTTGAAGCAAATAGGAGACTGATTTTGTTGAAAATGTCTTACACTACCGTTCAGAAGTTTGGGATGAGTTAATTTTTATTTATTTATTTATTTTTGCAAAAAAGAAAGAACAATTAAGAATTTTATTCAGCAAGGATGCATTAAATTGATCAAAAATAACAGTAACAGTAAATGCGGTTATTTTGAAACCTATAATCATCCAAGAATCTTGAAAAAAATATATCACAGTTTACTCAAAAATATTAAGCAGCACAACTGTTTTCAACACAGAGAACAATAAGAAATATTAGAATGATTTCTGAAGGATCATGTGACACTGAGGACTGGAGTAATGGCTGCCGAAAATTCAGCTTTGCCATCACAGGAATAAATTACATTTTAAAATATATTAAAATAGAAAAGTTATTTTACATTAAAATAATATTTCACAGTATTATTGTTTTTGCTATATTTTTCTTTAAATAAATGAAGCCTTGGTGAGCATAAGAGTCGTTCAAAAACAAAAAAATCTTACCAACCCCAAACTTTTGAAAGGTAGTATACATTTTGCATGTCATTGTGCTACGAGTTGTTGTCATTACTATTCAGAATTTCTAAAATCTCCAGTATTTCCACCAGGGAATAGCAGGAAAAAAACATGCATGTCTTAGTTTATATGCTGATTACATGTATACAGGAATGTTCCAGTTGCTGTGAAGGATTTTTTGATCAGAAATGATTTTGCATGTAAATGTGGTCACAGTCTTAACCAGTACTTATGAAGGTAACATCCACCTGCAATTCGCAAACATACTCTTTACTTACGGTCTAAATGCTGCTAGTGGTTCACATTAAGAGTTCAAGCTGGGAATAAGTCAAGCCTCGACGATCAGTAACGGTACATCTCTTCAGCTCCTTCTGAATTCATTAAGATACATTTGTGAAAACTCAGGATGCTTTTCTGTTGTGGTGTTAAACACGAGTGTTACTGCAATGGTTGCTACTATTTGCACTAGTCTTTCCTCTTACTAAAAGCACTTATGTCTTCCTGTGTGTATTACAAAATAAGAACAAACATAAACACCCACATTTAGTTTAATCAGAATACATCCTGCCAAAACAATGTCTAACTTATGTGTAAATATATAAAGAACTGTCTTGTGTGAAAGTGTATTTAAACGTATAAAACTAAAGCCAGACATTATAAAAGGCAGGTTTGAAAAAGAAAATGGCCTCATGTCCACACAGAGCCTGAAACAGAAATAAAAAATGAATACATATATTTAAAAAAAAAAAACTTTATTTTTATTTACACCAGAGGAACATTTCATAAAATAACAATGATTTCAAATATTGTATATATGCTAGCTATATATTATGTACAGTCCTACATACAAAACAATGGTGACCGCAGGGACAATTTTCATCATCAAAAGCTAATAGTCTTTCACACAAGCACAGTGCCTGGGTTGTACAGTATTGTGCACTGAGTAGTTTAAAATACATAAGTATTTCGTACATGACTTGCTTGAAATGATGTAACTGTCCTCATACAATCTGTTTGGACTAAGCTTCAAAATTTTGTTAAGGATGTATGTCTAAAATGGACTGAACTATACTAAATTGACGAGTACTACAATTCTTGTTGGGTTTAACATTGTGAAAAGCATGTATATTGGTCAAACACAGGCATAAATGGATTGTATGGATATTTTATGGTAAAATATTTAGGATTTTGCAGTGATGTGATACTGTAGAGTGCTTAGTTAGGTGTAAGCTAATTTTAGGTCATTCCTGGTCTGCCCATAGAAGACGAGTCCTCGTATTACACCGAGCGCAGTGACTGGTCTAAACTAATGTATTCCAAGCACTGATTATTGTAAAATGAAACCAGGAAATTCTTGTGTGAATATCAGACATGGCTTGATTTGCACAATAATTCATTGGTTTACACCTTTTAAATTCATAGAGAAAGAGTGCATCATTATGTACATTAACAGACCTGAGTCCAGCATGCATTTTCAGAATAGTCTCTCTACAGTGTGATGTGCTAATATCCATTTTTTAAGGTAAAGGTAAAGAAAGACTATACTATAGAAAAATTTGAAGGATCTGGCACCAAGTTCCTCATTTAAAGTCTGAACCTTCATGGCACGCAGAGAGAAATCCTCTAGACCTGAGTTTTGGATATGTAAGCAATCATCAAGCCCCAAAAACTTCCTGAAAGAATCTAAACTCCAGTCAGAACCAAACCGGAATCTTCTGTAAACACGTCAACAGTATTATTAATGACTCCGAATTATAATCATGTGGTTTCTACACTTCAGCTCTTAAATACAGGAAATTCTTTGATTTCTTTTCCTTTTCCAGACTAGCCAAAGACTGTCAAAATTTGCCAAATGCATGTGTCCGAATAGAACGTGACCCAGAACTGCAGTAGCACCGTGTGTGACTGTCTAGTAAAGGGCAAAAGCTTACATAATCTTGCAAGAACTTGACAATTTTCAAGACATTTCTTTTATATAGCACCTATGTGAAGTTCATGGTCAATACATCAAGTAGAGCCCCACATAATCACTATGAACATGAAAAAGTGCTATAAGAAAGAAGACTAATGCATTTAGAGGGCCTATATTTGTGCTAGGCCTTCAAGTGGCCCATAATGTCCCTCTAAAAGGTCCCCTGTACATTGTTCCTTAACGCCAGTGGGTGCTGGAAGAGTTGATGTGGATCATGTTGGCCCTTGCTGACCACGAGTTTGCAGGCTACTGAAGTGTGCCTCCCTTAAGATACGGTTGATGTGATCGTATGAGAGGTTGTGGCTCAAGGAGACGGCCGGATCTTCTGCTGAGATGGTGGGGGCAACAGGGCTGCAGGGAGCCTGGGATACATGGAGTCCTCTTTGGTCAGTCTTCTGGATGTTGGAAGTGGCTCTTGCCATCTGCTCCGGACTGCTGATCCCACTGCTGTCACTGCTGGAAGACTGTTGGGTGACAATTGAGAATGAATAAGAAAAGAGGGATGGCAGTGCTTTACCACTTCTGGTTAAAATTGTCTCTGTGTTTACTAGTCAGTCATTTTTTTCCCCCCATGTAAAATATGGCTTGTTTCTGCCACTGCAATTGCAATTATTTATATCCCGTAATTCTGGCTTTTTTCTCAGAATTTTGAGTTTACATCTCGCAATTTTAACTTTCTCTGTGAATTCTTGAGTTTACAACAGGCCGCTGAAAATTAAGCTTTACCATCACAGGAATAAATTACTTTTTAAAATATATTCAATTAGAAAACAGTTATTTTAAATTGTAATATTTCACAATATTACTGTTTTTGCTGTATTTTTCATAAAATAAATGCAGTCTAGGTAAACATAATAGACTTTAAAAACTACTAGTGTCCCACTTACTAAATTTTGAGAAGTATAAACTGACTTTTTAAAACTAGTATGCGAAACAAAAATGATGCAATCTTACATTCATGTCACATGAGCTCATCATACCATGCGATCTTGGACATTGAGATGACTATTATACAATATAAATTATTTTATTTAATATATTGGCAAACTATTGGTCTTACAATATGGTAAAAATAGCGTCTGAATAGCGTGCTGGTCATATAATTAGAATATCATCAAAAAGTTGATTTATTTCACTAATTCCATTCAAAAAGTGAAACTTGTATATTATATTCATTCATTACACACAGACTGATATATTTCAAATGTTTATTTCTTTTAATTTTGATGATTAGAGCTTACAGCTCATGAAAGTCAAAAATCAGTATCTCAAAATATTAGAATATTTACATTTGAGTTTGAATAAATGACCATCCCTACAGTATAAATTCTGGGTATCTCTTGTTCTTTGAAACCACAATAATGGGGAAGACTGCTGACTTGGCAATGATCCAGAAGACGAACATTGACAAAGAGGGTAAATCACAGAAGGTCATTACTGAAAGGTGTGGCTGTTTACAGAGTGCTGTATCAAAGCATATTAAATGCAAAGTTGACTGGAAGGAAGAATTTGGGTAGGAAAAGGTGCACAAGCAACAGGGATGACCGACCGCAAGCTTGAGAATACAGTCAAGCAAAGCCGATTCAAACACTTGGGAGAGCTTCACAAGGAGAGAACTGAAGCTGGAGTCAGTGCATCAAGAGTCACCACGCTCAGACGTCTTCAGGAAAAGGGCTACCAAGCCACTTCTGAACCAGAGACAACGTCAGAAGCATCTTACCTGGGCTGTGGAGAAAAGATCTGCACTGTTGCTCAGTGGTCCAAAGTCCTCTTTTCAGATGAAAGTAAATTTTACATTTCATTTGGAAATCAAGGTCCCAGAGTCTGAAGGAAGAGTGGAGAGGCACAGAATCCATGTTGCTTGAAGTCCAGTGTGAAGTTTCCACAGTCAGTGATGATTTGGGCTGCCATGTCATCTGCTGGTGTTGGTCCACTGTGTTTTCTGATGTCCACAGTCAACGCAGCCATCTACCAGGAAATTTTAGAGCACTTCATGCTTCCTTCTGTTGACAAGCTTTATGGAGATGCTGATTTCATTTTCCAGCAGGACTTGGCACCTGCCCACACTGCCAAAGGTACCAAAAGCTGGTTCAATGACCATAGTGTTGGTGTGCTTGATTGGCCAGCAAACTCGCCTGACCTGAACCCCATAGAGAATCTATGGGGTATTGTCAAGAGGAAGATGAGAGACACCAGACCCAACAATGCAGATGAGCTGAAGGCCACTATCAGAGCAACCTGGGCTCATAACACCTGAGCAGTGCCACAGACTGATCGACTCCATGCCACGCCGCATTGCTGCAGTAATTCAGGCAAAGGAGCCCCAACTAAGTATTGAGTGCTGTACATGCTCATACTTTTCATTTTCATACTTTTCAGTTGGCCAAGATTTCTAAAAATCCTTTCTTTGTATTGGTCTTAAGTAATATTCTAATATTTTGAGATACTGATTTTTGACTTTCATGAGCTGTAAGCTCTAATCATCAAAATTAAAAGAAATAAACATTTGAAATATATCAGTCTGTGTGTAATGAATGAATATGATATACAAGTTTCACTTTTTGAATGGAATTAGTGAAATAAATCAACTTTTTGATGATATTCTAATTATATGACCAGCACCTGTACATTCAATGAATGAACGTCAACAGTCTCAGTTGACCGTTCTTGAACGAAAGGACGAAAGTCCCTGGTCAACTGTTGGGCCTTCTTACCTCAGAGTCCCAGACATCACGGACAACCTCAGGGAGAAAGGAATAACCTCCAGACCTCTTTGCCTGGGGCAAGACCTGAAGCTCCTCAGCATCACAGCTGCGTCTGCGTTTCCTATTGACAGAGATCATCGCCTTTGACTACTATGTTCAACATGCATGGAATTATTAAACAACCAGGTCTTTTTGAGCCGATTCAGAACATTCTAGACGCAAATCTTTCTTAGTAGTAAGCATCACCATTTCTTAAGCAATGGGGCACTGCAGACTTGATTGCAACCATTAGTCATCAATATGTCCACTGCAGGATTATGACTCAGATTTAAGAATAAAATGTCATTAACACAAGAGCTGTCAAAGCTTGATGCTGGATAACAGCACAGACTCATTTAACCGATATAGTTACTAGTCAAGAGGATCAGCCTTCTAAAAGAACATCTAAAAATAACCAGCAGACATGAAGTACTACACTAAATCTGCGTACACTGTCAACAGCAGCAACATGGATGTCTGCAGGACATGTGTGTTACATAAATGCATCATGAAACGTGCATGCAAACACAATTATAAGTAAATGATGTTACCTGCTTTCTGTCAACATGTCGTATCTGTGCATTTGACAGCCAAATAAAGGCACGCAGCACCTCTCAGTCTCAGAGACCACCGGCTTTTCCCTTTCAGCAAAATGAAGGGATCTGTCAAGATGTTCCCCTAATGATGAGCGAAATGACAAATGTAATTCACAGTGAGAAGCAGCAGACACGTTTACATTGCAGTGCAGGTGTGCAGAAGACATGTTATTAATATCTAATAATTCAGGCCTGTCAATAATATAAGCGTATATTATCAGCTTATGTGCATTAAGATCCATTCGAGAGATTAACTGAGCTATTATATTCACACTAGAAAATGATCTGCATAGGATTGACAAAGAACGGAAGGGAAACACCTTATTTATATAATTTAGCCAAATATAAACGTCTGATGTTAATTAGCATTATAATCTCACATCAGTCAAAATGGCTAATTTTCATAAGCGCACTGATGCAAATCGGTAACAATGTTACGAAAATAGTGCGTTCATAATGTCAAGCAGAGAGACCGATAGCATAATGCTATGTGTAGTTCACTTTACTTCCTCCTAGCGATGAACTGTTCCTACTACAGAACAAACGAAGGGATTTGAACGGAATAAATAGATTGTGAAGAGACGAAAGGGTTGTGATGTACTCTACCTCTGTCTGTTCACAGATGGATCTTGAGTTCAGTCATTTTCTGAAGTTACAACGTATCCATCTCGCCGGATCTCATTCTTTCTCTCTCTCTCTCTCTTTCTCTCACTCACTCAGTCAGTCTTCCATCTGTTGCTGTCATAATGACGTAACATGCGTGCCTTTGAGCGAGGGGTGACGTACGATTCGTAACGTTTTATTTTGAATTGAATTATTATTATTATTACATTGAATAAAACATTTACGGTGATTTGGATTTGGCAAATAATCTAATAGTTTAGATTTTTATCCCCTTTAATATTTTATTCAGTAATGACGTCAATTTGTAGTCCAGACCGCAAAGATTTGACATTTTGAAAATAGACACTTTTAATATTACGTTTATAATTATTTTATTACTATTCCTATTTTTTTTTTATTTTAAAGAAATATTATAATGATATATGTCTAAATAATTCATATACATATATATATATACATACACACACACATGTACATGGGTTAAAAGTATATGGGTAAAAGTACACGAAATTCTACAATGAATTATACTAGAAATTCTAGAAATTATTTCATGAAAAATTACGTATTTTAACCCATATACTTTTTTTGTTTATTGTTTTTTGCTTGTAAATGATTTTTAGAATAACAAAATGTGAAAGTAATCAAAAACTCAAATTCTAAAAACCCTCTACAAACTGAAAAGTTTTTTTTTGTTTGTTTGTTTGTTTGTTTTGTAATAGTTATATTCATATGTGATTTGAATTGCCTTGGAACATATCTGGGAACACTATCTGTGAACTCTATTTGAACTCTATAACTATATTTAAAATATGCTTCATTAAAAAAAATTGTCATGTCTGATGTTCGAAAAAGATTGTGTAACTTCTTTCGCGAGAAAAAGACGTGATCAACGGTGTTACGCACACTTGTAGTACTTCCACACAGGCACCGATAAAGACGGCTAACGGGGTCTTTCGTGACTCAAAATAATCCAGCATGTCCTCTAGCGGTGCGTCACTTTCTGCAGGGTCCGTTATTTTGCTTAATTTGTCCGCAAACGAGCTACATAAAAATGCCGCAGAGTTTCTTGTAACTTGTTTATGTGTGGCTGCGTGAGAAACGTTCCCAATACAGAGTTTAATAATGTCTTTAAAAGACACAGAGAAGATCTTTCCCTCTTTCAAAGAAAAATGGCAGTGAAATTATAAAGTATGAGTGTAGGTAAGTATCAAATCTAAATATCTAATGGATGATTTGTTCATTTTAGTATCTCATGCCTTTTTTTTTTTTTTAATTGTTTTTAAGCTTATGTAAAATCCAAATTGGATATTTAAGGCCATTCTAGATGCCAGTGTACTACTGAAAGTTGACAAAATTAACTTCTAGCTATTATACAGATATTTAAAACCTACAGCTATTTAACAGATAAAGAAATTACACCACACAACACTGAAAACAGCTCATGAAACAATTTAATCTGGTCTTTAAGATGTTTCTTCTGAGAGATATGCGGGAAAATATTCAAGTGCTTACTTTCTCCGAGCAATGCAGTGAACTCGATTTCAACCCTTTTTGGTCCAGTCCTGTAATATCTGACAATTTATTTTTTATTTTTTTGTTCCCGTTTAGAAGAATGTCCATATTGTGGAAAGCCCTTCAAGAGGCTGAAAACCCACCTCCCTCGCTGTAAAATGGCACCAGTTGCACAACCCAAGAAAAGCACTCACGCACCCAAAGAACTGAGTGCAACCACTACCAGACAGAAAATCCATCAAAAAACAGCAGCAACAGAAATAAATAATGTCATATTTGATGAAACACTAACCTCCAAAGGAAGAAGGAAAGAAGATAATCACAATGCAGACAGTCTTCTCACAACTACTGAGGTCAAAGTCCCACCAGCTGAAACTCTGAGCATGGAGAGACCTAAAAGCAAATGGACTGCTAAAAGACAGAAGGAACTTGAGAGATTACAGCTGTTAGTGCCAGTCTCAAAGAAGCCTACCTCATTATCCGACAATGAAAGAGAGAAAAGCTTTTGTGAGATCTCCAAAAGACCAAATCAGGGAACATCTCAAAGAAATGGAAAAAGTACTAAAGACAAAAAGAAACCAAATATGGCGCCATTATCAGAGCAGTTGTCCATCACCAAGAGCAAAATCAATACCCCTGGATTTGTTCCAGCCATTCTGAAAAACTCTAGCCTCCCATCTGAGTGCACTGCGCAACATGAAAATCCAAAACTCAAAATCAAAGTTAACTTCTTGGAGGAGCTTGAAAAACTGAACAGTCAGAACAAGAATTTTGATCTGGAATCAAGAGCAAACGAGCATAAAGCTCATACTTTCTTTTCATCCAAGACTTCGGTGTGGGACCACATCAATGACAGTTTGTATTACAAGAGGTCTTATAATCTGTTTGTGCCTTATCCTATTATGGAAACATCTAAAGATTATTTTATGGAGACCAAAGAGATTTCTGATGTGCAACAATCAAACAAACCTGAAACAGCAGTTACCAAGGTTGCCGTTCCACCTTCACCCACTTTATCTGGAAAAGTCATTCATAAACCTGCAGAAGACATCCTAAACTCACGAATTCAAGGTGTCAGAAGTCTGTCATGGAGTCCAGAGATAGTGACTGCTTACAACACAGTACAGTTCTCCACAGAGCCTTTAGGCAGCTATGCTAATGAAAGTATTTTGATGAAAGATCAATCTGCTGGACCAGCGAACCAAAGTGAAGGTAATGGATGATTTATGTGATGTTTGCTCTTTATGTAATTGTTTGAATGCCTTTGAAAAAATAGTAAGCACTAGGGGTGTGCGATATATATCGTCTGCGATAATATCGTAATTGTTGTTTTAACGATGTACAATTTGACATTATCGAGTATTTTGCAAAAACCATTCAAAACACCTACGGAGTGCACGCTTACATTAGCCTACGTGATAATGAAGAGGCTGCGTGATTCAGTCTATTAAAATGCATTAAGAATGATCACAAAATTCAAGATATGGGGGCGGAAAATGTTTATATTTACGTTTCATATAGTTAAAAAAAAAAAAAAAAAGAATCACACGAAGAGTGCCGTTTTTTCTTAAAAACTAACAACAGTTCAATAAACAATAAGTTAATATTAAGAGACTTACGTTTTAGGCACCATATTTCCTGTTTTTGCTCCATTTCGCCAACAAAAAAAAATAATTCCAAACAGCCACAGCACTGTTTCGCGTCTCTGAGCAACATGACGGTGCTTCGTTCCTGAATGAATCAACCGTTTAAATGATTCGGTTCAGTCCCAATGACTCACTTATTACCAGTGACTTTCTGCCACCTACTGGCGGTTTTAATTTCACATTTAATGTCTATTTTCATTTTTTAAATAATTTTAAATATCAGTATTCAATGTTCTATGTTTAAAATGTCAAAGAATTATGCATTTGTAACTGCAGGTTAAAGCACTCCATGTCCCTCTGAGCTGCATTAAATAGTGTGTAAATACATCTGAATGCCACTAAAGATGCAACTTCTGCAAAGATTAATTTTGATGATACTGGTTTCATTTGTTTGGTAACAGCCTAAATGTGTATTATCTTAATTGACTGATTAAATGTAACAATTTGACTCAAAAGATGTACACTTAGAAAAAAAAATTGCTTTATTAAAGGTAAAAATCAATTTAAAATTAAATGAAAAGATGAATTAATCTCTCATGTGAACTGACCACACAGAATATGAATAATATCAAAACTGCAGCTGTCCACGGTAGTCAGATATCAGCACAATAACACACTATGTAAAATATCGTCTAATTATCGTTATCGAAAAAATCCAAAACAATATCGAGATATCGTTTTTTTTTCAATATCGCACTCCCCTAGTAAGCACTTTAATACTTGTATCTAGTATCTTTTGCAACTTTGACTTATAGGGCTAGTTAAAAAATTTGTACACTGCTTCTGAAAGTCTTTTTTTTTTTTTTTTTTCAAGATTGGCAAGCTAGTTTTCATTCTACCATTATGAAAACATCAAAGACTGTCTATTTAGGACTATCACTTTATCAAAACATATTGGTGAGATTATTAGACAGCTAATTGTATGTAAACAACAGCTATTGTAAACATTTCATTATCTTAGGTTTACACTTGGGTACCATAGAATTATTATGCACAGTTTTCAGTGTCTAGGATATCAGGCTGATAGTGAATGAGCTACACTTTCATCAACTCGGCTGGAAAGGGCTGTTGGTCTATTGAAGGTATTGAAAATATTATATGTAAAAAATACTTCCTTTTCTTATTCCTCCTATTGCAATTTTCAGTCATTCTTTCATGTAAATCTCTTAATTTCATTGAAGTTCCACATCCTCATTGTGATTGCACACCGGTTTTCATGACATGTACAAGTTTCTCATACCAATCCAAAACAAAAAGAGATTAAAAAAATATGCTTTGTTCATTGTAGTGCCTGTAGTGCAGCGGAAACTTGGAGATGTCAGACTGAGTGAGCTTGGTGTCTGGCTTGGGGCTCGAACTCCTGTGTCACCCAGAGAGATCGTAACCAAGTTGAAGCAAGGTTTGTTCCTTAACAAACATAATACAGCATAACATAGCATTTGGTCTAGTGTTTCTGATTTTCTTGGTTGTATGTGATCAGGATGGCAGTGGTACTACAGGAGGTATATTGATGTTCGGAGAGGAGGAATCGGTGGGATATCCATGCTGTTGACTGGATACTGTGTCCTGTGTTACATATGGAACTACCCACATCTCAGTGAGTCTGAATTAATGCCATCTACACACATCCCATAATCACTGACACACATAAATAAAAAGTCTTGTTTTGTGCTGTTTCACAGAGAAAGAACGCTGGAGGAAGTACCATTAGGGACGTTTGGTGGTCTTCATAATTGTAGCACATTTTGGAGAAGAAGCAGCTTTGTGTAATAAGCTTAATAATTAATAGGGCAAGATTATAACACCAGCAACTACAGTAGTTCACTACAATATTAGGTTTGCTTGTATTTTTGTTAGAATTATTATGAATTATCTGGAGTTAATTACCTTAAATATTTTTAGATGTTCATTTATTTGAAAACAAAGAGAACGTTTGAAGCTATATTTGTATAATTTGAAAAATTTTACTAAGCAGTTTTCATTTTGGTATTGTGTAACCAAGCAGTGGATTTAACTAAGATGTAATAAATTACACAATATTGTTCTACACACTTTTTTTTGTAAGACCTGTCATATATTTCATTGGTTTGTTGTTTACATGACCATCCTTTAATTTGCTAACTTGTATGTGTGTATTATATTATATGTTATTATTACATATAAAAATCTATAATTCATCAAAAATGAAGACGTTACAAAATATTGGCTGTATTCAAAATGATTTTAATATTTATCTTTGCTGTTGTAATGAACACTCACAAAAACAACAAATCATGAACTGACCACATACAGTATGACGTGAACACATACCTAACATAATAAAAATAACTTTTTGTTTTACATTCTGTTTCTTTACAAAAAGTATAAATATTTTGAGTTTCATGTTTTTATTTTTTGTAATACAAACATTACAAATCAAGTTTTGGGTGATGCAGAAAATAAAACGATAAAAGCAACTTTTACCATGGGGTATTACGATAACTCAAGGCCACACTCGCACAACAAAAAGCAGTAAAAACAAATGATAGACTATTTAAACTTGTTTTCACTCGCTCTCTCCTAAGGCAAAGAAGCCCTTCGAAGTGAAGGTCTTTCAGAATGCTCTCTAACACCGACCGCAAGAGCTCAGATCAGAGAGAAGAATATTTCACTTTTTTTTCTGTCTGTCTGTCTGTCTATTTTTGGTTGAATTGCTGGGAAAGACAGTGGAGTTTAGTGTTAATGATGCAAAAACAATGGGATGACGTGTATAGATGAAAACAAGCAACCTTCCCTTCGGCTCTGGAATGGATGCTAATGGAAACGCAGACTTGTGAAAATGTCCGCACACTGCAGTTTCTCTGCTCTGGTCAGTTTTTGAAATTGTCTTGGTCTTACTCCCATTGTTAAAGCTCACAAGCCTTGCAATGGCACAGTTATTATATGTTCAAGCCTACAAAATACAACTGAATGCTTACAGTCTCCTCTTCAGAAATGATTTCTAAAAACTGGTTGTTGAAATGTGGGCCTGTCCTGCTCCAACCAAACTACATTATTTGAGTTAACAGCCATCTCCTAACGCAACTGATTGGATACTCGTAGTGAATGAAAACCTGATATGCTGTAACGGCACCACTTTATAACTCACAGGAGAGAAGTGATCTGCAAAGGGGCTGTAAGAGTTGTGAGCATGGCTATCTGTGAAGTACAAGGTCATTTCCACATTGTGCAAATAGAAGCTGCCACTAGGGGCAAAAACTGCAAACCGACCGCCAAGACTACAGCCTGACCAGCAGGGGACTCAACACACAGGGGAAAATGAAAAGTTTCAAACAACATCTAGGTGGGTGAATCTCACAGAAATCTCAAATCAAAGGAAAGATAGAAGACATTATATTTGCACAGAGAAATCAAGCCTATTGTGGACCACTGAGATTTTGTTGACCACTGACACTATTTCATGACTATTAAGCACATTTATAACCAATTTTCATTAATGCAACAAAACATATTTTCATTACAATTTAAGAAGCGATATATGTTAATGTGAGAAAAAAAACTTCATTTCAATTATAATGTTCTAATACATAACAGTATTATAGCAAAGCCTTGAATTCATGCTTTTTTAAACTAAATATAAACTATATTAAAAAACAAAAATATTTTTTCAAAATATGTAATACAAATTTGATAATGTAAATGCAGCAATCAAAATCTGTGGTAAAATGTGCTTGATTGTCGTGAAAAAAAATATCACAATGCAAAAAAAAAATATATATATTACTGATCCTAAAATGATTTTAATTTATTTTTGCAAAATATTACTTATTTTTATTTCCTTTCATTTTGGGTCAAAATGTGACTGACAAGTTTTTATAAGATTCACCCATGCGAGTTATTGAGACACTAACTTAAGGTACAAAACAGCACATATGTTCTCCAGGCAGGGAGCAGCACAGATTTTACACACAAAAAAAAAAAATTATAATGCATCATTTCAAAAAAATGAATTAAAACAAACAAAAGATAATGTAACATTGTACCCTCAATCTGAGGTCTTAACTTTCCCCTGCACAAAAAAAGTGAGTTTTGTCTCTGTGGAGGGGTCACATACCTGTAAGGTACAAACAAAAGTAAACCAAAAAAAACAATTAAACACGCAGGTGTGTTCGTGTGCGTCACTTGGTCAATGTCTACTGCAACGATACAACATAAGTGTTGAGACAACCATACAACCTTAAGTGCGGACTGACTATTAGTCTAAGTGTCTGATATCGACCGATAAGCTACAAATATCAATGTCTACTCATGACATTTCAAACATCACACTTACTGCTTGATTGTGTGTGTATGTGTGCATATATTGATGTGTGTGTGTGGTTGCAAGTGTATCCTGTGAAGCATTGTCAAAAAGGCTTTCTTATGTAAACTTCTCTAGAACAGGCACAGTATTAGAGTATCACCATCACCAGATTCACCTTCCTGTTCCTCGACATCGTCAGAGCCGCTGTGTGCATTTTAACCCGCGATAATGCCAATGTACGTCCGTTCAGCTTGCACACAAATGGCATGAAATGAGATTAACATGGAACCACTAACAAACATAAATATGGCACTGTCTAACATTCTAAGATGCTATTCACGGCAGCCTCAAGCACAGAGTCAGTGTCAGCCAATGGGGCTTGACTATGATCTGAGGGAAGTTGATGTTCATGACCCTGCCCCAGGTTCGAAGGGTAGCCTTGGGCGGAGCTATGCTGTGATTGGCTGGGAGATGTAGGGTAGTGAGCATGTTGACTGTTGCTGCTGATTAGGTTGTTGAATTTCTTTTTTTTTAGGTCCAGGATGCACTTGATGGGAGTTCTTCTGTTTTCCTCCATTCCTTGTTGTTGAGGTTCTGTCCTATAAGCAGGTTCTGTGTGGCTGTTCATACCCTGCCCATCTCTTCCGGTGTGACTTATGGAATGCCTTGGGGATGTCTCCATTACGCTGGGATTGCCCTCATGGGTGGCGGGCATCAAAACTTCTGTACTTCGGATCTTCAGTTTAGGGCCACAGCAGAACTCTTCCAGGAAGCCATCTGAGAGAGCGATGTAGCGAAACATCACAAACATACAGCCAACCAAGCACAAAACATTTTTAAAAAATTGCATTTTGGTTGCATTTAGGTTTAAATACTGTACAATATCTTAAAAACATTCCAGAAATTACACCTTTTTTTTTTAAGTAACCAAAACACTTATACTGTATATCTAACTGTTCAAAAATTTACAGTACCATCTTTACACTCTGTTTTGAAATGTAATTTTTACATTTTTAAATATTTTGTATATATGTTATTTACTGTATATAAGTTCTCTAAGGCTTTGGCAATTGGCAATATATAATTATGCATGTCTTACTTTGCATAACAAAACTGATATGCACATTTAAAAAAAAAATTGAACAAATTGATCACAAAAGAGTACGAGTACCAAACTCCAAAAATACATTTTATTTACAAATACTACTTGTATTTAACCAAAATAAATCTCATAACATGGTTTTAAACACAACAACTGTAAAATGTTTTACTTAGGTTTTAAAGGGGTCATATGATGCGATTTCATGTTTTCCTTTGTCTTTGGAGTGTTACAAGCTGCTTTGTGCATATATAAGATAAGTTGCAAAGACTAAAGTCTCAAACCCAAAGAGATATTCTTTATAAAAGTTAAGACTCTGCCACGCCCCCCTAAAACGACTCATTCAAACACGCCCCCACGTCTACGTCACGGCGTGGGAAGATTTGCATAACGCCGCCCAAACGTATACGCAATGAAAGAAGGCATAACTTTTATTCTCGCTGTAGTGTTGTTGTTGTTGCCGCCGCCATGTCATGGAGACGCTGTGTGTTTCGTTGCGAAAGAACTTTGTTTGGCCTTCCAAATGAGTACAAAACTAGAAATCAGTGGTTAAGTTATATTTACAACACTGTTCCAGAACAGTACAACGCAAATATTCGAGTGTGTGCAGCGCATTTTACGGAGGACTGTTTCCTGAACCTGGGAGAGTAGACTACAATGCCGGCTGTGAACATTATAAAGTTTTCCCACGTCGCAAGGACAGTCTGTTGCTTCTGACTCACAGTACGTTTCGATATTTAAAGGATTTTCTACTGACTGATTTTCTAAATGCGAGTTTTGAGCTATGTAGAGTAGTGCTTGTTTCCGTTTCTATGATCACAAATGCAGACATGATGTAATATTTATGCGGCGCAACACGTAAAAAGACCATATGAGTCATTATAATCAGTAATTATGTCCTCACTGAATGCAACAAATGCCTCGTTTATAGTGGGTTTTATTGTTTTAGTAAACACATTGCATTACACCAAATACACCAAATAATGTTCTTTTTATCAACATCATATGACCCCATTGATAACAATGAAAATGGATAAATTCAACAAGGCTTCCGTCTCTTACCTGGATCCACTAGTACCATTCGTTTGTCTTGGGTCAAGTTGCCCCGTTCCTCTTGATTAAAAGTCCTGTCAATCATCACCATTTCTGATGAAGGGCTGGACCTCTGAAAGAACATGAAGCAGTGTTTGGTTTTGCATTAACAGGAATAATATTAGAGTAATTACCTACAAATAATGCTAAGAGGTCTTTTGTACATTATTTAAAGGACTTTGTTCTAAACATACCTCTGCCTCCACCATAAGTAAGCGCCTGTATTTGTTCACCATGCCTTGTGTTCTGTTTAACACTTGTAGGGCAACTGTCTCAAACTCCTCATCAACTGTAAAGTCAAAAACAGCTATCAGAACAGGTCATATTCAGTCAATACTTATCTGTGGTTAAATATAATATATGTTGAGGAAATGTTGAAAATGCACCTTTGGTGAAATCTTCATCTTGTGGTGGTGAGCCTTGGAAAACATGATAGGGCAGTAATCTGTCAATGACATCATTAAATGAAGCGAAGGGCGTCCGCTCTGAAGACATGACTCTACTGTGATCTCGTCTTAACTGCTGGAGGACCCTGTAAAATAATCCCCAGTGTTACAATCATTGTTTTTACTTTTTGTTGACACTAGTGGTGCAGAAAACACCAACTGTAAAAGATGTAGAGTAAAATTTGGGCACTCACATTTCTCCTCTAGTAAGTTGTTGAGTTGCAGGTCGCTTCGGTGTGAGAGGCAATTCCTGACTGGCAGGAGTGAGCATTTTCACAGCTAAGATATATAAAATAAAGAAAAAAACACAAAAATATTAAGCAGCACAAAGGTTTTCTACGTTGATAATAATAAGAAATGTTTCTCAAGCACCAAATCAGCATGTTAGAATGATTTCTAAAGATCATGTTACACTGAAAACTGGAGTAATGGCTGCTGAAAATTCAGCTTCGCCATCACAGGAATAAATTACATTTTAAAATATAATGAAATAGAGAGCAATTGTTTTAAATTGTAATAGTATTTCATAATAGTACTGTTTTACTGTAATATTTGCTTGGTGAGCATGCTTCAGAAACATTAAAGAAAAATCTTACTGAACCCACAGTTTTGAACGGTAGTGTGTGTGTGTTTACATATATATATATATATATATATATATATATATAAGTATGTATTAATGAATGAATAAATTAGATTTAATTAAAACTGGTCACTGATGGAAACACAAATGTTTCAAAGGAGTCTTACCTTTGGTACCAAGAAGATTAACTAATTGTGTTTGCCCTCTTTGTGTTGCTGCTGTGGTGTCCTATGAAATTTAAGAAACATTATAATGTGATGAAATGATAACACTTTGAACAGGCAAACAAGGTTGCAATAAAAAGAATAGGTGGATATTAATCCAAATATGTTTCACCTGGTTTAAAGAAACTTGATACTCCTGAATGCCAGGAGTAGCTGGAACGTTCTGGGCCACAGGCATAAGGAGGTGCTGTCCTGGGGTCACAGACAACTGGTGACAAACCTGTGGGCCTTGGACGCCAGAACTGACCATGGTGAGGTGGCCCGAAGTCTGTGACGTCTGTATAGGGGTTGGGCTATGTGATGCGCTGGCAGTCCAAACTTTGGCCGTGGCACCAGGCCTTTGAGACACCTGCACAACAGGTGTTGGTGAAGCTTGGCCTATTTGACCTCCAGCAACCAAACCTTGATTGACTATCAGCTGCCCTCCAGTTGAAAAGTTCTGCCCAGCAATAAGCTGTACTGTTGTGTTTTGATTGGTGAGGATGGAGTAAGTGGTAGTGCTCATTGACGACGGGTCGCCTACTTGAGTGTTTGTTTGTAACACCTGCCCATTCACAGCCTGGAAGCCGTGTACTGTCGTACCAGGGGTGAGGGAAATAGAAGTGGGTAGCAAAAACTGCCCTTGAGGCAGATTGGACTGGGACTGTGGTTGCGCTTGTTGCCCCAGAGGTGAATGCATTAAAATGCTGCTGGCTGGATTAACCACTTTCACCTGTTGAGCAGACTGAGGAGAGCCGCTGGCTGTGTAGGAGCTACTGACTAAATTCGCAGTAGTTGTGGTGCTGGGTTGAAGCCCGATGTTGCTGATATTGTATACAGTTTGTCCCCCTGTCTGCAAGGGTTTAGGCTGAATGGGTCTGATCAATGTCTGTTGCATAGGGCCTCTCTGGATGATAATATTCTGAACCGGTATCGTCCCTTTATTGAAGGACATTGACACCTGACCAGCTGCAGAAGGGGTGAACATGGTACCTTGTCCGCTGTTGTTTGTCACTACATTTCCGCTCTGCCTCAGAAGGATCTGAGGCTGTTCCAAACTGTTTATAGTCATCATGGAGGAGGCACTGCCATTGAAGGATCCCACTACCTGGATGTGTCCAGCAGGGCCGTTTGGCAAGGGTAGTTGGGGAACCTGCTGGATAAAAGCCTGAGGTTGTGCCAATGGTGCCACCACACCAGGACCTGCGATACCTCTAAACCCTCCAGAGACCAGCTGCTGAGGGAAAGCGGAAGCTGTGGGAATGAGTGATGGCTGGGAGTCCAAAAGGGCTTCTTGAGCCAATGTCTGCTCTGTAATATCTGCTTCCAGCAATGACTTCTGAAGGATGTCGAAGGGTTGGTCCTCGCCCCCAAGATCGACCCCATCTTGTGAGGTTCCACTGTCGAGGTCATCCTCGATGAACGGAAGACTGCTTGAGAGCTGTAGTTCAGCTCCACCAGCCTCCCCAAATTCTCCCAAATGATTGTGGTCATCTTTGAGTCCTTCGTTGGAGCCACCCTGAGAAGATAACCAAATTATTTGCTCTTTAGATGCTCTTTCTAAAACCCATTCTTGATATCCCATTTTTGCATGCAAACTATACCTATCCAACATTTGTGGGAATGTTGAAGTATTTTATTTAACTGTGTTTGAAAATAAGTTTTTGAGATTTTAGTATTTTCCCATTCCAGTAGATATGAGCTTGTCTTTCCTTGATAGGAACCTTGTCTATACTCACTGTGTCACTAGTAAAGAACGAACTGGCCGACCCAAATGCTGCATTAGTCACATCGTCTTCTCCAATCTGTTTGAATGTTAAATAAAGTTGTTAATAACCCTTTAATATAAAACACAAATGTGATATAGTCCAAGCATACTTACAGTTTTACTATTTGAACCATGAAGATACTCATTCAATGCTTGCACATCTCTATTGGGGGGAAAAACAGCTCATGAAAACACTTCTGTTACGTTTGATGGGTAAAAACTCTTTTTAAAGTGTGCCTGTAGCTCTTTAAACTATAATCATCAAATTGTAATGCTGCTTACCCTATAAAATCCAGAAGACGGCGGTCGTCTTCATCATCCATTACACCTGTGACACAGTAATTACAGATTTTAAGATTTTTCAATGGACTCAGCAAAGTACAGTTTCCTTAAATTTTAACTCAGCCCTGACTTTGACCACACTAAAATATAATTTGTATATTATTAAGGATCCAATAAATGTAACGTGCACAATGTTCTAAACAAAATCAAAACTATGTAATCTGTCAGGAACCCCAGTTTGTCAATGAACTTTCTCAGGTGTACTACGTAATTTCAAGCATAGGTTGTGAATTAATGTATAATATTAAATTCAGGTACAATAACATATTAGCTATATTAATAGGCCAAACTAAACTATGGGCAATGCCGGGCTTTTGAAATAACTCTATGATAACAATGAAAACACACAAAGGTGTGACAAACACAAGTGAATTAATAACTAAAAATGTTTAAGTAGTTCATGATGTGGCACCCACTGACATCATTCTATTTTCAAAGAAGAATAAATATGAAACAAAAAAAGCACATTACTAATTATTACTGTGTACTAAACAGTAATAAACTGTTTGACATTCCACCAAACACATAAACAGTAATGTTTGAACAGTAAAACTGTCTAATATACATGCTACTTTTATTTAAATACGAATATGATTTTTATGTTTAAAAATACATAAGTCACTTGTGTGACAGAAAGAATGGCTGTACTCTTTGCTGCAGTCTATAGACTTCAAAATGGCGGCTGGTGATTGAAACTGCGCCACTGCTCGCTACAGCCGACAGACAAAGGACATTATGACACAAAGTACTTGTGCAGTGGTATAATGTTACTCGACTTTAATTTCAGATCATATTTCTTTGTAAAGTTGCCGTAGGACTGTGAACAACTTGAAAATTCATGTGTGGAAATGTGACAAAGGAAGCGACGTGGGGGATGGGTGAAACATGTTTGGCCAGTTTGATTGTTCACTTCCACTTCACAAGCTTCTGTTAATGTTTTATAGCACACTTTATGCTTAAAAGGCTTGTGAGGGAATGAAATTCGGTGTCTGTGTTTTTCCAAAGTGATTACATGTTTGAACAGCATTCGATGTGTATGTATTTTCTCTTTTGTTTCAAAACAAACGACGACGTGTTGTTAAAAACAGCTTAATGAACTTGCTAGTGTTAGCCTTTATTAACAGCATACACACAAGAACAGAAAAAGAAACTAAATGATCTGTCTTTAACAGAGTTATACATGGATGCTAACGAATTATTAGATTAGTCAATGATAACTGCTCAATATTAAGATCTTGTATGTGCTATTTATATTCAAAACTTTTAACATTTTCTAACTAGCAAGACTAAGCTAGCAATATCAGTGTAGTGCGATCTAGACGAAGAAAAAACAAGTATGACAGATTAATCCGGCCCTTTTACATCTCCTCGATAAACAACTTCAAAATATATATTTTTAAATCGTTCTTATACATGCAAATACGGGTGTTATAAACTAAACAACGTACTAAATGTGATATATATATATATTAAACACTTGTATTCGTTTAGGCTGTAGTCAAGTTAGCAAGCCAAATGAGGGAGGAGATGAATTATTTTTTTTTCTTCCTCTCTAACAGAAAAAAACCTATCTATCCTCTTTGCCTGTTAAGTCAAAGGGGCGGAAAAGAGACACGTAGAAAACCAGCAACCCCTCAAAATACAAAGTAAAACCCTGTTGAAGCAAGGCGACGCATTTTACTGATTCACTTGTCAAACGGTGGCAGGGAGGACTAAAAAGGCTCTCCATGGCGCAAGGGCAGGACGCACAAAACCCGCCTTAATCTCGTTGAAAGTAACAGCTAGAAACACACAGGGACTTTGTCCATAAATAGACCGAGGCTGCAGAGGCTCGTTTAGTCGCAAATGCTCTTCTAAAAGCGCATTTGCGCATCTGTGACAGCCGAGGAGCGCGCGCGGGACAGGCGGCACGAAGAAACGCGTATTCGGCTTCGGACGGCTCGTTTAACACCGGCGCGGACGTCGTAGGTTTTGCGAAGGGGGTAAAAGCGGATCATCAGGCGAATCCTAAGCGGTCTTCGTGCTCAGAGTTGTTGATGGCCTTCTTGACGTTGTGGACGTTCCCCCCACCTAACGTTATTAAGAAACGGCTGAATTCGTCGAGCAAAAACCGAACGGAGAACAAATCGTTGGCGAAGCATAAATATTTATTTGAATTTGCATCACATAAAGACGACTTGAATAAGAGGCAAACCCTTACTCCTGTCTCACTCCTCTTGAAACCCAATATCTCCATTTGGCAACTTTTAATTTGCTCCCCCTCCTCCTCCTCCTCCTCCTTCTTCTTCTTTCTCCCTCTCCCACTCATATATTTTTCCCTCACTGTCCTTGCTGCTCAGTCTCAGATAGATTTTTCTCTCTCCACGCTTGCTCTTCCCTCCCCGAAGGAAGGGGAGGAAGGAGGTTGTGTGTGTTTTTTCCTTGAAATTTTTATCACAAAATTATAATACACTCAAAGGGGAAACTCACCGTCATGAAAAAGCAGTGCCGTGTCCACGGGGTTTCCTCGCCATCTCTGCACGGGCCGGTGGAGCGGTGCGGCTCCAGCAGAAGGCAGCATCACTACATAGTGCACTACACTCCATAGGGCTCTTTACTTGAACGAAAAGGGATCTCTTAAACTCTTTGTTTACTATTGAGAAGGTTTCTTCCTCCTCTTCTGCAACGATACAAGTTAAATCTGTTGTTTTGATTAATCACTCCAAATGCCTGACATGAATAAATGAATAAAAATTGTGTTTGTAACAAGCGACAGGGGGCGGGGAATCCTCAACGACCACACCTTTGTGTCCTGAGATCACACATCACCCACAAGTGTCAACCCGAAGCAAATCTTATAAACAATACCTCAGTGGATCCTTTGATCCTTTATCTGAGTGTGTCAAATATAGGAGATTGTTGCCACTGCGAGGCTTTAAATGTGATCAGTAACGAAAACTAAATCAAAACATTAAAAACTAAAAAACACTTTAATCAAAATTAAGTTACTTTTTAGTCATTTTAAAACTAATTTTAAGCACTAAAACTAACTAGACAAATAACTAATCTAAAAAAAAAAAAAAAACACTTATAAAATGAAAATGAAACTAACAGCAATAGAGTGAACTTAATAAAATATAAATTAAAATGCAAACTATAATAATAATCCCGCTGGTTTGATTTTTGTTTACAATGCATACACTGACCATGTACAAAATTCAACAGATAATCAATATAAACTGTAACGTGTAAGGGTAATAACAACAACAACAACAATACAGTATAATACAACAACCATAATACACAATACAATAATACTGTATTATTGTTGTATACAGTTAATTCAGCAATAATACAGTAATGCCATTCTAAAAGAAATAAATCAACACTTGTTTTTATAAACATGCTGTAAATAGTAAATTTCACATCAATTAAAAATCAATAATTAATTAAATATGAATATGACAGAAGAAGTCTAAACAAAGTAATAAATAACTTTACTCCATCATTTAAATTATGTATGGGAAAACAGAACATTTAAAGCGCCAATAGAACACCGCGTTACTAACGCTACTGATTTTTAGTCCAATCATTGATAAGCACATTTTGACGAGTTGTCACATGATCAACGTGCGTTCACCACCACGCCTGTTTTGAGAAACAACATGGCAGCACTGGGAGTGGAAGTTAATGCGGGGAATGATGACGGAGAAACAAATACAGCTGTCAAAGTTCCCGATCGTGTGTTACGAAGGGATCAAGCGAGGCTGGAGGAGGCAGAGCGCCGGAAAAACGTCAAGGAGAGCCAGACCGTAACGGAAGAAAAGAGCGATTTCTTCACATCCACCTTTAATGTTGAGAAGACAGCAGCCGAGGAGATGCTCTCCAGCTGTAACGATAATGATCGCGACAAAGCCGCAAAAACACTGGAAGAGACCGCTTTGAAAATTCAACTGCTCCAGAAGTTTCTCAATGACAGCATAATGTTTCTAACCCAGTATGAAATAAGACAGGCGCAAGCATCCCTGCAGAAGCTCCAGAGCTCTCTCGCTGAGAAAAGAGATGAGTTGTTGCCTAAAAAGAAATTCGCCTTTAGATCCAGGAACACCGGAGCAAGTAAGCAGCCTGCACCGATTCAACAAACAACTGCTAAGTCTGCATCTGATGTAACTGGTACTGTAGTGGTGGATGCTGCTGTCTCTGCAGACCAGTGTGGATTCTTTAATGCTGACAATCAAGTCTTAATCAAGCAAGCTGAGGAGATCCAGCAACGAGATGTTCTGTTATCTCATCTGACAAACTGTAAAGTCAGGCTTTATGGCTGTCCGAGCACCTTGCACATCAAGAACGTCCGCGGCTGTGAGATCCTCTCCGGGCCCGTGTCCACCTCTGTTTTTGTAGACCAGTGCACTGACAGCACTTTAGTAGTCCCCTGTCAGCAGCTGCGCACCCATAACGCCACTGCCACTCAGATATATCTGCATGTGACCAGCCGGGCAATTATAGAGGACTGTCATGGGGTCCGGTTTGGTCCATTCACGTGGACTTATCCAGGGATTCATGATCATTTCAAAGTGGCTGGACTTGATCCAAACAGGAATAATTGGACAGAGGTGGATGATTTCAATTGGCTTGCTGCTGGCACACCTTCACCCAACTGGACTGTCATTCCCGAGACTGAGAGAATATGTAGTTGGGATGTTGTGGAACATGCATTCTAATAATAATGATCTGATTGCATTATTGTGTGCTCTGTCGATATGACGCTAAACTTGAGATCCCATAAACATTGAATGCTCTAGAATTCCTCACTTATAAAGCTCTGATTAATTTAATGCTGTAATGACATAAGAAAATAATAAAAGGCTTATTTAATCACATTTGTGTTATTTGTGATTTACTCAAGTCTATGCATTTAATAACTATATTCACTGAACAAAATAATTGTTAAAGGGATTACAATTCTGTCATCGATTACTCACCCTCGTGTCATTCCAAATCTGCAGACTTGTTTCTTTTCTGTGGAACATTAAAGAAGAAATTTGTAAAAGTGTCTCATTGTTTTGTTTTTTTTGTCCATGCAATGGAAGTCAGTACTATTTGGTTGCCAGCATTTTTCATTTTTCTTTTTTTTGTGTGTGTTTTGAAGAAGAATGTAAGTCATTTTGGTCTGGAATGACATGAGAGTGAGTGAATGATAACAGAATTTTCATTTTTGGGTGAAATATACTTTTAATTCTGTTACTATTGTTTAGACATGAATTCATAGATTGCCATTAACCTGAAGAAATACAAAAGTTTTGTTTGATGACACATTTTTGAGTTGTTTTCCATCATTTTTAAACACAAACGCTATATGGAAATATGCTATATAGATACACTATTTTAATGTTGTTGCCTCTTTTATGTATTATGTGTAAAATAATATACATGTATACAGATGGGGGTTTTCACATAATATTAAAATGATAACAGTTAATACTTAAATATAATTGCAAGAAGTTGCCTGTTATGTTTAGTTACTATATTATAGTGCATAATGCAACATTTGGCCATAGTCTTTGATACAAGTACAACCATCTGAATATGAAGTTCTTTAGGCTAGTAATTTATTGACTATTATCGTTTTGGGGGTAAAATTTATTTGACTAAATCAGTTAACATGCTTACATTGGTTAACAATACTTCTAGACTTCTTAAAATGTATTAATTTTAGTTCATGTTAATTTCAACCTCTAATAAATGACTTAAAACTAAGTCATATCTGTTAATGTTAGTTCAAGCACTGTGATCTAACATGAATAATTGTTAGTTCATATTAGCTAATGTTAACAAATTGTAAAGTGTTAGGGTTTTGACTATCATCAGTTCCAAGAATATTTGAACTTTGAGAAATGTAGAGATCTTCTCAAAGCGTAGCGTGTTTGTCATAAATTCAAAGACCCTGGAAGTGGAAGTGTAGTGGTCTTAATTCTTAGCCTCCTGGTTTTTGGTGTCTCTGTAGTTATGCCAGTCATATCATGTGACCCATCAAGCCAATCACACGCCACGGCAGCAGCTTACAGATAGGCTCATCTACTGGCCAGGGATTTCTGTAAATGGGATGATGGTGATTAGCTGGGTTTAGGATGACGTACAGTAACTTTGTGTTTAATCATTTGGATCCTTGGCTTTTGTCCTCCCTTTGCAGATAGAGGGACACCACTATTTGCGTCAGTACCTGAGGACACTGCTGTTTTAATTATTGAGATGAAAATCCATGTTTAAGTTTGTGAAGATAATGTATTACATTGGTGTTTACCTTTAGAAGAACCTGAGTTGGACTTAGTCTATTATGGGTGCGAAGATCATCATGAAAGTAGCTAACAAGTTCTCGCTTTACTGGAATGGATTACACATTGCGCCTTGAACGTACTTTCAACGTTCAACTTCTGTCTTTGGAGATCTTTTGGAAACTCTGAAAATACTTTTTTGGACTTTTATTTTGGACTTTAACTAGTTGTTCATCATGGCTCTAATGAAGGTAAAGTTTGACCTTAAGAAACGGGTGAAGCTGGCCCAGATGCTATGGCTCATGTACTGGTTTTCCATTATGGCCGGAGTGCTGGTCTTCAGCATGGGCCTTTTCTTTAAAATTGAACTACGCAAGAGAAGCGAACTTATGGACAACAATGAGAGTCATTTTGTGCCCAACATTCTAATTGGTGTGGGTCTTTTGGCATGTTTTCTCAATGCCTGCGGGGGCAAAATCTGCTATGACTCGCTCGACTCCACCAAGTTTGTGAAATGGAAGTCCGTTTTGAAGCCCTTTCTCATTTGCTGTTTGTTCTTCAACTTCCTCCTCGTTGTCACAGCAGCTATGTGTTTTGCCATGCGCATTCCTCTAGAGTTCACACTTGCTGAGGGCCTGAAAAATGGAATGAAGTACTACAAGGACACCGATACACCCGGACGCTGCTACATGAAGAGAACTCTGGATCTCATGCAAATGGAGTTCCGCTGCTGTGGCAATAACAACTACAAAGATTGGTTCGAGATCCAGTGGGTGAGCAACCGTTACCTGGACTTCAGCTCCAAGGAAGTCAAAGAGTGAGTGTTTTTTGTTTCTTAATGGTTGGATGATGTCGCCCTTAAATGTAAACATTGTTTCCTTTCAGTTCTTTTCAGTTCATTTTGTTCAGATATAGGTTTAGACATTTAGATAATGGGTTGAGAGAAATTTAATTTAAGACACTTAAAACTTTTAAATAGTTTGTTATAATGATTTTTTTATTATTATTATTTAGCAAGTTTACAGTAAGGGGAGGGAATGGGTGATTCGCAGGGGTCAATTTGCAGTGTAAGTGGTATCAGGCATGTTAGCCAGTTTAGATTTAGTCTCTAATCTTCTTGGATCACATTTTCTTGCCCTCAGAGCTTACTGTCCCTTTCAATCAGTTGAATACCAGGTAGACTGGCTTGGAATAGACATTGAAATTACTAGCCGAATGCTTGTGCATTAATATCAAAGAGTTTTTTAATGGCGTTTGATGTTTAACACCTAAAGATTTCCTAAAGTGACTTGTTTATTCATTTTTAATTATTTTATTTATATAAATTGTATTTAATTGATAATAAATGACAATGAAGTTATGATGTAGAATTTTTTGTAAGTTGCTTTTTTTTTTGTGCATTAGCATTCATTGTTTTCAAACTAAAAAAGAATGTTGTCATTTTTTAAATTAAAAATCTGGCACATAATTTATTTTATTTTAAAATGATAATTAATGTCAAATGAAACATTCACAGTGCTTTTGATAATCTTGTAAAAAGTAGTTTTTAATTTACTGTGCATTTGAGTCGTACTTCTGTCATATGCATTCTGGAATTTAACATGAGTAATATGGAAGTGATAAACTAATAAATATTTGCAAACTTTTTGTCTTTAGCCGAATCAGCAGCAATGTGGATGGAAGATACCTAATGGATGGAGTTCCCTTCAGCTGCTGCAACCCTAGCTCTCCACGGCCCTGCATCCAACAGCAAATAACCAACAACTCAGCTCACTACAGCTATGACCACTACACCGAAGAGCTAAACATCTGGAAACGTGGCTGCCGAGATGCTCTTGTGTCCTACTATGGTGGAATGATGAACACTATTGGGATGCTTGTGCTGATGGTCACCCTCTTGCAAGTAAGATGTTTAGCTTTGAAATATCGTAATGTGCTGATCCAGGATCAGACTTTAATCACATGCATTCATTCCTCTAATCTTAATGGATTGTGCTATAAAGGTCAAACTGATCTCTGATCAGTACTTAAGGTACGTTTTGTTCAGTTCTGATACTTAATCCTGTAAACTGTTCAAATCCTGCCATTACAAGGTGTTTTGTTGTCTGTCCCTAATAAGGTAAATAATGACTACAAATTGTTTTGGGGGATGATTTAAACCCTGTCCTTCTTATCAGATCATCCCAAAAGGGTGCAAAAGTGAAGGCTGGTTAGAGGCGTAATAGCTAATGTTTGTATGTCATCATACCATGTTCACTGTCAGGAGCCTTGTTTCCTCAATCAATCACCTAACGGCACTATCATGGAAAACATCTACATTGCTTAAAATCTAAAACAGTGTTTGACTACCTTGTAGTAATACTGAAAGATTGATTGACATTCTAGGATAAATTAAACTACATGACTCAGGAATCAGCGGTTATTACCTTAAGGGACTCTTTTTACCTGATCTAACTATAATTTTTTAAATATATTTTACTTAATATTTATTTTTAAAATAATAAATAGAAAATAATTCAATTAAAATACTTAATTTGGATTATACATGAAGCACATTTTTAAGTTACCCATAGTTTGCATATAAATTTGAGACTTGATGGAAATAATCTAAAAACATTGATTTGATCAAAATCTGCCAGGTTTATGACATGCAGTAGCAACAACAAGACCTTGAACAAGGTGTGGTGGAGATTAGGAGTGTGAGATGGTGTGGTGACACTGAAGATTCACAGGGATCAAAAGTTCTAATCTGTGGGGTGGAGCTAAATCTTGCTTTCTTGGAAAAGGTGATTTCAAATCACCAGCTGGAAATGTGGAACATTTTATACATTTGATAAAAAAAAAAAAAAACATATCTTTTATGTTTTGCTTTAGACAGGTGTAATGATTGGACTTCAGTACGTAAACACCTCTCTGTCCACGCTGGTCAACCCAGAAGACCCTGAGAGTGAGAGCGAGGGCTGGATCCTGGAGAAAACTGTCAAAGAGACCTTCACTGATATCATGGCTAAGATGAAGGCCATGGGCAAAGGCAATCAAGTGGACGAGGGGGCAAATGAAGAGGCTGTTGCCACTGAGAGCTGAGCGAGCCCCACCCACCAAACTTTGACCACACCTACCTGAGGTAGAGAGCTGTGGGACGCAGCCTAAAACTGTAACTATACCACTCACACTACACAAAGTGTAGACAAAGCCAATTAATGAGGAACTGGTGAAGAAAACAAAAAACCAAATACAAACTTTTGTCAGTCAGACATTTTCCTGCAATTAAATTAGTACATTAGAATTCCATATTATGGTGAAATTACCAAAAAACAAAACAAAACGCATATTAATACCCAAATGATTGGCTTTTAAAGAGTGGTTTTAAATATAATCGATCAAAATGTAATTTTTGCCAGCTTTGCTTCTCTCTTTGACTTTGTACTTTGCTACACAAACTCTAAACTATTTTATAGTCATTTTATTTCATATTTGAGTTGATATTCAACTTAAGAATGGCTAGTCAGGGATTTGGAATAGTGTGAAATATATAAATATGGAAACTATAGCCTCAGTACAGTGAGTCCTTCTATTTATAAGGAGTAAACAACACCATCTGTCATATGACAGGTATGACAAATGAAAAGAAAACGCATTTTAAATCACCTTTTAAAGAAGCTAGACAGGTGTTTTTTTCACCCTTGTGGATTTAGGTATGAAATGTGTGTGCAAGTGAGAGTGCACATACTTTTGACAGATGGATGAAGAGACAACAAGTTAGATGTTTTGTTTTATTTTAAAGTAATGCTTTATCAAAAATAAAAGTTATATTTTTGAGGTACCGGGGTTGTGATTTGGGAAAGGTTATAAAAAATGTAAATATATTTTTGTGACCTGTCTGATGATGAGTACACTGCTATGTTCAGCATCAGATGACGCATGATTTCATGAGCGCTAAAAGAAGCGGCTGATTTTGCAGATTTAGGAGAATAGCAACATTTGAGGCCCCAATATGTGCTATGGTACAGAGGGAGAACCAGGTACAGGGTGAGGGGATGCTTGAGAAGGCCCCTGGAGTTGAGGAGACAGCTTAAGACTGGCAGCTAAACCCTGACCTGTGACTTCTGCATTCCCACTGCTGGAAGCTCCTGTGCATTTACATCTGCACAAACAATTACTTCATGAAACGTCCCAGGCCAGAGACTGAAACTCTATGCTCAAACCTGTAATTTTTTGTAATTATTTTATTTAAATTCTAATTATGTGTCTATGTAAATAGTGTAGAATTATTTAATAATATATTTTTCTTTTTGTAAAAATACTCGTGAAATTACTTGTAAGAAAAGTTGACATTATTAGAATGGTGTTTGGTGCGTAGTGTTTGTTATTGTGAATAAAACTTGTTTAATTGTAAAAACGTGCAGATTTCTATTGCCCAGTCATTTGATTTCTATTGTCCAGTCATTTGCTGAGATCAAAGAGCAGGGCATTCTGGGAGCTCTATGGGAGGTTTGCCTTATCCAATAAGATCAGCAGAGAATCATGTGATTATTTCTTTCACACGGTGTTTGTCATGCATGGCACATGGCAGTGATCTGAATAGTGAGTTTCACCATATGGACAGTTTTTGGTTTGTATTAAAAATGTGATGTACATGAAAGACCTCATTAACTTGGTGTGTTAACAAAATCAAGGAGGTCTTTTCATATAAGCCACATAACTGTCGGTTTAATTGTTGTCTAAGCCTGAAAATTGAGAAGTTACCCACACAAAACATTATAATGTTATGCTTTTAGGAACGAAACAGCAAATAAGGCTGAAATACTATGGAAAATGGGAAGGCCGTAAAGAGGGCGACTTTCTTTGGGTATTTTGGTTTGCAGACAAGCACATAAACACAGATGATCTGATAAAGACAGTAAGCTGCTTTTGAGTGTGCTCAGCTTAACTTCTTGGCAGGTGACCTGGACTGCTGCTGCATATCCGGTGAAGAGTATCAAGCAGTGTAGGATACAGAATGTCCTTGAGCAGGTACAGTATGTGTCAAACCAAACTGTGCACTTCTCTTTTCCATCATATTTTCCTTTTAGGTCACAGGATTTTTGGGAATGGGGACACCATGCAAGTACTGATTCACAATTAGCACTTAACAAAGAAAGTGATCTTATAGCTGTAATGTCAAACTCAGGTCACATGTAATCATCACATGGGATTATGACTAAGGTTTTGCAATTATTTTAAGACAATTTTCAGTTGAAGTAGATAGATCACTATTTTCAAAATTTGTTGAGAATTGAATCTAAGTTAAAACTGGTTCTGGTCACATTTGGATTCTTCTCATCATAGAGGATCAGACCACACATGGGGACTTAATTTGCTGGACACATTATATACAGTTTCAGCAAATACAGTGGAGGAGACATAAATAGAATGCAGTGCAGACACAACAGTGACAAAAACACTATATGTGGTTTAACTGGCAGAACAGTGTGCAATTTAAAAACTGGAGAAAAAGGAGGAGAAGGTGCATCTGTGCATGTCAGGTGAATCTATATAACAAATCTTCAGTACATAATTGGGAATTGACTTGTAGCTTTTAGTTGAGGGGAAGCAATATCACATTATCAGTTTCCCCCCATTAGTAGATTATATACAGAAAATAATTATGTAACTGGTTTGACTAATTTACTTACTCATTTGGATTATTCGTAAAGGTGAAATGTGTAATTTCTTTTTTTAGACATTAAAAGATTGTCTCCTAGTCCTATCCCAAACACATATTTATCTGCATCTCAATAATGACTTATTTGGCATTACTTTTTGTACTTTCATATCAAATACTTACTTGTCATAAAACTCCAGTAGGGCAGAAATCTCAGACTTCACCTTTAAAGAGTATAAACTCAAAGGATTTGTACATTGACCTGTTTTTAAATCCTATTTCTTTGAGTCGAACAGTAGGGGTCAATGACAGAACTAGGCCAACCAGTATAAACACTTCATTAAACCTAAACTATCGATTTAAATCTCAGATAAACACTGCCATCTGTTGGTGTGTTCATGTATGGTGTTCAATAATCATTATTATCAAGGTATCGACGTAGGTCTCAATAAGTTTCATTTGTTTCTCAGACTGAATTAAGTCTCTGCAAACGCTACAAAACCTATTTCACTGTGTTGTGATGGATTGTCTGTTCTCTCTCCGGGGATTTGAGCTCCTCTCTCTGTTCCTCTCAGCTGGAAAATTGCCTCATCTCTCGATCCATCTTTTGCCAACATCTTCAGGCAAAGCTGATCTCCTCCTACACAGAATCATATACAGACACCCACTCTCACACTCAGTGGCCATTATACTGCCGATGTATGTTCACCCACTTCAACTGCTTCAACTTCTCTACATGGTTTGCATTATGATCTGCTTTACAGTAGGCCTAATAGTTTACAAAAGAAGATTTTTGTTTTGCCATTAGTAATGAGGAGTTTGATTCATGCCAGTGACTTTTGAATCAGTTCACCAAAAAGATTTCTTCAGTGACCCTTTCTTCATATTGCATATTTACCCCAGTAGGTGGCGACAGATGTAGCACGTTATTAATGAGGCATTGAATTGATCAGTTGAAAACAACAAGTCTTAATGTTTTCCTATTTACGAGCCTACTATCAACCGTATTCAGTCTTCTAAAATTGATTTTATAAACATGGATTTTAGGTCCCATTTGTATCTCGACAGGCTCCATTAACTAAACGAACTGCCTAACAAAAATATGTATGGACGAACTTTTCTTTTAAGACAACTCTCCTGGCAGTTGTTCTCTTTCTTATGCCCATGTTCATAAAATAGCTCGCACCAACTGAAAATTAATGAGACAGAGGACTCACATGGTGCTCTGTGTCTTTAGCCTTTTACAGCCTCATCAGTAATGTCTGACTCTGAGAGGCTGATGGCTGAAGACAGCCCACACATTCAGCTAAATGGGATCATGATCTCTGTCTGTTTGAATGATGCAGGGATCTGTGTGAGTGAGTATAAGTGTGTTCGTGTACATCTACTGTATTACTTTTCAGAGAGTATTCCTTTATGCACAGACAAATGGCATGGCTACAAAGCTTTCTTCATTTCAGTTCAGAACATCACAATAATGAAAAATTGCAGCTAGTTAATTGTTAAAAGAATCAGCATTCCGATTCATTTTTTTCGGGAATCAGACTACTCAGTCGGCCTAAATGTTTTTGATTCACTAAAAAGAATCAGCTCAAGAGTTATTGTTCGTGAATCGGCAGCAGTGTTGGGCTAGTTACTCAAAAAATTTAATATATCACTCATTATTAGTTACTCCTTTCAAAAGTAATATTGTTGCTTATTTTCATGGCAACAGTAATTAGTTACACTACTAGTTACAGTACTTTTCTTTCACGCCCCACATAAGTTGCATATCTTCCCCATAAAATTCTTCTAAAATGTTACTAAGAAAATATTTCTGCCTCATCATTTGACCATAATCCACATTGGATCGCAGTCAGAAGTTATTACAAACACTCAGTGGTGATTAATAATAACATTTAAGTAAAAGTGTTGTATTAAACTTATTAATTGTCATGTGTAGTTTGAAGCTAATTGTAGCTATAATTTCTGTGTTATACACATATGCAATTATGTTCCATGATGTATTTTATTAAAAGAACTCATGTAAGTTCATAAGAAAATATTTCATTCTCTGAAAATATTTTATACAATTTATATCGGGTTCATAGGGATGTAGGTGGGCAAACCATGTAATGCCAGAGTAAAGTAATGCCACAACTTCCACATCAGTGTTCAGATCATCTTTTCTCCTGACAAAGTCAATGTAATGCCAATATTTCCATCCGCTGAATGTAAGGTTTTTCATATTCCATATGCCTGCTGCACGTGCCTGTGCAAGTTGTGAAAATTATGAAAATAAATCTAGAAATTATTGGATTGTTGGACTTTAAATCAGCCCTGCTAAAAAAAACAATAGAAGCCCAATAGAAACCATCACAGAAATTCCAATGGTTTCCATTAAAATACCATTATAAACCATTTGCTTTTTCCAGTAAAACCATTACAAAATTCCTTTTTGTAGTGTGTTTTGGGCATTTTTCCAATAGGATTTAACATCCCACCAATAGAATCCATCACATACCAGTAGACACCATTATAGTTTCCATTAAAACCAATACAATTCCCATTATGACCATTAAAACCATTACATTTTCTATTGTGTTTTGGGCAGGGCTCTATTGGTTTTTTCAGCCGGGGAGGCATCGAAAGTAATTAAGTGACTAGGTGTTTTATGGATAGCAAATGTAATATTATTACTTAAGTCTTATTAGTAATTAGTTACACTACTTGTTACTGCAAAATGTAATATTATTACTATAACTAGTTACTAACTAGTTAGGCTACTGCCCAACACTGGTCGGCAGCATGGCGAGAACAACATTGTCATTCAACGTTGAACATTGTTGAACAAACAACTCACACCTCATGAAAATTCGGTCACTTTTGCGATTTTCCAGAAGATTTAGCAGAAGGTGCGTCGTTGTTGAAAAATTGCACAGGAACTACTGATCCACATCTTTCTCCACTTGTCACCAGTAGAGGGCAGTACTTTGTGTTTACCTGTCTTCGTTTGCTCAAATACAGTAGGCTAACGTAGTCCTAACAGAGTAGACATTTCATGGTAGGTGTGACATAAGTGTCAAATAATTGCAACAGCTTTATTTTATATTCTGGTTTAAAGTGAAATACTGTATAACAGCCTCAAAAGACTGAAATATTAAGTAAATCATGGTGGACTCGGCTTTCACAAACAAGGGAGTTGGGGCTGGTTGACTCAGGTAACTGGATATGTCTCAATATCTTGAGACAGACGTCCAAATACACAATTGGTGTGGTTCCTCTAGCAGTGATTTTTTAAATGTCTTTTAAAAACTAGTAGTTCAAAAGTTTCTTAAATTTCATTTTATTCCAATATCATCATATTGATATGTTTGCTATAAGTGAACATGATAAAATCACACTAGGATATACTCAGAAATATTCAGTGTATATATACGCACACACAGTCAGCCACAATTTATTTGTTTCACAAGCGAAAACTTAAACAAATATAAACAGGAATGCTATCAAGATAAAGCAAGTATTGACTGGTCATGTGATCTCAAGATGTTTTCTCCAATGAGGTGATTGGCTAGATGTAGTTTAATAAATATGCTTTTATTATGCTTTTATAGGTATTCATATTAATATAGTGTGAGTGTACATGATTTCAACATATTCTTACTGTGAAGTACTATTTGTAATTTGTAGAACTTTTTTAAAGCAGTGTACCTTTAAGTGCATTATGAGAAATGAATGAGACATTAACATAATCATCCTCATGGGGGCAGCATTTACTGACGTGACACATATTGACAGAGACTCTATTCTGTCAGAAAACAGACAAGTTACACCCATATGATCCTTGTATGCAAACCAATAACTTTTCAACTAAAATATCTATCACAAATGATTCGATTTTAACAATATACCTACGGATAAAAAGCAAAATAATCTCGTGATGATCAAATACTTACACAGACAGTCGTGACCCCAGACGTTTCTCTCACCCCTCTGCGCTCTGTGCTTGGCCTGAGTCCAGGGTTGCTCTCATTCTACGTGACCCGGAGATAAATGCCTGCAAGGAGACCGCGAATGACAAAAACATGCTGGGGACCGAGAAAGGGAGAGATAGATGGACACATTGAAGTGAATAACGAGAGGTTCTTTGTAGGTGTAGCTTCATTGTTGCAGGGCAGGTTAAACTGTGTGGCTAGAGGAGAGAGTGTTTTGTCTTTTATTATACTGCTGGCTGTTGCCCCTCTGAGATCAGGATTAAACAGCAAAGATGGTGAAAGTCTGTAGGGAAAGACTTCATTATGTGATTTACAACATGGCCGCCAGCTTAGCTCTGATGATTGGGGGTCTGTCAGGAGGCTATGGTAGCCTTTACAGTTTAAAACAGAGGCAAGACAACCCACTTCTTCTTTTTTTTTTTAACTTTCCTGGCAAGTTTTTTATATATATTTTCTGTCTGACTGTCCTCCAGTGAAGGTGAAAGGCTCTTATGGGCTTGGGTTGTCTTGGAGCCATTAGCGTGTCAAGTTATGCTGAAGTAAGGCTTCATTGTGAGTAGATGTTGGGTCTTTTTGTTCTCTGCACTGCTTTGCAGGGGGCAGTTGGCAGCAGAGCTTAAAGGTATAATTAGGTTTTGATAGTGGTACTCTATATTCAAGGTAAGTTGACGGAGACTTTCACTTTTGCTTCCAAAGCCCATCTCATCACATCTCTCCTGTTCTGATTCATAGTCCTTCCTTAAAGGAATATTTCAGGTTCAAAGGAAGATGATTTTCTGTAACTAGACAATAATTTTCACTCATCTTTCATACTGCAAAGCAACTATTCATTCATTCATTCTTCATTCATTCATTTATTCTTTATTGATTTATTTTTACCTACAATTATAATGAAACTTGATAATTACTTTACTAAAACAAATATTGTTCAGTCTGTCATCAGTCTATCCAGGTATATATTTAAACTAAAACAAACAAACAAATATTTATGTCGCAAATGTGGTATGCCACTAATGCTGAATTGAATTTAACCCAGAATAGTCATATTTAACTCTTTCATGCCAGTTTGTCTTCATCACTAGGGTCTGGAAGAAAGAATTGACAATATATATAGCAGATATAGATTTAAACTAAAAACATAAACATAAAAAAAAAAATCTGTGACTGATATGCCTCTTATGCTGACTTGTATTTAACCCGGAATTGTCTGTTGAGAGCCTTATTTAACACTTTCATGCCAGTCTGTGTTTTTCACTAGGGCCTGGGAGAAAGAATTGACACACAGAGAAAAACAAATATTGTTTCAGTCTGTCATCAGTCTATCCAGATAGAGCGAGAGAGAAAGAAACATTAGAGGGTAATTCGCCTTCAACCCCCGAATCCAATGTTAGTGCCAAAACCAGATTACCTTGACAAGACACTCATTCTTTTAGCATGCTTTTGGGATTTGTAAACTGTTTCTGGATGACAATAGAAAGAAGAGTTTAATGTACTTCACCTAAACTCTTAAACACACATCAGCTATTGACTCATTCTAATAGCACCATCAGTCAATCATTCACAATAATGACAAGCTTTACGTCCGACTCCTCCACACATATCACATATTAGATTGCCAAGAAAACTATTTCTATCTGTGTAAAATGGATTAAGGTGAGAAGGAGAAGTGTTAGACAAAGAGTACAAGACAACAGCTTTCTTAGGGGAGACAAAACAGCATAAAAGGAAGACTGTTTATATCAGTCTTAGCTTTTATTATCCGCAAAGCTGTTAAAACATTTCTAGAATCATTTTAGATTATTAAGAATTAATCATATTTTACTAATTTATTTAGTTAGATACAGGGCCAAGTTTTAAAGTGTTATTTAGTCATCCAACAATTCACAGAAAATGTAATAAACATTAATTAATTTTATTTTATTTCATAATATACATTCATTTGTGTTGTTGGTTAAAACTTGTTGATTATTTGGCTGATCAGCCTTATTAATTTAAGCAACAATATTGGTAAATATATTTATTAATTTAGTGAGGTACAGTTTCTGCACTGAAAAAAAAAAAAAAAGTTGAGCCAACTTAAAATTTTAAGGTAATCAGCTTCAGCAGATTTTTGGGTTTTCTCAACTTGTTGTTTTAAGTTTATACAACTTCAGCAGATTTTTGAGTTTTCTCAACTTGTTGTTTTAAGTTTATACAACAAAAATTTGAGAATCTCCCACAAAAATAAGTTCAAAAATCTGCTTAAGCTGGTTGCGTTAAAATTTTAACTTGGCTCAACTTTTTTTTTTTTTTTTTACAGTGTGGTAACATAATGGTAAGCTTTATTTGTTTAATTTATGCTTTATTTATTGAATGTTAAATGGGCAAGGACAAATAACTTGAGTATTTATTTGTAGAGTTCCAATCTTCACATTGACAATTGTGACATTTTCTTCAAGTGGTAATTTAATGCATTCTAATGATGCTCAAAACATGCCATTAGATAAAAAAAATATATATTTTGAACAAACAAGGAGCAAAAAAAGAAAATAAGCCTGGAAACTTTATAGCAAAGTACTGCTTTTTAAGACATTGTGTAGTGATGTGAAATTCAATAACAGGCAAATGTAACTGTCATTAAAATATAGAGGAACATATTCTCCATTATTGTAAAATATCTCTTTGGTAAAGGCTGTTTTAGAAGTGATTATGTGTATGTGTATATATATGTTTGTGTGTTACTGTACAGAGCTCAATGACAGGCTCCGTCGCACTCGTCTCTGAAGGACAGTCTCAAGCAGCAACAACACAGCATTATCTGAAAATCAATTTTCTCAAGTTTCCTTTTGATCATTTGAGAGTTTTGAGAGCTGATGTAGAAGGGGAATAAAAGTGTGCGTCTTTTGAAGACAATAAAAATAAAAGGCCTTGAGCTGGAGAGTATAGAGCATTAATAGAAAATATTGATCCAAACTGGCCCATTTAGTATGATACAAACATTGTCTGGGAAGGACTGTGACTGTCTGGTATGTAATGCTTGAAAAAGTGTAACACTTGATATGTTATAAAAGTATGCTTTTTAAAAAATCTTTTTGAAAGAAGTCTCTTATGCTCACCAAAGCTGTAATATTGTGAAATATATATATATATATATATATACACAGCATTTATTTAGAATACACATCTTTTGTAACATTAAATGTATTTACTATCACTTTTGATCAATTAATGTGTCCTTGCTGAATAAAATAAATAATAATAATAATAAAAAATAACATTTCTTTTAGAAAAGTGATGACAAATACAAATAAAAATATTTATTTATTAAAAACCTTAAACCTTCAATAAAATATATGAAAAAATATTTATTAAATATATAAATATACAATAAGATAAAATTTCAAAAAAGAACTAACAACAGACGATAACAGCAAACTGCATATTCTTGTATCACTTGCAATCGGCCCCTCATTGCAATCAGGGGGGGTGCGTTGTCCCTCAAAGACAGTGTTGCCCTCTGAAACGTGCAATTGTTCTGGTGGTGCGAGAACAATGGGTCATCTTCGCCCTCACATGCCCACCATACCAGCTGGCGATGACAAACCATGTCACCACACTAACCCGCCTTGTACGTCCAAACGCCCATCGAGCACATAAGACCACTGTTGTCCTTGGCCGGTCAATGGACACTTGATTGTTTGTGAACCAGTGCTATGTGCTGGGTTGCCTGGACTGGGGGTGGAGGAGCATTCACGATGCTACATATTTGTCTTAGAGGCCACAATAGAAGTATACATTTGGACTCAATGAGACACATTGAGTTAGACTGGACAAAGGCAGGGCAGTGCATGGACACACTCATGTAAAAACATGGGCACGTATATGTTAGCACAGCATTAGCATGTCAATACAGAAGAATTCTAAACTGCTTCGGCATGCATTGGATTACCATAAAAAGAAAGCTGGGATTAAAAATGCACCGGTTTATTAAATCAAGCCCCATTTAACCTTTTTCCAGTGTATTTTCATGTTCTAGCACAGAGGTTGCTTACAAAATTGGGCACATTCCATCTGAACACAGTGTGCTTGAAAGGAATTCCTCTGAAAATGACCAAACTGCTAAAAATCATGCAAAAGTTGTTGGCATGTAACGGTTGGTTTTCAAGGCAGATCACAATTTACGGTCACAGTTTTATTATAGACGGGAACTTCACAATGAGGAAGTCTGCTTGTGTGAACTGTGTGAGCGTTTGCAGTATCCAGTAACAAGCTCTGGAACGAGAGGTTCTCAGTATAACGGACTGACAGAACACTGTGTAGCAGAAATGAGCCAAGTCCGAATAACTGTGGGCTGTGACATTTGCTCTTTGGAAGATTCTGAGTTCTATGACTCATGTCTTTCTAAAGGTTGGGCATTACATCTGAGTCGCTGACAACTAACCCCTCATGATGAAATGAAAATGCAATTCTTTGTTTAACCTCGCTGCAGGGTTCGGTTGTTTTTGACCAGTAAAACGCTTGTCTAACACACAATATGTTTGATAACTTGTTTTCAAAGAACAATACCGATTGTGTCTCTGATCAGGGCAGCCATAATTATCCAAGTATGTGGCACAACAGCAAAATTTGAAGTTTATGTCAGATATTTTTATTTAATTTTTTTTTTAATGGATTTGTCTGGTTGGCAGCTTGTCAGTGTAACAATACTAAGCCAAACTCTTTATTGTAGACCTCCTTGGAAAAGACTTGTTTCAGGTGAAACTCTGACACATAACAATTATATTATATTATATTGCATTACATTACATTACATTACATGATTATTATATTATATTATATTATATTTATTATATTATATTATATTATATTATATTATATTATATTATATTATATTATATTATATTATATTAATTTATATTATATTAATTTATATTATATTATATTATATTATATTATATTATATTATATTATATTATATTATATTATATTATATTATATTATATTATATTATTATATTATATTATATTATATTATATTATATTATATTATATTAGTTACCCAGTAAGTATTGACTGTTGACAATTTGGGTTTGGAAAGATTTTTTTCAACATGTTTTTGAAAGTCTCTTATAATCGAACATACAGTAAAAACAGTAATATTGTGAAATGTTATTACAATTTACAAATTACATTTTCAAATGTTTTCAAATATTTTAAAAAAAAAGTTGATTTGGTACAATTCTTATTATTATAAACGATGAAAACAGTTGTTTTGCTCAATAGTTTTGAGGCTTTTTGCTTAGTATTTTTACTCACCCCAAACTTATGAATGGTAGTGCAAAGCAAACAAAGTTTAAGAATAACCATAAATCTGTTACAAAATCTCTTCTCTATTGTCTGTTTATTTGTTGCGGTTTCCGTATAAGGAGTTGCGCACTTCATGAACTCCCGACCCGGTCTTCAAAACAAATGCCAACAACCCTGTGGATAATAATTCCTAATAAAACCACACTTATGGCTCTTCAAGAACACTTTTAGTCACAGCAGATCAGACATTAATGACCTCGGGGATGCGTGTCACAGAGGCGAAGAGCGGTCTTAAATCTTTCAATAAAACTTGCTCTCAGAAGTAAAGCAAATTCAGATGGACCATCAGTCTTTCAAATCCCACGAGTTCCATCATGTCTTATTCATTATCTACACACAGTTCCCAGTCCTTCCGTTTCCTCCCACTTGTGTGAGCGCTTCCTCTTTAAGTGTCTGGTCCAAATGTAATATCAGTATATCAGATGTCTGCGCTTATATATCTCGAGACAGTATTTACGAGTCGCTATTTATAATGTACTATTTATGATTGATTTGATTACTAAACTTCTTTTTACTGCCTGTCTGCTCTTGTTTCTCTTGATTTTGCAGAGATATGGAAGTACAGTACACTGTACCATGTGTTTTTCATTAGAAAGTACGGTTGAAGCAATAATAAACATATATAGCACTTTCCCACCCAGCATTTTATGATGTGGTGAAACTGACCGTGTTATGCCTTGGGCTGTGCTGCAATCTTCATACTCTGTTGTTTTGTGCACTGACATTAAATGCAAACTGAGTGAGATCAGACTGGAGAGAATCTGACTTCGGCAGATGGCCATGACGTAGTGGAACCAGAGATATTTCCTTCAACATGTGTGTGTAATGTGCAACACCCCATTCCTGAGAAAGAGAAAAGAGCATTTGCCAAGAATGCATTGAACACAGGCTCTTGATCCAGTTTCTTTTGTTCCTAAACTGGACAACTCTGAAGACAATTCCAGGTGTGTAAAGATAAACACAGCACATTTCCTTCTATAGAGTGAAAGCAATGCGATCCTTAGCCTATTAGATGACACATTTACTTTTATTTGGCTTTAGAGAAGATAGATTTGACCACAAACTGTACTAATACTCACTTAGACAGTATGAGTTTTGTAACTGCTGACAAAAAAACAAAAAAAAAAACTATGTTTTCTAAGAAGCAAAACTGTTGTTTTTACTTTACAATGATGACTCACACGATTCCCTAATGTGTTATGTGGCAAAAAATAAAAATAAAATATTGTTTTGTAGTAAATGCCGTTTACTGTGCAGGCCAGTAGAGATGAAAACTGTTTCAAATGAATCAATAAAATCTGGCTTTTATTTTCTTTCTATGGTTGCGTTTAATGTAGGTCGCTGGAGGAAACGGTCTGTACTGGATCTGTTTCAAACCCTCCGAGTCTGTTTTATAACTCTTGAGAGTCAGTTGCTTCACGCTGAGAAATTTCACTCTAGTCGCTCAAAGTCTCTCTGAACAATGCACACACAATCGTACAATCATTAGCAGGATAGATACGGGTTTAGAAAAACATGACGATAAATAAATGATGACAGAATTTTTTTTTTTGAGTGAACTATCCCTTTAAGACCTGCTTTTTAGATCTTGTATTCTAAATCATAAGTCTTTCAAAATATTTCATCAGTATTTTCTGATGCAGTCATATGATTTTCAGATGTTGTTCATCTCTTACAGTGTGATGGGTGATTTGAACTGACAGATCAATCCGTAGGCAGCTGTGGTGATGTCATCACATAGGCTGCTAGCTCAATTTATGAAGTCACTCCTCTGTTTAGCTTCTAAAAACAATGAACCACAGACGCTCTGGCTTTCAAACCCTCACCGATTGGCATTATGGAACTGAACCAAGCTCTGGAATAGATATCTGACCTAATCAAATCCATTGATCATGTCCCTGTCATCAATGTGAAAGACATAGATACCACAGATGTCCTCTCTGGACTTTCTCCGTCCAAAGAGAGACTATGGATGACTGTATATCTCCTCGAATCTGTGTTATATCTGCTTGGATCAACCAGTGGAAAAACAAGCCCATATATTCCTGTAATCATGCATGTCTCTGACACATATCTTGGTCGGCAATGACTGTCACACCCTCCCAGCCCCCCCATTAACAGCCATCTGTCTCTCATTTGGATTTGTGACAAGGGCACCAGGACCTTGGGGCATGTGCGACATGCAGCGGAGGTAAGGTGGTGATGTGAAGGGCTTTACAAAGATCTATCTATAGCACTCAACCGCCCCCCGGCCTGGTGCCCAAGGTGTCAACTAGAACATATTGATCTCCCTCTGTTGCCCATAAATCAACCGTAATTGTTATGATGCTGGCAACACTTTAGTGGATGTCCCCTCTTGTAAAGTTCATGTAAACGAACTACTGCAGTCAACATGATATGAGTCATTGAGGTTTCAGTTGCCTGAAAGCATCTAAACAACATTTTCATGTTTCGCATTTCATTTCATACTCACTAAAACCCAAGCAGAAAAAAGCTAACTTTGTGCCTGATCAAACAGAGATTAATCATAGTGAGTAAAATATATCAAATGGACCAGACAGAGAGTTTATTAAATAACAATAAAAAACGGGATACTTTACAAATAAAACCTGACAGTGTAATCGGGATCCCAACATGGAACACTTAATAAACAGCAACTAAGAAGATGAATAAATATGTAAATAATGTTATTTCTATCTAAAAATATTTCATTACAATGGAAATAAATAAATATGTAGAAATGAAATAATATTATTTCGGTCTCACGTCAGCTTTCAACAAAAATAGTGCATTACAATGTACAAGAACTGGTACTTTATGCTTCTAATGAGGGAAGGAACTACAGTTCCATGAAATGTTGCTTCATGGCAGTGGATGTTTGCGGCAGAGATTTTTTGGTGTGATTTTTCTCACCTAAATGGTGGGGGGATTTTTTCCCTGAAGAATCATGGGTAATGTAGTTTTCCACTGTGAATTCCTCTGGTAAACACTATTCTTTGAAAATAGGTTGAAATAATGCAAACTGATAGATCAACAAAAAAATCATGTCATTGATTAGCAACCTTGAAACTCACATTATATCTATATTTAAGGGTTAACATTAATTATCTTTAGAAATCGGAAATGAATGGAATTTTTACTTCTGAAACCCGACTGTTGCACTAGCCTATTAGAAAATATCTGACCACAGAATGCTGTGACTGACCAACCAGAATCAAGTATAGTCCAGAAAGCCGGAAATATGAGTTGTTTAACCTTAGAACATCCATATTTTGCTAAATGTTTTAGGCTTTTAAATCCATGTTAAGCTTAGGTTGGGTTTTTTCTTATCTATAATGAGACTATATATCATGCTTTCATCATCTTAGTATTATATATGTGCTGCTTAATTATATTTAACTGAGCTGTATATATATATGCTTTTTATCTGCTGTATTTTTGAGGCTGTTTCCTTTCCTTTTCTGATTAATAACATAAAGGAACTGCCGAGATGGAAATTAGGCATTAATCTATAACTCATTTATTTGAATGTTGATTAATGTACACTGTCTCTTTTTAAATAAATAAAAAAAGGAAAGACACACAAATGCAATGATTGTGAGATTTTTTTGAGCTGAATTGCATCATCCCCACAGCCTCACACCAGTATGTCCATTTCCATACTGTCTGGCATCTTTCCTTGTCTATTAGCATTTAGTGGCTACATGTGGTTTCGAGAGTCACCTCAGGGCATCTTTTTGCCTTGAGCGAACTTTACTTTTTATTGAAAGGAAAAGAAGAAGAAATGAAGTGACAGCAAGTGTGGTTGGAGGCCAGGACTGCCCATCTACTTGCAGGGTGACATGTTGTGATGCCTGTGGCTTCCTCTGCTCTCCAGTTTTCCAGCCTAATGTTCGATGCACTTAAACCCTCTTTCTCCTCCTGCTGTGAGCCAGCGCATCAGATATGTTACATTACCCACTATGCATAATGGATTAGCAATAAATCTATTTCTGTAACGGGGCTATGTCTCATGCATTATGTCTCTGTGGTCTTTATTAGTGAATACCAATGATTTTGTGCAGAAAGAACGCAACCAGAGAGAGAATGAAAAGGGGTGATGAGGGGGAGGAATGGAGCTAAAATAGCTGTTGTAGAGGGTGCTATATAACCCAGGGAGAGAAAGAAGTTTGGTGGCACTGTATTATTCAGTGTTGTTAAAACACTGATGCATTCTTGGCATCAGAAGATAATAGTTTGTGCATCAGAAAAAAAAAAAAAAATTCTTCTTTATGTGATGTCAAAAAATTATATGTAATTTCTGATGCAAATCTTTCAACCATTGAGCATGATCAGGCCCATATGGAATCTGTGCCACAGAAAGCTTTTAAGTTTTTCATTGAACATATGTTTTTTTTTTTTGCACACACATATATATATATACTGCTCTTTAAAAATGTTGGGGTCAGTAAGAACAGTAAAATAGTAAGGATGCATTAACTTGATCAAAAAAGACATTTACATTGTTACAAAAAAATCAATTTCAAATACATGCTGTTCTTTTAAAGTTTCTATTCACCTGATATTTCTCCAAATATTATATTCACCAAAATTCTATCCCCACTCATTGCAAATCAATTCTAAACTAAATTTTTATGGCAGAGGTTGTTTGCACTAAGTGTAAATAGCGATTGAGGCTATTTACACTAAGTGAGAATAGTATATTTTCTTAGCAATAGATGCTATTTACCCTAAGTGCAAATAGCAATGAGTTCTATTTTAGTAAGTCCAAATTTACACTGTTAAAATAGCAGGATTTTCTGCTGTTTATAATACTTATTGCATATAGAGGCAATTATCTGCACAGCAGTATTGTAGTACATTATAAAACAGTATGCAATAATAAGTGTAAATTATAGTTTTAATTCAAATTATTAAAAGGATGCTGCCTTATTGGGACAATAGCCCTCCCTACACCTACCCTAACCAATACTTTATTTTCAACTTTTCGATTATTTCCTTCATTTTAATTGAAAAAAAAAATGCCTTTCCAATATGACCGCTCCGAAGCAGTATTCTAGATAGTGTAGGTCTAGTATCCATTAAGGGCACTGCACTTTGGCATTTTGAAGACCTGGGACAGTCTTGAGCACTTACTTCCTGTCGCAGCACCCGTTCTCAAGTGGCCAAGACTGCAAGTGTGGGTATTTGGACAAGGCATGTGCAGAGCTGTGGCCCTCCAGGAATTGAGTTTGAGACCGATGAGTTAAATGATCGTCTTTTGAACTGTTGACTAGCCCAATCACACGTTGGTGGGTGGAGTTAGTGTAAATAGCCTCTGCCAACAAGGAAGGCTATTTGCACTTAGTGTAAATAGACACTCCGAAATTGTATTGTTGGTGAATATAAAAAAGTAATTTTTTAAATAATTATTTAGGCTATAACTAATTTTGTTATGATTTCAGCTGCCAGTAAAAGTCTAATACTCCGCTTAACACATTTTAGCATGTTTAATTTCATGCCACATTATTCTGCATATTTTCCCTTAACATGAGCACAGAGCAAACTAAATTTCCTTTGGTTTTGTTTGAATTCATAATGTCCCAGTAGATAAGGTTGAGGAAAGAATTAATCAAACTAAGGGAACCCCAGTCTAGAGGTCACTGCCATCATTTTTTAAGGTATTTTTTTAAAGGTGTTTGTGGTGTTTATCTCATGCCGAACTAAAATTCAAAAATAATCTTCAAATGGAGCAACAAATTTGGCACACCACGGTCTCCCAATAGTTAGAACCTCCAGCTGTTTTTTTTCTTTTTTTTTCTTTGAGTGACAGGTGATGGGCAGCTGAATCCACAGCTAAGGTGGGCTGCCTCACTGGAGGTGGTCTTAAGAATATCTGCCGAAATGCCTGGCCACATATGAACTGCAGTGATGCAGAAAGGATTTTGATGATATGAAAAGTCTTGTAGAGAAAACAAGAAATAGGGAATCATGACTCAAATACACATTTAGGAGACTGTATGCTTGACACAGTCTTGATCCTACTGAAATGAGACACATGGTCTAAATAAGGATAAAGAGATACAAATTCAGTGTTATTTATGTGGGCAGCAGCTCACAGAATTCTTGTCACATACAGTGTAAATTTACATGTACATTTTTGCCAATCACTTCCTTGCCAATGTGATTTAATTACAATTACACAGGAGTTTATAGTTTTCTTTAATGCACATTTTAAAATAATTATATATATACAATTTATATAAATACACAACTATTCAAAAATTACATATCAGTAAGTTTTTTTTTTTTAAAGGTTCCATAGAATGGAAAACTGTATTTACCTTGGCATAGTTGAATAATAACAGTTCTGTACATGGAAATGGCATACAGTGAGCCTCAAACACTATTGTTTTCTCCTTCTTAAGTAAATCTCGTAAATGCAAAAGACCATTGAAAAATAGGCGAATCAGAACATAACACCGACTGTGACGTTACAGTCGGGATCACTAATATGTACGCTCCCAACATTTGCATATACCTGCCCATGTTCTATGCCAGCCACCAGCCGAATCATCAGAAGTTCTGCAGGTATTGTGAAGAAACAAGCAAGGACAACAGCGAAAATGGCAGATCGTGGAAAATAAATGTTATGTTCCAGGCTGTGCAGGGGATGTGAAGTGCAGGGATGGGCTGGTGTCTGTATTCAAAAAGGCACAGAAAACAAATAACGCGTTCTAATAAAATAACGTGAGCCACTAAAGGGACATGGTTAGCTTCTTGCTAGCGGTAGCCTGTTACATTACAGAACATAATATTTCACTTACCACATAAACAGAGTAAGGAGAGGTGACTGAGGATGATGGCGAATGATTTATAGATCCTGAGCACCACTGACAAGCATCTGATCTTGTAAAATGTGTGGTAAGTACTGCCGCTCCATAGTATAAACAGAGTACGTGCAATCGGACTTCTGGAAAGACCCTTGGTGAAGGGATTCAGTTGCTCACTTTCATTTGGAATGTCCCTATAAATGGCGTTCCCTTCCCGAAGTGCCCTTCAAGGGTGCAAAAAAGCCGTTTGGAATTCACTCTAAAAAGCAATCAAGCATTCCAAAGCAGTTTCAATGCCCTGCATATTAATAGCGGCTCCCTCATGTCCGCATTTTATTTACAGTATAATTACCCAACGATATAACTGCGCGAGACAGTATTGAAATATATATTTTCCCTGTGTTTCCTTCCTGCTGTGTGAGTTACTGAAATGAGCCGCACTGTGAAACAGACAATCAGAGCAGAGCTCAACATTATTATTCATGACCCTTCCAAATAAGGTAATAACAGACCATTTCATTCTAGGGACAAATCCTAGGGTTTTAAATGGACATGTAAAACCGTTTCTGGAGATTTTTTGCCCTTAGCTAAGCCACATACTTTTTCAATTTAAAATATTGTATCAATGCATTCTATGGCACCTTTAAATAAATTAATAATTTTCTTCAGAAGTTTGCATTTAATTGATCAAAAGTGACAGTAATTGCTCCTGAAAATTCAGCTTTGCCATCACAGGAATATATAACATATAAAATATATGATGTTATTTTAAATTGTAATAATATTTCACAATATTACAGTTTTGTAAGATACAAAACATAAAAAAATCGACCCCAAACTTTTGAAAGGTAGCATGTATATACAGTACATAATTAACAAAATATGGTTGAAAAAATATCTAAAACATAATAAATACAACACAATGAATTAACAGTGAATGATAAATATCTTTATAGCTTGAACCATGTGTTCGTGTACCATAACCATATTCTTTTGAAATGTCAGAAAACACATTCATGATGCCTAAGCATGAACTGAACTTTGACCTTTTAACTGACCCAGGCCTCATGCTGAATGTAAAGCTTGTTTGGCTTGTTGACAGAACCACATGCATGCACAAGGCAAGATACAGTTGTCTGTTTAACTCCTTCTTGGCTTTGGTATGTATGCTATGACGTGGGAGAGACACTTAGACATTCATCATAACAAATATCATAAACAAAGCATGTTCATTCTCTGTTTTCATTCTCTGATATATACACTGAATGGATTACAGAGTACTGACAGACTACAAACCAACCTTTGTTACTACACAAAGACCCAGTGGTAAAATATACATCATTCACCATGTCATACACAATGTACATTCCCAGATATACAGCATTCTTAAAGTGGGTACACACATAAACTGGATGCTTATGTACAATGGCATAATTGTTAGATGAGCATATATTACCCAAACACACATGCAAACATTCAAATATATAGAGTTCTTCACAAGCACACAGTGAACAAACATTGTTTAACATAATCACACAACTGGGACACACACTCTCATCGCCATGTCACAAGTAACTGCCAGCCTGTCTACACATGAAAGCAAAACAGGTGCAGAGGATCCTTGTGTCTGTTTAACAACAATGCCATTTGTCTTTTGACCAAAATAAAGCTTTCAAACGTTTTCTTATCAGATTACAGTGCTCTTAAAGGAACAGTTCACCGAAAATAAAAATTTCCTGAAAATTTACTTAGGCCAGATTTGGAGAAATGTAGAATTACATCACTTGAATGGGTGCCGTCAGAATGAAAGTCCAAACAGCTGATTAAAATAATCCACAAGTATTCCACATGACTTCAGTCCATCAGTTAACATCTTGTGGAGTGAAATCTGCAACAACAAAACAAATTCATCAAGACATTTTTAGCTAAAATAAATATCCTCTAATATTGCTTTCTACTGTGAAAAATCCATTTAATCTGAATCAGGAGAGAAATATGCACAGATCAAGCACCATTTATAAGCAAAAACCCAATCCAATTGAATTCTTAACAAATATGTTGGTGTTGGATTTTGATATGAGAGGACAACAGGGGATGAACTTTTTTTAGTTTTTTTGTTTTTGAGGAAGCATTATTATAGGTTATGGTATTTTGGTTTGTTGACCTGAAGTGATGGTTTAAAGTTAAAATGCCTCAAATTATGAATTTCTTTATTACATGCGCATAGTTTCTCGCTTCAAAATATGTTAATTGATGGACTAGAGTCGAGTTGTGGAATATTGTGATGTTTGTATCAGCTGTTTGATCAGACTCTTGTTCTGACGGCACCCATTCACTCACTGGTGAGCAAGAAATGTAACTCTGTTTTTCAAACCTGTTCCGATAAAGAAACAAACTCTTCTACATCTGGGATGCCCTGATGGTCAGTAAATTTTCAGCAAATTTTCCCTATTTTATTTTAGCTCCAGAAGCCATTTCACTCAGCGATACATGCGTCATAAAAGGAAATAAATGATTGTCAACTTCCGTTTCATGATAAATTTAAAGGTAAAGTATGCAGTTATGCTATTATACTCAACGAATGGATGCTGTCTGTTTGTACACCCAATGGCAGATGAGAGTGAAACCCTGTTTGAAAAAAAGGAATTTTTTGCACTTCTGTTTAGTGATGAATTTGCACATTTCAGTTATATTTAGTGATTGCGGCCATCAGTAAATTATTTCTTATAAGAAAACAGGCCCTCTGTTCAAAAAGGATATGGGCTAAAAGAAAGCATGTGTGATGTGACATACGAAAATGACATACTTTTTTTTTTGTTTTGCTCAAAGCCTATAATAATCCATCTTAATGAGGTGTCAATCAAATGACTATTGTGTGTTTTTCCTCTGAGATTTTCAAATATTCTTTTGTCAATATATCTCACTGGCTTTGTCTAGCGAACTGTTTTCTCTCTCGCTATCAGAAGAAGGTGCAGTAATGAAATGGTCTGTTCTCTCACTAGTCTGTTAATTACTTCTCTATTTATTTAGCGGTTGTGCTGTGGTGATGGGAGGCCCTGGGGATTGTCTGACTCCCATGCTAAATAGCCTGCATTCCAATCCCTTGATGCCCAGACTAATACCATCCTCACTTTCATCTCCACGGCCTGACAAATTAGCACCCATCTGATTCCCTATAGTGAAAAATAAGGGGAGAAAGGGCCGCACAGCATCCTGGAGGAATCTTCTGACCACTGAAATATCAGTTTTCTGGCTTTTTATTTATTATAAATAACAATTTTATATACATGTATATTCCTGTTTTAAACATAATCACTACATTTTGTTAGATTTATGCTTAAAACAAGACAGAAAATACTATTATATAGATATATTTTGATATATAGAGAATTTTCTAAGCTTTATGCTTAAAATGATTAAAAAATATTTTTAAATATATAACATTATATAATATATATTCTAATACATTAAATATACTATATAATATTTATTATATATTCTATATATATTGTCTCAAGTAAATGAATCTTTACTGAAAGTTTTTGGGGATTTTTACTGAAAAACAATGTGCTGATCTAGAAAATATGTTTTGCAGTGTGTGCGAGGTTTAGCTTGCTAACCCACGCTGTCCCTGCATGCTCGCCCAGAGTACAATCACAAAGGCGGTAGGAACATTTAGGTAAGGAGGCAGAACCCAGTATGAATGCAGAGAACTTCAACAAGTCTCTTTCTCCTGTTTTTGGATCTGTTTTCCCCTTGCGCTTACCATGGTTGCTTAAAACGTTACTTGGCACAAATCTGATCCTAGGTCAGCATTTCATCATCAAACCGCTCCCTGCAGGAGGGCCTCTCACTCTGGCCTTTAGTTGTTGTGAGAGCAATAGCTAGAGTCTGTGTCTATCTGCATAAGAATGCTGCCCACTTCACAGAGGAAGGAGGAGGGCCGCAAGAATTGATGAAAACTTTTCCTGTTCCTCCAAGCCCTTTCATTCCCCTCTCTCCTGTTTCTCAAAACTTGGCTGAGATGTTTCACACAGTCCTGCCTATGCATTTGCACCACTTTCAGAAAGAAAACCTGCTTAAAAGATGGGTTTGAACATGTAAAATGCACACTTATGAAACAAAGACAGTGAAGTAACAGAAAAGTACAGACGCTGACCTAGTCAAACTTGATTATAAAACCAAAATATCCGCCATGCTTCCTCTAAGATAATCTTATCTGTAAGACAGTCCATGTTTAAATATTTAGTAATGCATTGGAATGCAGAAAAATACCCACTTTCATTTTAATTTTTTTTTTCTTCATATCATTGCTTCGGGGTTATTGAGTGTGCATATTTGTTTTACAATAGCTGAAAGTCTGAAAATGTAAATATAGTAAGGTTTAGGGTTAGAAAGTGGCTAATTGTCACACAAGTTGGCTGTATTTCAGTAGGCTAACAATAACGGTTTGAATGTTTGCATATTTTCATTTATTTCGAATCTGTACAAATCACATTGACTTTAATATAAGAACAACACGTCTAATGGAGCTCCTCCTCACAAGAAGTATGTGTGCGAGAGGGTCTGCATCTGCGTGAGAGAGGGAGAAAGGCAAATTGTGCAGGTTTCTCCTCCCATTGGCGACTTCGCACGATGGCAATGTTGAGCAGTGTAGGGTTGATCATGATCATGTGACAGACAGCTTTGGGAGAGAACAGCTCTGAACACAGAAACATCAGGCGCAACTACAGGAGTTTCCACTGCGCGAGAGACAGAGCCTATAAGTGAACATTGCCCTGCTTTAAAACCGTTATTCAAGTGCTCTGAACGACGACGACGGTCTGTGGAAAGTTCTGGGGAGAAGCAGTTTTCAACAGCTTGGATAAAGAAACGTTTGGTGGCGATAAAATATTCTCTGTAGAAGAGGACAGACGCGCAAATCTCAGCGGGCATGCGGGAGTTTTTGGAGTTATTTGACGGCAAACGCTCTACAAACAAATAAGAACTTTCGCGCAGATTCCTTTCGTTAATTGCGTCATCAGTTGTTTTTTAAAATCCGATGATTGGGGGTGATACAAAGTTTCAACACTGCGTTTGAAAAGTAGCAACATCGGGGCAGGAGTTTGGAATAAAACAGGGAAAACATATCAAACCCCTCCGTTTGCTATTTTTTTTATTTTAAAATTTTTTTTTTTTTTTTTTTTTAGGCGGCTGTCGTGTTTTCCCAAATTGTAACTCCTTTTTGAGTTTTTTCTTTTTTTTTTGGAGGGTAATATTTTAAACATGGTTGGGGAAATGGAAACGAAGGAGAAGCCTAAGCCGACTCCTGATTATCTGATGCAGCTCATGAACGACAAGAAACTGATGAGCAGCTTGCCAAACTTCTGTGGTATCTTCAACCATCTCGAGCGACTGTTAGATGAAGGTGAGAGTTCTATATAGTTCCTTAAAAAACAACGAATACACTTGATTTGGGTTCGTAAGAACTGTGGATGCCTTCAGATTTATCCTAAATATGTCTGTGTTTTTATTTTTCAGTTTATTGCTTGTTGTAGCTAAACAAGCTCCGGAGTTTTAAATATTTTTTTTTTTCATTCCAGTGAAGAATAACTTTTCTTGCACGCTACATTATTATGCCAGTTGGTGGCGACAAGTGGGAGTCGTTTAGTATGAGTGAGTGATTCCTCTTTGTATCTTTCACTCACTCACTGATTCGTTGTAAACATCGAGTCTTTTAGGACTGAAACTTGCTATTAAAATTTGCGTGTTGTTTATTAATCTAGACTGCAGACTTAAGTGTTTAAACATCATATGTGTTTTACTATAGAAGACAAAAGGAAAACGTTTAAGCTGGAAGTGACTTTAATACACTATATTATAGAGACAAAAAGTAATTTCTACATATTCATAATTTTTTTGTCCTCTTCCTCCATTTCTTGTGAACAGATTACCTCACTCATTCAGTGAAGAGGGTGTTGTTCTTTCAGTTAGTCCAACCAATGAAATACTACTTTACAACTGTGCTCAAATTTGATTGGCCTGTGGTTTACTCAATATATATATAGGCTATGAAGCCAGGAAAGCAGTCAAAAGGAATTAAAGATATGAGTCAGTACATGGAAGTAAATGAGAATGATTTGTTCATGATGAAAGAACACATTTGCTTAGGCCTATCACTTAAGAAGCCTGTTCAATCTTTTAGACTGTAACAGTCTAGAATCTTATGTGGCAAAATCTTATGTGGTTTAACAGGCATCGTAAAAGATTTCAAATGGTATAATTTTTCCCTAAATGACAGTAGCTGAAAACATTAGTTTGCTCAAATGAATCAATTACATGACCTGGAAACATCTCTGATCAAATCCACACAGACTGATTAAATCTGCACAGATGCATCCTATCACAGAACATCATTATAGGCCATGGCGCAGTTGGATGATACTCAGATTAGAGGAACTACTGGCTGTAATCAAGACTAGCCTACTTGTTGGTTTTGTGAATTTATTGGTAGGGCTATTTATAACATATACTACAGTGGCAAGTCATCTGCCTAGGCTCTCCAGACCAGGGGCACGTTTCCCAAAACCTTTGTTAGCTAACTATGGCCGTTAGTTTTCTGTTGAACTCTACTGGTAGCGACGGAACTTGCGACCTAGTTGCTTTTGGGAAACGCACCCCTGGTTGGTACTGTAAAGCAAGTTTTGTACTTAAAGCTGGCGTTTATTCAGGGTTGATGAACTTTTAACACATTTGAATGCTGCAGAACGTATATAACCAGCAGTTTTCCTCTGAGAATGCAGGGGAAGCTGATTCTGACCTGATAACAGAATCACTTCTCTCTTTCTCCTTCACATTCTAATCATATAGCCCATAGCCGTGGTTTATTTAATTCTCAGTTTATTGCTGATAATCCAGTGTAATAATATAAAGGTTATCACTGCAATACTTTTATGGTGAGAAGGGTGATCTGTTAGATTTATATCCACAGTATTTTGCAATCCATTTTAGAGTGAATTCAGTCTGTCTGGTTCTTTAGTACATTGAATCTCTCTAGATTCATAATAACTCACCAATAGCTTGTGGCATATTGAAATATGTGTCATAAATAACCTCACTTCCAGTTCCTCTGTTTAGAGCTAATTTAGCCTTGCCCGTTCTCTTTATTTAAGCATATTGAAAACTGGATGGAGCTCTTAAAATGTTGATTAGCTGAAAAATAGGTAGAATTTCTTTGGTCTAGATTTCCTCTCGCTATCAGAGGGGTTCAAAATCACCCACTGCCTTTTGTATAGCTTTATTGTCTCATATATTTTCCTTGTATGAGGATCCCAGTTCTGTCAGGTTATTGTAAAGAGGTTACTATATAATAAGCTTGGTATTTTGCTTGAGCACTTGTAGGCAAACTTTTTCTTTTTACACCCAGTGTGTTTTATGATGCCAGAGAACTCATTGTTTGTGTCTGCAGTTTCAAATGTGTTCTTTTGGATTTTTTTTTTCTTACCTACAGGTCAGCATGCTTACAGATTTTTAAAAAATGTACTGTTTATAGCACTTGCTGTTAGTGTGTATTGTATTTGTAGTGTTTTTAATTAATACAAGCCATTACACATAATATTTGATAACTCATATTTGTATTATATTGTGCTGTGTTATTGTTTCCTGGTTTTGTTAATCTCCAGCATGTGTTTTCTGAGTGCTGCTCTTTTCTTCACACTTCTTTGTGTTCCCTCTAAGGAACACATATTCTGCTGGTATGCTGCTTATTGAATTATTTGAGTAATTAAGCCATCATGGAAGAAACATATCTGGGAGAGGATCCAGAAGCAATGTCGAACCTCTCTTTGAAAACACTGTCTTTTCCTTATCTGATTTAGATATAAAACGGGACTACAGAGCCCCAGGGGGACCTACCAGTGAAATTGTTGCAAAATGTGCTTTTTTGCTCTTTTTACTGAAACCGTTCTGTTGCCTTTGATTGTTGCGTAGGATAAATAATATTGGGCTTGTGTTAACAGCATTGCACAAATGTTATTGTTGGAGGCACTTTCAATAAATAGGGTGCAAAATAAGGCCAGAAAAGTGGTCTGCCAAAAGAAGGTGCTTAACCTTCAGAATATCATCAACCCCAGAAGGTCAAATATTGTATGTTGTTTTTTTTATTTCCTCTAATTTCTCTAAATGAAGTTTAAACGCCCTGATTGAAATTAAATAGGCAAAATTTATAAAATAAACTAGAAGCTTCCCATAAATTCAAGAAAATTGTTTTTATGGTTTATTTTATATCAATAAACATCAAACAAACATTGAAACTAAGTATCTGTAAAATTAACTATGTGGTTCCCATAATTTAAAATATTTTATTGTATTTTCTATCAATAAATGTTAAATAAACATTTAAATTAAATATACAAAATGTATGAAATAAACTACAGGGTTCCCCTATATTAAATAAAAATATTTTTTTGAATTTTCTATCAGTTAACGTTAAATAAACATTCAAATTAAATACACAAATTTTATAAAATAAATTACAGGGTTCCCCTATATTAAATAAAAATATTTGTTTGATTTGTGTTTTTGCATACCACTTGGCTTAAAGTTTGCATCTTATGCAATGTGCCTTAAACATTGTGATTTTAGGGGTTATCTATCTTTATGCTTGTATTGAACTCTGCCACTCAGTAATTTGGTAGTTTTCTATGTCTCCATAGTGTCAAAGGGGTGAAAGTTGCTCCAGGCAAATGTGTTAGGAAAGTTAGAATTCTCAGTGGTGTCTTGACCTCTGATTGCCCTCACATTATGGTCTTCTTGGTTAAAGAGTAAAGCATGGTTCTGTGGTCACCCCTTCTAAACACAGACTGGCACATGAGCAATGAAGGGACGCCACTCTGACCTATGCATCATGTGACCGTGACAAGGGCACACACAATGATCACATGGTTCTTCATGAATCTGTCACCACTTCATGACTGTTAGAGGTGCTGAATGTTCCACAGACAGAGATCAAGTGTTTGTGTGTGTGTGTGTGTGTGTGTGTGTGTGAGAGAGAGAGAGTATTAGGTATGAATGTGTGTTTCAGGAAACATTTCGTCACTTTACACATAAAATTGTCCATTTATCTATTATTTAACATAATCATTTATATACATGCTGTCATTTATATGCATTTGTTTCAGTATGAGTGAGTCTGAGTGAGTGTAGTGTTATGACCTTTTCATCTCAGAATACATGTGACATCAGTGGTCTTTGATTATGACTGCATTAGGCTATTACCTCCTTAGCCAGATCCCGTGACACAGACAGAGCGAGATGCAGAAAGGCCTCTGGGACCAGGGCACAGGTCGGGGGCACGCAGACTAGACAGCTTCCCTCCAATTTCTGCAAAGTTCAGTCAGGACAGATGTCGCAAAATTAATATGCACTAAAAGAATTATTCTGAAACACTTCTCCATAGGGAACAGGTGAATGAAACAGGCTGAACTCACTGTTTAACTCCATGAAAAGCTACATCGGGGAGTCATACTAGTTATTATTATATTTAGCATCAGAAACCTTTTTATGGAATTATAAAACATGTTTTATTATTAAATTCATATTTTACGTTTATGCTTGCATTCAATAGTACCATCAAAAGTGATAGTAAAGCCAAAAAAATCTGTTTCAAATAAATGCTATTTTTTTTTACTTTCTATTCATCAAAGGATCCTGAAGAAATGTATCATGTTTCCACAAAATATATTAAGAATTGTTTTCAACATTGATAATTAGGGTTGTTCCGATTCCGATACTAGTATCGGAAATTCCACCGATACCACAAAAAATCTGACATCGGTATCGGCGAGTACTTGAATCCATGTACCGATCCGATACCATTCTTAAACAAGATCTATAGTTATGCGCGCTAGCTTTGCTTAACGCTGCAAAACGGAAATCAATTCTTCTTCGCTGCTCAGAATGCAAACACAGGAAGTTGTGCACAAGCAACCACTATTTAGAGCAGCAAAGAATAAATACAAACGTGCTAGCACATTGGCAGTAAATCACTCGCATATGCCACTAAATCTTCACCCTGGGCGACTAAATAGTGTATAATATTAGCCACTGGCTAATAAATGCTCAGATTATACTCGCCAGTGTGTGAGTTGGAGGCTATGTATAAGTTTAGCACAGATATATTTTGACTCGCTGAACACTCTGACTGAGCGCTTCAGAGTTTCACTCTCAGTCAAGCGATCTGGACTATTTTTCAATGCATCTGAATGAATGCGCAGCGCACCTGTATAGTTGTTATTCGATCTACGTCATCAATGTTCGCGGCGGCCATGTTGTTGACATAGAAACCACGGCAACTGTCAGTCTGTCAATTGACAAGCGAGGCAGCTTCGGTATTATCCATGGTATTATCGCTGTATTTTTTTTTAAACAGCGCGATGGTGTGTTGTGTAATACACGGCTGTTCTAACAGCAGCAATAAGAACCCCGGAGTTACCGTAAGCTCTAGTGTGAAGTGCACGACTCTCCGTCGCTTTGCTTTTTTCCTCACACGCAAAGAGAGAGAGAGAGAGAGTCTTACATGTAGCGCGTCAATTCTGCTTGGTATGTAAACGATAGTCTTTGTTGTATTTTCCTGTAAGAATAACGGAGTTCCTTTTGAATTCTTCAACTTTTAAGAACTGCCGTGTTCTCCGGTAGTAGGCGGGGCTAATGCGCAAGCGATAATCTCATTGGCTGGTGCTCACCTATAATCGTCCCTGGTTTGATTTCAGCAAATCAGTTCAAGCGAACGCAGACAACGTGATTAATATTCACGAATCCAGCAGCTCGTTAATCCTTAGTGCGTTTTATATTGTTCTTAGTAGAATTCATAGTATGATTATTATCTTATCAGTATTATTGATAGTTTCCCCCCCCATTTTTTAGAGAAACACTGAATGACCAAAAAAGCACCACCACCAGTTCAGTTAAAATGACTGTATTCATGGTTACCAAGTTTTAATTCTAATTGCTAAAGTTATATCATTAAATAATACTCGATTATCATAATACATTTATAATGCTTGACTGACTGATGTTAAGAGTGTACTTTTAGATATTTAAATAGATGTGCCATTTTCCAAACATTATATATTATATTTTTTTGTTTACTCGCCAGATTATCTATCTATCTCTATCTATGGTGAAGCACACCATAAAATAATTGTATCTATTCATACAGGTCTAGTAGTACATACAGCTGTATAACCAGATACACACCCAGGTATCGGATCAGTACTCGGTATCGGCCGATACCCTGAGCCTAGGTATCGGAATCGGTATCAGGAAGGGAAAAAGGGTATCGGAACATCTCTATTGATAATAAATCTTCTTGAGCAGCACATCAGCATATTAGAATGATTTCTGAAGGTTCACGTGACACTGAAGACTGGAGTAATTATGTTGAATATTCAGATTTTACATCTCAGGAATAAATTATTTTGAAAATATATTCAGATATTAAACAGTTATTTTATATAATATTTTACAATATTACTATTTTTATGTATTTCTGATCAAATGATTGCAGCTTGTGTGAAGCATAAGAGACTTTAAGAGACATTTTAAAAATATACCTCAATTTTGAATGGTAGTTTATATTCTATTATGTTTATATCATCCATTTAAATTTTGTCATTATGGAATTTTACACATTTAGATCTGCACTATGAAAAAACAACAACAGTGAAACAATGTTTAGTGAGAAATAATGTAGGACAGGACATGATTTCATCTGTCAGGAATTTATTGACTTCTGAAAAGTGGTCACACAGACAGTTGGTTTAAAATTAGGAATGCACCAACAAGGGAAGTCATTTTAGAGGCCGGCAAAAGCTTTTACATTTTGATTACAAAAACTGTTTTTTTCTTTTCTTTTCTGTGGCGTAACGTTCATAATTGGCCTCAACTGATTTCGTTCCCTGAGTAAAGCTAAATAATGTTTTAATGATGTTTAGATTTTTCCCAGTGGCCTTGCTGAATGAAAGTGCTTTGTTTGGCAGTGGCAGACAGATGTGCCTGGAGCTATGAAGTGACAGTTATAATGTTATTTTCAGGTCACATCTCGTGCCTCTGTGTCAATCCTCATGTCTTGTGTATTTGTGAAGGGGCTTCTCTGTGTGTCTATTTTTCTTTGTCTCCCTTTGGCCGTTTTCTTTGATAAGATAAATGTTGATTATCGAGCGTGTCTGTGATCTCATCAGTCTCCTGCTCTTCCCAGACAGCTTTGCTTGCATCTGTAAATACTCAATACTTATCTCACCCTTAACTGCCAGTTTGCCTGCAGCAGTCTTCTTGACACCAGCAGACAATCTCTCTCAGTCTAAATGCAATCAGCAATCATCCAATCACCACAGCACGTTAGTGCTGACCATCACAATCACATCATGATGTTGTAGAGTTCACAATCAGAGTGATAAGCACAAGCTGCACATTCTAATTTTCTGATGCCAGGAGAATCAGGGTGACCTTAAAGGAACAGTTAAAGGAAAAATCTATCATTTACTCGCTCGGTGTAGTTCCAAATCCTACTTATCTTGTAAAGAATGCTAATTTTGATGAACAGATCAAATGTTTAGTCTTTATGATCTAATAAATCTGCCCTCCCCTGTAGCTTTTAAGTGAAATATAATGCCTTTTAGGACATCATGTCAGGTTGGATATCAATGAGATAATCAAACATTATTGGTTCTTGCAGCACAACACATGACCAAACATTATTGTTATGTTTGTTTTAATAGTTATGGCAGAAGGCAAATTACTTAAATATGAGTCTGTTTGACATGCTATAGTGCATGAATTAAATGGATTACTTTTATACTGTACATTTATGATGTTTTTGAGACATATGCTATGGTTCAATCATTTTGGGTTGGTAATGAATAGTTTTACTCAGCAAGGATGAATTACATTGATGAAAAGTGACAGGAAAGATAAAATGGTTATTATATTTTTGTTTTGTTTAAATAAATGCAGCCTTGCTGAGTAGAATTTAATGACCCCAATTTTTAAAAACTAAATTTTTTTTTTTGAAGTTGTGTATATGGGAAGAGCTCTCAAAAACTCTCCTTATGTATTGCAGGCCAAATAACAGCTTATGGGCTCGAAACATTCAAAAGGGGATGTCATTAGTTATTGGTTAAAATGAATGTTGCAGTTGAAATAGATTTGCTTTCACCACAGGTATTTGGTCTGAAAAAGGCATTCAGTTTGAAGATATATTGTCAGAGCGAAGGGAAATATTGTTCTTGCATGTACACATTTGTTTTTACACCGTCACTAACAGCCTCACAATTGCAGTAACTGTGGTGTCTGCTCTCTGTGTGTGAGTCGTCGGACAGTTTCCTGGCAGTCGACGACTATCCAGATGGTTTCACTGTTTGCGGTCTACTCTTTCATCCCTCTTGCAACCTTTTCTATCTTTTATTATTTTTTTTTACCTTTCTTTATCACGTTTCCTCTGTTCATCTCAGCGGCTCTCATCTCTCCCACACTGCCACAGATGGCCAACTTCACTGTCTCTGTATGGGAGACTGTAATAATCTGTTTCTGTTCCAAAGTCTTAAAACTCTCTGTTGCATGATGTACACTTTACTGTGGAGTGCTACATAAAATATTAGTAATTAAATAAAATGATTTTATTTAAGACTCATCAGTGGCAACTTATAACTGCAGGAAAGGAGAATTATATATTTTTGTGATGAACTAGATTTAGGCATGAGTGAATGCATTATAGAATATATAAAAATGGATATATGTATTAATATACTAATTGATATGTATTAATATAATAATTAAAATCAAATTTATTTCTTTGATTTCTGTGAAGACTTCTCTTCTGGGTCATGTGATCATTCAGAAATCATTATAATTTGTTGCTTTGGTGCTCAAGAAACATATCTTCTTATTAATGTTGAAAACAGTTGTGCTGTTTGTTTATTTATTTTTTTGTAGAAACTGGACACATTCTTTCATTTAGAAGTGGGAAGTACTTGGTTGATATTTGAATAGACTACCTTTCATAAATGTTTTGTTCATAATGTATAGGTTTTATCATTATCTCCAATTCTGTCTTGAATTTGTGTCTGTGTATGTGCACTCATCTTTTCAAGCCTTATGTAATGGTACATACTGTGAAGCAGTGTTTGGTTGAGTAACCGCTTTGTCTTTATGCAGTGTCCAGCATGGTCTGGAGACCGCCAGCTCTCGCAGGCAACAATACTTTTGTTCACTAAACGACCAAGGAATTTGTCTGACATCTCACATTAAATCACGCTTGTTTTTCTGCCAGCACATATCTCTGATTTCCAGTTCTTTCTTTTAAACATTTTCAAAAAGTCTAAAAACTGCATCCAAATTTGCCTTTTTGAAAAGTTGAAATAGGCATAAACTTCCCATGGCTGACACTAAAAGTGTGAAAAATACTAAAGGTGTCAGAAGAAGTAATTTGAGCCAGACGCATGACAGTGTGTGATTTAGTAAATAACAGCAACTGAATAGGTTATCTGTAGCGCTGTGTGTTTAAAGTGCAGGAGCGCAGCTAGTATTATGGAGGTGATATTTATGTCTCAGTGATGTAGCCATTGCTCGCCTGCTGCCATACCAGACCAACTGTATCATTCTGTAGTATTGGACGGCTCGACTCAGATGACAGTAAACAAACACAAACTGTAATCAGAGTCGTCTTGTGCTCTCTCTCTCTCTCTCTCTCTCTCTGTCACACACACACACACACACACACACACACGTATAAATGACGGTCTACAGCAGCAGCAGGAAGGACTATCTCACTGTCTGTCTATGTAGTCGTTTTGCAGTGTTGACCAGTCGCCTTTAATGTTTGTTTTTAGTGCACTTGAAGGTTGCGCTAATAACAGCTAAACTGGGGGTGGAAAATTATATGTCTTATGTCACCTCAGCTGTTCTTCGGGGAAAATACATATGGTTTAAACAGACTGTAGTATTTATTGTTTATTTTTTACATTTTTAGTCTATTTATGTATTTGTTCTGTAATAATTTTTACTGCAGAATCGCCATTTCAACCAAATAGTCATTGTTTCCAAGCAGAGTGTTTTCAAATTGATTTCTACTAAATGAACACAAGGAAGATTGATTTTAATGTCAGTATTATTGCTATAATATGCTAAAATATTTGTATTAATATAACAGTAATAATTTATGAAAATAGCATGCAGAGACTTCTTTGAACATTTTTGTGTAATGCCATAAACAGTGGAATCGTTGAATTTATTCCAAGAAGTGAATTGAACTCGCCCCTTATATAAAATGATTCACCCAAAAATGAAAATTCTGTCATTATTTATTCACCCTCATGAGAACAAGTGAGGTTTGTTCTTGTTCATCAAGCAGGCATGGTGTTTACCATGTTTGGTAAGATTTAAAAAAAAAAAAAAAAAATTGTTCTGAAGATGAACGGAAGTCTTATGAGGGTGAGTAAATGTTGGCAGAATTTATATTTTTGGATGAACTATCTTTTTAGCTTTAACAGATGAATAAAAACCATTAAAATTGTAACATTCACAGTGTTGCTTGTTTAATATTGCCAGCAAAATCATTGTGAATATTGTATATATCGCCCAGCCCTTGTGACTCATGGGATAAGTCATGCTTAGTCCAAAGTTTTGAGACTGTTGGAATGTTAAGACATAGAGTCACACAAAACCCAGTATAAACTTCTGACTGACTGTTTAATCTCCTTTCAACACTCAATGTAAATTGACCAATTATACCAATTTCATGTGTAAGTGCCAGAATGTGTAAATTTATCAGCTTTGAGCAGTTTGAGCTGATGTTTGGATTTGTGCTTCATTGTGGGACCTCGTATGTCTGATTTCACTCCAAGGGTTTATTTTAGCAGCCCTATTCTGAATGATAGCATATGGGCAGACGAAACCAGTCCTAATGTAACCAGTTGGGATTTATTTAAAACATTCTAAATCAAAAATGCTGTTTGAGGAATCGAACACATGGTTAGATGCACTCTTGCCAAGAGCATGTGTTGCATGTAATTGAGTGTAAATGTGCTTACATGCTTGCGTTCACTAATGTAAGGCATATGAGAGACAATGAAAACAATTCTGGTCGTTCTTCAGGACTGAGTGGTGTTGTCGGTGGAATTCAGAGGGCCACAGCCTGCTGAGTACTGTTGAGTTATTGCTTACGAGATCTTGCTGAGGTTCTCGGCTTTGCTCTGGGAGGATCCTATGGGAGCCCAGCAAGCTACGGCTAGCTCAGCTCAGGGTTATATTTAGGTCATTTTAATCTGCAGGCCTGGGCCATGCTTTGATGTTGTCATTTTGAACTATATTGTACATCAGTGTAAATCCATTCTAATATGCTGCTGCTTCTTCCCAATATCCTCCAAAGAGCTTTTGTTAAATAATAATTATTGCTTCAGTCTTTTAAGCTGGTCTCTTTGGAATTCCTCTGTTTGGACCGACGAGCATTCAAAAGGCTGGTGTCTGATTCACTCTTTGTGAATGCACATCATGGTGCGCTAGTTCCTCCATGGCTGGCTGGGCTCTCAGCCCTTTAGGAGTTGTTTTTGAATTAAATAGCTGCATGAACTCATCAAAACTTCTGCAAGTCATTTATAACAGAAAGTACATCATCTCTTAAAGATAAAGGAAGCGATTTTATGGATAAAGCTATGTGGATAATCCCGTTTTTTAAAGAAAGTGAAAAATTTGACGTGATCTTTGTCAAAGTTTCCTCTCTCAGATGTTAAACCTTAAATGGATAGTTCACCCAAACATAAAAATTCTGTCATTTACTCAACCTCATGCCGTTCCAAACATGCAAGCATATTTTGTAACCAAAAAACTTTGGTACCCATTAACGTCTATTGTATGGTCTAAAATCACAGAGACATTTTTCAAAATACCTTCTTTTATGATCCACAGATGAAAGTAAGATATAAAGGTTTGGAATGACATGAGGGTGACATTTTTAGATATAATCTCGATCCAAGTTTTAATTCGGAGTTTCTTTATATTAATTGAGTTTTTAATGTGTCTGTTTAACAGAAATTGGAAGGGTACGGAAGGACATGTACAATGACACTCTGAACGGCAGCACAGATAAAAGGACTTCCGAGCTCCCAGATGCTGTGGGGCCCATTGCACAACTCCAAGAGAAACTCTACGTGCCTGTCAAAGAATACCCAGACGTAAGTGTTACCTCAACGCTTTTCCAAAATAGAAATTTCATGTGTTTAATCCTTTGTTGGTCAGTTACTAAGACTATTGTATAGATTTAACTTAAGGGTTTCAAAATATGTCCCAAATGCTTCCCAGTATCCTTAATGTTTTTCTTCAACTGATAGACTGTTGGGCAGTAGTTTACTGTTGAATCTCCATCAGTCCGGGCATGTTTCTGTGGGTAAAGCAGGTGATTTATTGATAAGAACGAGTTCAGTCATGTATGCACACAACATTAAGGTCAATAAAGCTGTTTTACAGCAGATTAGCATCTTAAAATAATAACTGCATTTATGGAATAATAATGTACAGTCAGAAACTGCAATTTTCCTGCTGTAATGTGTTTATGAGGGCATACAATGCACCTTGATTAGTGCATGTAAATAAAGAGAGACATAGTGTTAACACATGTTTTTGTAGATTACTCAGATGACAGAAAATTGGAAATTTGTCCATGAAAATGCGTTTATGACGTGGATCCTCCGGGACTAATATTTAGTTGTTTTGCACTTTGATTGTCTTACCTTAGACGTAGACTCAGGGGAGCATGAGAATCCTGCAGCAGACTGATCCAATTAACTCGTCTCTGCCAGGACAGCAATAATCAAAAGACAATAATTAGCATGGTAAATATTGCGAGTCTAGGCATTGTTTGACTCTCAGCCTGTGCTTCTTATTTGAATGCATCGTTACTGTTGAATCCTGTATACAAGGGCAGCTTTCATACTATTCTCAGAAAACGTAATTTATGCAGAAACAGTCATCAGGCCTGAGAGTGGATTACGAGAGGAACCCAATCTGAAACGTTTGTATGTGAACTGAACAAAGTGTTGGGATGTACGTTTTCAGTGTCCTGTTTATCTTGACCATCTTCAGCATGGAGGCTGTGTTTAAGGAGACAGTAAGTAGACAGAGAAGTGTTTCTGGCTGCCAACTCTCACGTTTCTCCTGTCTTTAAGAGCTGATAAGAGTGATAGTAGGGTCAGGGTTAATCGAGTTTGAATGAGAGGCGCGTAACGGGCTTCTCTGTTATCTCTCGTTTAGTTATAATTAACCTCTGTGCATTGTCTTCTATATCAGGACGAATCCCAATGAACTACTGACAGCACTTGTGCAAATGTGCGAAATTAAGTTGTTTGGAAAGTATGTAGAAGAAATTGGAAGCTCTAAAATGCAATACATCTCATTCTGACGCTGTTCTTGCATCAAGTAAACACATTTTGAAGGAAGAAAAGCTTTTGAATAGATTAGCCTGATAGATGACAACAAACAGGAACTTCTGATCTGGTGTCTAGTGTATTAAAATGTGATACATTTTGTCAACCTGCTCAGAATTTCCCATTGTTGAGTGACTTATTGAGGTCACAAATTTCATAAAGCAACAAAGTCATGTGTAACTGCGCACCGCCAGCACCAGTAGGTCTTGTTCATGTGCAATATTGCTCAATTATTGTGATTATTCAGTCTAAAAATAATTATTTTTTTCTGGCCTATTCAGATCTTTAATTGCCCTGCCAACATTTTCCCTGGCCACACTTCCAAAAACATGACTAATAACACCAAACTACGAAAACACTTTTACTATGAAATGGTGGCATATATTGCAATATAACAGATTTCTACCATTTACCATTTACCATTTCTATTGGTATACTATCAGTAACTAATACCTACTTACTGTTATAATTTTGTCAACCAACTGGAGTTACCTTTAATCAATTACATTCAAATTCAGTTATCCGGATCCAGTGTGCAAATCCATAGTGTAAAAAATAATAATGTAAGATACTGTTAAATTGCCTCCACCTTGTTTTTCCTCATTGCACTTTGTGATGGACATTTTGATAGATCAGTTGGGGGCACAACAAATCCTTATCGTATTTGCAGCCATCAATCATCAGGCTTGTTTTGAGAGTGACTTTGCTCTCCTGTAATAGAAGCAGAATTCCGATAATCCTGCAGGAACCTGTCAGGGTTACCACCATCCCACCATCGGTGCCAAGTGTGGGTGAGAGACATGCAGGTCACTGGCCTTTATGTCCTCTATCGCCTTTTGGAGAGAATGATCTAGAGCATTATCCCTGCTTTCATAGTCTATGTGAAAACAAATGTGGACTTTGACGAGGAGATGGGAGGGGTGGGCTATGATGATTAGTTTTCCATTCTGCATGCTCTCACTGTCTCTATGTAAAGACCGTTCAGAGTGATTCTGAGGCCGCCGCCTCAGTCTGTCATCCTCTTCCCACTCTTTTCACTCTAGCTGTCGACTGGTAATGAGGTTTTTCCGGTCCTTCATTGTTGTTCATTGAGAGCCACACACTTTAGATGAAGTTCTTGAACTTGTTAAAAAGCAAAAGAAAAAAAGACAGTGTTTACGTCATTTTGCTAGCATTCTGTGACTGTCTTTGTTTTTTTAAAAGGAATAGTCCACCCAAAAATCATTTACTCACCCTTATGTTGTCTCAGATGTATATGAATTTTCAAAAAAAAAAAAAATCTTCACTTGTGTTCATCTGTCATATACATCTTGGACAGTTTGAGGGTGAATGATCTTTTATGGTAAGTTGTTTTTTTTTTTTTTTTTTAGAAATTAATGCTTTTATTTAGCGAGGATGCATTGAATTGTTCAAAGGTTACATGAAAATCATGATGTTACAAAATATTTAAATAAATTGTTCTAAATTTAAACTTTCTATTCATCAAAGAATCCTGAAAAAAATGATTTCATGTTTTCCACAAAAATATTAAGCAGTTAAACTGTTTTCAACATTGTTAATAATAAGACTAGAAGATTAATGATGCTGAAAATTCAGCTTTGCCACCACAGGAATGAAGTGCATTTAAAAATCTTAAAATAGAAATGAGTAATTTAAATCGTGATAATATTTTATACCATTTTGATACTAATATTAACATTTTTATTGTGTTTTTGATCGAATAAAGGGAACCTTGGTGAGCATAATTGACTTAAATCAAATACTAAAAAATGGTAGTGTTTTTTTGTATTCAGTTTTTCCCTGAGGTCAATTCGTAACTAAAAACACAAAAATATTCCTGCCTTTTTCTGACCCCTAATGTTTTGTTTATTTTTGGTGTTCTCCCTTTAAGAAACATTCCATTCTTTTGTGAAATGAGAAATACTGTCTGATCTGCTTGCTGATCAGATCAGGTTTTTGTGATTCACAGAAAATTACACACTTTGCAGCCTTAATCAGCATCACCTGGTAATCAGTGGGAATTTGGTTCGGAAATGATATACTATCAGCCACTTCAGTTGTCTGTGCAGTTACGTAGACCAGCAGTGATCTCAATGTTACACAGCTTACCAATCAGAATGACAGGAAGGTAGCCAGAAACATCTAGACTGACAAAAATTAAGTGAAACAAATGAAACATTGCCTACAAACAGTATAAACTACAATAACACAAGGACACAGACAGACATACAGACAGTGCCATCCACAGTACACACTAGTCTGATGAGCTCATCTCTAAATATACAGCACAGAGGGCCAACGACCCCCAGCAGCTGTGAGCGGCCTGAGAAGACATGAGCTTTAAAAGGAAGAGAATGCATTGTGACCCTGAGAGAGATTCAGCTGCCTGGCTTATCACTCAACCCTTGTGACAGATAAGGTTAAACACTGAAAGAGTGGCACAGCCACAGGCCACAAACGCCAAAAAGCACAATGTCCCGGGCTCGCAACTTTTAAAGGGACAACGCAATAAATCACATCACGGGTCGAGTCACAGCTCAACCGATCATTCAGTTTGCTTGACTGGTGTTTTCCTTTCTCAGATGTCATTTATAATGTCTAAAGGGTTTGATTGAGAGTAGAAAGGAGTGGAAATTGTTGATTATATTACAGAGTAAACAAATTAACCATTCAGACATCTCCCCTGTTATCCATGTCTGAATCGAAAGGAATTTAAAATGAACTTGTGTTTGGAAAATATAACAGTTGCTTTGTATGACTTTTAAAGCTGAAATCATGTTAATTGGAACATGAATTTGCATTGGACCAAAAACAATCAAGCACTGTACCATAAGTCACACTGGCTGTTAAATACGGTAGGTATTTGTGTTTTATATGACTCTTTGACCCCTTTGTTAGGTTAAATTTATTCCATGTGACTTGTGTCAGAACAGGAACAGGGTGGAGTATGGTTAAGGCTTCCCTTTGGCAAATGGTACATTCCAAAACCGCATTTGGTCTCTAGATGTTCCCCTTTCAATAAAAGAGGATTAGACATTCCAAACATTCTGCCAGGGTTTTCAAAGTCCCTTTGATTGAATTATACAATTGTTACCATGCTGCAGTTAACATCAAGCTTTGCCAAAGCTTCCATATGGGAGAACCATTAGCTAAGGGGATGATGGTCTGTGCTTTTAAGAGGATGTGATTGTGGCTGCCTCTGCATCTCTATGCTGGTGTTGTTCAACTAAGTTGAACAGTGATTGAAAATCTCAGAACTATGCGCATATGAAAATGAATGTGTGTGTGCACAGTGATAGAAACACATCGAGAGTGCAACCAAATGATTGCAGATCCGTGTCAGATTTTTAGCACTGGGATGCTCATACCAGATGTGTGAAATGCAGATGTTTTCCACTGAAAGAACTCCCTTGTTTTTTCTACCTTTTGATGTTTCTTCACAGTTCAATTTTGTGGGAAGAATCCTGGGGCCCCGGGGCCTGACAGCCAAACAACTGGAGGCAGAGACGGGCTGCAAGATCATGGTGCGAGGCAAAGGCTCCATGAGAGACAAGAAGAAGGTAAGACATTTTTTATTTACTTTATTGCTTTTATTTTCGCTTTCTTTTTTACTATATTATTTCCTTTTATTATTTAAATTTCCCCCTTTCTATTTAATATTTCTTGTCTTTTCCTTTTTTGCTATTTCGTGTCTTTCCCTTTGCTTTTCTTTTGTTTCATGTGCTTTTTAAAATTTATTTAGTTCATTTGTTGTTTGGACTAAATGGTGTAGGATCCCTTTGTTTTTCTTTTCTTTCACTTTAAAACTGAAGGGCTTGTGGGCCATGTTTTTATTGCATGTTTTTTTTTTTTTTTAGCGAGGAAGACCATATACTGCTTTTGCGCCAGCACATAACTAATAGAAGCCAAATGGAAAGAGACAAAATCCAGGCAATTCCATTTTAATGGAATTCCTGACAGAGTCTGCATGGCCTTCCTGACTGTAGAACTGAGGCAGATGATCTGCCTGCCTCCAAGGCTGCCTGACACAGAGGAAAAATGACTCGCATTAAAATGAAAATGAGTGCTATTAGAGAAAGGAGAATGCTCTTGTTTTTCAAGCTCAAAGAATACTGTTTCGCTTCCTTGTCTCATCCTACACCATTTAGTCCAAGTTTTTAGACTGGAGTACAATTTGGGTGTGTTGCAAATATATTTGTGACCCTGGACCACAAAACCAGTCTTAAGTCACTGGGGTATATTTATAGCAATAGCCAGAAATGTACATTGCATGGGTCAAAATTATCAATTTTTCTTTTATGCCAAAAATCATTAGGATATTAAGTAAAGATCATGTTCCATGAAGATATTTTGTAAAATTCTTACTGTAAATGTATAAAAACTTCATTTTTGATTAGTAATATGCATTGCTAAGAACTTCATTTGGACAACTTTAAAGGCGATTTTCTCAATATTTTGATTTTTTTGCACCCTCAGATTCCAGATTTTCAAATAGTAGTATCTCGGCCAAATATTGTCAGATCCTAACAAACCATGATGATGTATTAATCTAAATTTCGAAAAATTGACACTTAAGACTGGTTTTGTGGTCCAGGGTCACATTTGATGTCAGACTATTTGCTTTTAATGTGGTATATAGACATTAGCAACTACGAACTACTGTCTTGAGTTCAGGCCCGTTTCCACATACACATCAGGAGACAACTGTCTCCTTTTTGCATAATAGAAATCAATTGTTTCGTCAGTTTAAGACATTCGAGGATGCACCATCTGTGTTTATTCCTCACAGCACAACTTCCACTGCCTACACAAGCGTGCAAATGAAACATTAAGAGCATACACGGTAAAATATTGGGTTAGAGGCGTTGATGAGAGTCAGATTGATGGGGAATTAATGGAACACAATGAACCAAGATGCCTCAGGCAAAGTGCCATTCTCTCACTGTATTGCACAACCTATGTCTATCACACCAGAGATGCTTATAAAGGCAGTTTCGTTGGTCAAGACAGAAAAACAGACTGGTGGCTCAGCATTCTTAGCCAGACGAGGTGTTGCACATCTAGAAAGCTCGGAACAGACAATTGAAATCGAAAGTTTAAACCCCATGTGTTTGCTCAAGTTTGACATAATTGTTTTCTGACAGCAGCCACTAGGTTTATGCTTTTCAAAATGATCCTGTCATAACAGCATGTCAAAATTAAATCTGTGAAGAGTGCTTTTGAGCATTGTGCGAAAATGAACGTTAGATTGTGAAACCATCAAGCCCTGTAGTGTTCTGCAAACTTAATTTCTGTAACACTGAAACTACTGTGACAGCAGCATGAAACTTGTGCATAAATCCTGTGAAAAATTATGGCAATCAAGGAACAGAGAGAAATAAGAAAAGTTACAGCCAGGGGCAAACAAGTCAGGCGTCAAATGGAGATGCCATCTGCATCTGTTCTCTTTGCCTAAATTGAATTTACTGTCACATTTCCTGGAATAAACACACAATAGGGTTAGGTTTCTGGTCTGTGAAAGGTGTTTGCTATTAGAATTAAAAGGTTAGCTTTTCCATAACATTAAATTTGAGATTTTGTACTCACCTTTATGTCATTCCAAACCTGTATGACTTTTCTTTTTGGTCTGTGGAGCACAAAAAGAGAAACTTAGCAGAATGTCCTAGCTGTTCTTTTCTGTACAATGAAAGTGGATGGGGACCAAACACTGTCAGGCTCCAAAGCAACATAAAAGTAATTTAAGTAGTGCGTATGACTTGTATGCTATGTTTCAATCCATTTGATAACTTTGTGACAAACATGATACTTATGTTTTTCAAGTTCTTCACACTGAAGTTCAAATTATTCATTGAAAATCTTATGGTCACCGTTCACTTTCATTGTATAGAAAAGAAAAACTTAGATGTTCTCCTTTTAATAACTCCTTTCATATTCCACGGAAGGAAGACATACTGATTTCGAAACCCATGTGGTTGAGTAAATGATGACATTACTGTTTTTTTTACGTCAGTTATTCCTATAGCAAACTGCTGTGTTTATAATATCACATGACACAATAGTCTGTTTATGCTGTACGCTGTAATTCAGATCATGCAAAAGGTTCATGCATTTGATGGTTGGAAGTGAAATAGAGATTCTGAGTTTTGAGGACGTTTGTGTACAAATAAGTGCACATATCCTAAGAAAGCTTGCTAAAATCATGCACTTTTTGTAATTTATAGCTTGTTGGATTGGCCTTTTATAGTTAAATGCATCATGCAAGCAACTTTTTCACACTTTGCTGTGTTGTGCAAAAAATTTGCATGCCCACCAAAGTAGGCCAGAAGAAGACCTCTATGCATTGTGCTGCTGCTTAGACTGTTTCAGAGTCAAAATCACAGTTATTATTAGCACATAACCAGCTGTGCGCAAGACTGCAGCCTTATCGGATGCACATATTTGATCATCTAATTACTCTATTCTGAGGAGGTGGCAGCCACTTATTAGCAAATACAACGCCACCAACTGTGATCTGAGACTGGCGTCCCCTGGTCAAGGATGTGGCCAGGACGTCTATGTCTTTGTTTCTCTCATTCAAACTTTACCCTTGAGGCCAAGGCGATGTCTGTGATTGCTTGAAGCGGGAACCTCAGAAGGCAGCGAGCGAGTTCACAGTAATTGATTGTTCTGTAGGGCTGAGCTCTGCGTCGTAAACATAAGCCCCGCTGTGATGAAAAACCCAGCTGGAGACAATACATTCAATAAGGCTCAATGCTTGGGCCCGAACGCCCCATTTCTATAGCAACAGGCTCGTCACTGCTGTTGGTGGTCTTAACCCTGAGATAAACTGACAGTCGCTTGTCTCCAGGCTAACTGTTGCTACGTGTCTGTTGGTGTTTTAGGTTTAGGTCCATGTGTAGCTGCAAATAAGTGTCTAGAAAATTTTCCATGGAAACTGGGGTGCCGTGTAGTCACAGGAAGTGGTCTTCAAAGTCTTATAAATGTCCCTGGAAAATACTTTTGAGAAATGTCTTGTAGGAAATGTGGCCTGGCGGCTAGTGCACATGCTTTGACACGTCTTCCAGTGGCGCTTATGCGGGCGACCCAAGTTACAGTCATTTCCCAATCCCACCCACCCCTCTCTCTCTGTCACTTCCTGTCTCCTCTCTGACTGTCCGTCTCTTTATTTTTAGCCTTTTTGTCATTTTAAAATCCTGTATAGACTCAGAAACACCTCTGGGTTTTTATTTATAGTACAGTAGGGGGTTGCACTAACTAGCTGTCAACTTAACTGTAATGGCCAAATATACCTGAAATTAGTTTCTGTTAAATTCAGAATGAAAGAATTGCCTCTCTTGCAATTCATGAGTTTGAAACCGAAATGTCTCGAATTTGATAAACTAAATCTGTCTATCTATCTATCTGTCTATCTGTCTGTCTGTCTGTCTGTCTGTCTGTCTGTCTGTCTGTCTGTCGTTCTATCATTCTATCTATCGTTCTTTCGTTCCATCGTCCTATCAATCGTTCCATTGTTCTATCCATTGTTCCATTGTTCTAGCTGTCGTTACGTCTGTCTGTCTGTCGTTCTATCTATCGTTCCATCATTGTCTATCGTTCCATTGTTCTATCTATCATTCTATCATTATTTCCTTCCATCATTCTATCGATTGTTCCATTGTTCTATCTATTGTTCCATCATTCTAGCTGTCGTTACGTCTATCTGTCTGTCCATTTAGTTCTGTCAGTCTTTGTCATTCTGTTTTTGTCTATCATTCTATCTAACGTTTTATCTGTCTGATTGTTCTAGTGTATCTATCTATCGTTCTATCTATCGTTCTGTTTATCATTCTATCGTTCTAATGTTCTCTATCTATCTATGGTTCTATCATTCTTTCTATCTATCGTTCTCTCTATCTATTGTTCTATCGCCTATCCCCCTATTGTTCTATCTATCGTTCTAATGTTCTATCGTCTGTCTCCCTATTGTTCTATGTATCATTCTAATGTTCTATGTATCTTTCTATCTACCGTTCTATCGTCTATCCCCCTATCGTTCTATCTATCTGTCTACCTATTGGTTTGTCTATCTCTACAATTGGTTTTCTTCTTTAAAAAATTTTCTATCTAAAAATGTATGAGTTATTTAATTTTACTTTCTTCAAAGTAAACTATTCAAATTGCAATTCTGCATCATCTTTGATGTCGCAATTCAAATTCAGGAATTGAGTTGGTGCACAGCCCTGGTTCTCAAACAGCTCTTCTGTTTCCTGTGAACAGGAAGAGCAAAACAGAGGAAAGCCCAACTGGGAACACCTGAATGAAGACCTGCATGTCCTCATCACTGTGGAAGACTCTCAGAACCGTGCTGAGATCAAACTCAAGAGAGCTGTCGAGGAGGTCAAGAAACTCCTAGTCCCTGCGGTGAGTGATTTGTTTCTCTTTGTCCTCTGTGTATTTTTTGAGACTAGATTTAAAAAAAAAAAAAAACATAATTCACCTCAACAAACAAGACTCATGGAAATGTTGCTTAGGCACTGATAAATGTATTTACTCTAAGGAGAACATGCTTAGTCAAAAGAGCTGCGCTCAGCAGGTCTTCTGTTTCCCTGCTAGTCGCTCTGCATCCTCAGACAGGTAGATGTGAGCAGGAGGCAGAGAGCAGGGTTGCTTTCCTCCATGAGAATAAGCTTGGAGCCATTGAGCACACATGACTCCAGATGTGCAAAGGTGAGCACCGTGGGCAGTTTTTAATAGGCTTAATTACCTTTGCTTATAAATTAATGAGGAGCATAGGACTGAAGGGTCAAGACTCGAAAGAACCCCACAGGGAGCAACGGAAGTCTCAGCATTGCTCTGGAACACAGAGCTGAATGCCAATTAACCTTTGGGTCTAAAGGAAGTGACAGAAGGTTAGAAGGAAGTGCCATTAGAAGCCTAGTGAGAATTGAGAGAAATGTTCTTTTTCTGTAGTGGTTTCCACAATGTTTTTTCTTTTTTTTTCTTTTTCATTATAATATAGCTATGAAGCTAGACATAGAAATGTAGCAATATTCTTACATCAGAGTTATCTAGACTAAGCAGAAAACATTAAAATGTCAAGAAGAACAATTCACTTTTTTTAGGGTTTTTAGGGTTTTAAACTAAAATGTAATATTTAAACCAAAGGATTGAAATCAAAATTGGACATATTTTTTAATATAGTTTCCTTGTCCTCATTTTGCTTTTTCACCTGACATTACAAAGCCGCCTTTTTCTTTTTAACATTTTTAATCCATCATGTAGAGACATAATTCAGTCAATTACTGTTGGACAAAATGTAGTCCAGCCCTACATTTTTTATTCTTGTCAGTGTGTAAACCCATTTTACTGGTGTTCAACAAGAATAAAAAATGTAGGGCTGGATTATATTTTATATATTTTCTTATTTATTGTTCCATTTTGTTCAGAAATATGTGACATGATTACAGATATAAAATGTTCACTGATTGTGAATCAGTGTTGTTATTGTTAACAAACTAAAACTGCAATTAAAATAGTAATTAAAATGAAGCTGAAATGAAATATAAATATTGAATGAAAAAACTCTAACTTCAAAAGTAGAAATGTTGCCTACTATCGTAAATAAGTTTAAGTACTAAATTTGAAAGAAATGATTAAATATAGAAATATAAAAAAAAACAAAAAACAAATTCTAAAACCATATAAAGTTACTTAAACAAAATATAAAATAAAAAAGCTCATTTTAAATATTCATAAATACTGTAATGTATATAAATACACTAAAATTACACTGTTGCGAAAGCCATTTGTGCCTTGTGTGCAATAAAGAAACAATTCTTTCTTGATTTTGTGGGATTTCTTTTTGTGAAAAACAGTTATTTACCGTAGAAAGCATAATAGAGTTAGTAGCGAGTGGAATTCGGGAAGTTTGTTTAATTGTGGATTGTAATCCCTTCTCCTCTGTCAAAGAGAGAGGGCTTCTGGACTCCCTGTGGCGCTACCATGGTAACCCTCTTGGGGATGCACTGATCCTTGATTGACAGTTGTGCCCTTTCTCTGCAATGGAATCCTGAATGGGGAATAAGCTCTTTAGAAAGTTTAGCGCTGTTTACTCCAGGAAGCTCTCGTCTTGAAGGTAAACCCAGTGCGGTTATGTTTGTCTTCATCAAACCATCCAGGGGAAGATTATTCCGCTTCCTTTTTTTCTTGTCATTGCCTACTTGTTCAAAACTCTGCGAAATAACTTTTGTAATAGAATGGTGTCTGAAGAAAATATTTAATTTAATTTTTTTAATTCAGATTTGTTCTGGTCAATGTCATGCACTGATACCACTGAAGACTTCTTTGACCATTATTATTTGATAAAATAATAAAATGTACATTCTTGTAGTGTTTGTTTTCCAGCTCAATTCCCAAAAAGACACATTTTCCCCTCAGAGAATAGAATCTGTAGTCTTTCTGTTCTAGCATTTTTTTCTTTACAAAATTGAATGGTGACTAAACAAAAGCTTTGGCATCTAGCATATATATTTTTTTCAATTAATTTTTGTTCTATACCATTCATCGTGTAATACCAGTTTATGAAAAGATCAATTTACACACAGCACATACAATTTTAAACAGGTTTTCTACTACTATTTTCCCAAATTCAACTAATCCTTCATCAAATGTTTAGAATTATTATAAATGTTTAAATATATTTCCCTTAACACATAGTCTGACCTAGTGGCTGATATTCACTAGCTACAGTCATTTGGCTGGCAGATCTCAGCAAAGTAAGCAGAGAGAAGGGTGGTGTACACACACACACATATACACACACTGATCCCCGTTTGAAAAGCCCCGCTTTTCTTTCGCTTCTCTGCTTGCTGACATAGTTTATATTATTCTGTGCACTGTCTGCCGTGCCCCTCCCTGACCTGCTCTGAACTGTCTGGGAGCTTGACGAAAATCCAAACTTAGTTGCTGATCTTTTCTCTCTTTTGGGCTTACATTTTTATACTTTTGCTGTTAGCTCAGTGCATTTACGGCTGTTACATCCGCAGATAAATCACTAGGAGATATACAATGGTTTAGGTCAGTGTTTGTTTGAACTTTTTGACTCCAAAGCTTCCTGTTGTCTACAATATTCAAAGGCCTCATAACTTACCCAGTTGTTTATGATTTAACTGGTTAAGAATTAACAATAAAATCTTAAAATCACTACCTGATACTCAAAATTACTGCCTGATCATTTTTTTAAGAGCTTGCTTGGCATAACTAGAAAAATGTAAATAATTTTTTTAATATTTATTTTACGCATTTATGTTTTTAAAAAAGATTTTTACATGGCCTTTCCAGGTCTATAAAAATCCACCTTTTTAAAAATTAGGCTCCTTCATATTTCCAGGTTTTTCAAGACTGTGGAATATTCTAATACTATTTCATGCATTCTCACTTATTTACACTGCTAGAGTTGGATTTTCATGTTAAACATGACCAAAGTCTCAAAATACGAGTTGGACGTATGAAGAAGTATTTCTGTGCCAAAGACACTCTTTCAGGGTTCATATAAGTTTCTGAATTTTTTTTTCCCCGAGTATGGCCCTGTATGACATCACAAAGGGCTACATTCCTTGTATGGGCACTTCTCCAAGAAGAGCACACACACACACACACATCTACCAGAGCGAGAGCAAGAGCACGGCCGTCAACGTGCTTCATTTGGTAATTTGTTAGCCATAGTTAATTTAAGTTAATAAAGTTTTAGTCCCTCCCTGTTTTATTTATGTCAGACGGTCGCTACACAAAAGCTGTGCACGCTCGTGACTCTTAAGCTCCGCCCACAACACGCCTTTAGGAGCTCGACTGTTTTCGGAGAGAAGCGTAAAGCTGTTGACCGCTTTGAAGTTTGCTGAAGGCCTCTAATGGGTCCCGGCCCCCTGGTTGAGAACCATGGGTTCATATGGACCACTTCATCATAAATTGACTAAACCGTGTCCACTTCAGAGGAAGTGAACTGTATAAGGGGAAACAGCATGTAGGATGAGCCGATGGAGAATGTTGAGAGGCGCTGATTCCAGCACCCGCTGTTGAGAGTAATACGATCTGTTTCTTTAACCTCCTGCTCCTTGGGCCTGGCTTGTTTTAACAGTGGTGGAGTAAATCATCTGCTAGCTGTTAGCAAGTGTGAAACATTAGCTTCCCCGCACCACTGCACTGCCTTCTCAAACATTTTAGCAGACAAAAGTTTCAATTGAGCTTTTTAAGTAAGCTAATAAGTGTTCAATTATTCCTAACAGCTTTTTTTCTGTGTGTGCAGGCCGAAGGTGAAGACAGCTTGAAAAAGATGCAGCTGATGGAGCTGGCCATTCTCAACGGCACTTACAGAGACGCCAATATCAAGTCACGTAAGAATGGCATTATTAAACATCAACCTGTGTTCCCCTCAAATATCTATCTCTTTATATAAAACTCATTTCTTTTCAAAGTTTTATCTGGCTTTTAAACAAATGAAGGATTTTTAGCTTTATGTTGACATCACTTGCAAGAAATTGCAGTGATTATATTGATATTCATCAAACATTCTGGTTAGAGATTTATTATAAACCAGTCTTGTTAAACCAAATTTGTTATAAACCAGCTTTCTTCAGTTAAAGGAATAGTTCACCCAAAAATGAACATTTTGTCATTATTCACTCACCCTCATGTTGTTCCAAACCTGTATGAGTTTCTTTCTTATGCTGAACACAAAAGAAGATATTTTGAAGAATGATGGTAATCAAACAGTTGTTGGTCCTGACTATGGAAATAAGTGGGAACCAACAACTGTTTGGTTCTTCAAAATATCTTCTTTTGAGTTCAACATATAGTAAGAAAGAAACTTATAAAGGTTTGGAATGACATGATTAAATGATGACGCATTTTCATTTTTGGGTGAACTATTCCTTTAATTCAACCAAAGCCACTTAACATACATCTTGCACTCAGTCTTTTTGTAGATAATTTCAGTTTTAGGAATGCTGTCTATTTTTGGTTTATATGAGCATTTTTAAAAAGGAAGCTTGAATATTGGATATAATAGACTAAAATAGAAACCTAAATTTTGCTATTGCCATGCAAGCACTGTCCTTTGGAGTTAATATGCCCATTTCTAATTTATTTTTGTGTGAAAATATTTGCATAGCTTGTTTACTCTTGGAAATATAAGTCAAGGTAGATTGATTAGCCCCTCGATTTTTTTTCCCCTCATATCTTTATGTATTTGCTCTTGTGCATCTTGTTCTGTTTAGCAGCCTTAGCCTTTTCCCTGGCCGCCACAGCACAAGCTCCCCGCATAATCACCAGCCACTCCCAGATGATGCAACCTACGGCACTGCGTACCCCTGCACCCTCTGCACCCACCCTCATGCCTCTCATCCGGCAGATCCAGACCTCTGCCCTCATGCCCACGGGCGCGCCCCACCCCGGTGCAACCCTCGTACCCCAGACCCCCGAGTCAGGCATCATCTATGCACCCTACGAGTACCCCTACACCCTCGCCCCTGCAACCTCCATTCTTGAATATCCTATTGACTCAAGTGGTGTTTTAGGTAAGATATTTGATTATTTGTTTGTCTTTTAAAGTTTTTTTTTTTTTTTTTAAACAGATTATGCATTTAACACAATTTGGTGTTTGGGATGGGCAGTATGATAGACCTGGTATGATATATTTAATTTAATTAATAGTATTAAATGACTAAATATTTTTTTTTAATAATAATAATAATAATAATGCATTTTAATTAGCATTAATATATTCCTCTATTGTTATATTATATAAAAATTTAATATTTATATGTGTGTTCTATTTTTATTATAATATATAAATATATTTATTTAAAAAAATTATATATATATATATATATATATATATATATATATATATATATATATATATATATATATATATATTTATATTATATTTATATATATTTTATTTTATATTATATTGCATGTTTTATTTTTGTTTTCTGTGTGTATACATGCATATGGGTGCATCTAAAAAATTGAATATCGTTTCAAAAAGTGAAACTTTCATATATTCTAGATTCATTACATGTAAAGTAAAACATATCAAAAGTTTTTTTTATTTTTTTATTTTGATGATCAGAGCTTACAGCTCATGAAAGTCAAAAATCCAGTATCTCAAAATATTAGAATATTTCCTAAGATCAATCAAAAAAAGGATTTGCAAAACAGAAAAGTTCAAGTTCTTTACAGTATGTTCATTTATGCACTCAATACTAGGTTGGGGCTCTTTTAGCACAAACTCCAGCATCAGTGAGGAGTGGCAAGGAAGCGATCAGCCTGTGGCACTGCTGAGGCACTATTGAGCCTTCAGCTTGTCTGTATTGTTGGATCGACTGTTTCTCATCTTTCTCTTGAAAATATCCCATAGATTCCATATGGGGTTCAGGTCAGGCATGTTGGCTGGCCAATCAAGCACAGTAATATCATGGTCAGCAAACCACTTGGAAGTGGTTTTGGCACTGTGGGCAGGTGCTAAAGTCCTCCTGGAAAAGGAAATCAGCATAATCAGCATCTCCATAAAGCTTGTCAACAGATGGAAGCATAAAGTGCTCCAAAATCTCCTGGTAGACGGCTGCATTGACTTTGTACTTGATAACACAATGGACCAACACCAGCAGACGTCACGGCACCCCAAATCATCACTGACTTTGGAAACTTCACACTGGACTTCAAGCAGCTTGGATTCTATGCCTCTCCAGTCTTCCTCCAGACTCCAGACCTTGATTTCCAAATGAAATGCAAAATTTGCTTTAATCTGAAAAGAGGACTTTGGACCCCTGAGCAACAGTCCAGTTCTTTTTCTCCTTAGCCCAGGTAAGATGCTTCTGACGTTATTTCTGTTTCAGAAGTGGCTTGGTAGCCCTTTTCCTGAAGACGACTGAGCGTGGTGACTCTTGATGCAGTATTCTCAAGCTTGCGGTCATCTCTGTTGCTTGTGCACCTTTTCCTACCCAATTTCTTCCTTCCAGTCAACTTTGCATTTAATATGCTTTGATACAGCACTCTGTGAACAGCCACCCCTTTCAGTAATGACCTTCTGTGACTTATCCTCTTTGTGGAGGGTGTCAATGTTCGTCTTCTGGACCATTGCCAAGTCAGCAGTCTTCCCCATTATTGTGGTTTCAAAGAACAAGAGATACCCAGAATTTATACTGTAGGGATGGTCATTTAATGAAACTCAAATGTAAATATTCTAATATTTTGAGATACTGGATTTTTGACTTTCATGAGCTGTAAACTCTAATCATCAAAATTAAAACAAAAAAACTTTTGAAATGTTTTATGAAATGAATCTAGAATATATGAAAGTCTAACTTTTTGAAATAAGTAAATACAAAAAAAAATTTCACGATATTCCAATTTTTTGAGATGCACCTGTATATCGCCCATCATTGTTATAGAGTACACTTTTGCTTGGAGATCCAGGAGACTAACTCCAGCATTCTGTCTTGTCCTTGTAGGTATGGCTTTCCCGACAAAAGGCTAGTAATGCTCAGGGTTTAACACAGTCTTCAGCCCATACGAGTGTTAAAATGCTTTGCTTTACAGCTGCCTTGGAACAAAAAAAGACAAAAGAGCAAACGAAGAAACCGATTTTTATAAGAAACAAAAGACTAAAGATCATTAATACTCATGTTTACACTGGTCTTAACTGTTTTGTTGACTTATTCATAGATTAAAAATTGATATTTTCAGATAAATACTGATAATTAAGCCTTATTACATTCCTGTTTGAAAAGTAATCTATATTTGTTTAGCTTGTAATTTTTGTATTACTTATTTTCCTGCAACTGTATCTTAGATATTTAGAGAGTGATCAGTATTATTGCTAATATAATATGCTTGTGAAAAACTTTCTCCATGAAATAGCCTTTAGTGGATTCATATTATCTGAAGCATCTTGTGTGTTGAGAAGAATACAAGGGCTCTATAGTCATTGTATAAATTAGTCAAAAGCGTTAAAAAAGCACCATTTGTGTTTTTATGGAAATGCGACAGATTTACTGGGAAATTGAGAAAGGGCAACAACATATGATGTGATTTCACTATAACGGGGCCCTGGAGAAAAGGTCACTTGTGCCTTGTAATTTGGTCTTACAAGCCTTGTTAGTGAAACAATGTTGTGTGAAATGTAGTTTTAATGTATTTTCATGAATAATCTGTTAATTCTTGTTTTGTTGGCAATGTTGCGCTCTGAGCAGGTGCAGTGACTACTAAAGTACGAAGGCAGGATATGCGCGTCCATCCTTACCAAAGGGTAGTGACCGCAGAACGAGGTTAGTTTAGCTCCAGTGTTCAAACTGTGCTCTGTATATGTATATATGTGTGTGTGTGTGTGTGTGTGTGTGTGTGTGCTTCTTCAGTATGCTGATTACACTGTCTTTTTCATTGCATCTCACTCAATACAAACAGAGGAAATGTTTTTAGTCACTTCTAATCTGCCAAACAAAAAGCATCATTTGAGATTTCAGTGTTGCTGTTATCAGGTATACATGCCAGTCATACTGTGCAGGGTTTGTTTACTCACTAAACCTGCCAACCTAGAAATGCATTTAAACTGTAGGTGTTATCAGCATACTTTTATTATATTTAGAGCATGTTCTTGGGGTCACTGAAGCAAAGGTTAAAAAATAGAATACTGTTACAAAAGAAAATTCTAAATGATTTACAAGAGGTTACAACATCCTGTGATGACTTATGACAACATTCCAAATTCTGAGATTTAAGCTCTGTTCCAAAATCTAGCGAGCTGCCTTCTAAGACAACATCCTAACTGACATGGAACCTTGTTAATGTACAACTCCGTAGCCAACACATAACATAAATGGCATTCCGCACAGGAAACTCAACTTGATTTCAAGTTTGAGGTTAGCATGTTGCAAGTGTACTTTTTACATACACCTGAGATATTTATATTATCAATATTTGTCGGTAATGACATGAATGCAACACCACAATGCAATTTGAGATGGCCTTTTCTGTAAAGGATGCATATATGCTACCTTAGGCTAAAATGAGGTAAAACGAGCCTTCACATTGGAAACGTGGCTAAAAATACTGCCTCTGTAGGAAGCTCACCAGGTTTTGGAACAGACTGTTAGAATGATCTGATAACTTCAGCACTTACATGCATTGTATATTGAGACAAACATGACCTGAAGCTTATTGGACGAATGTAGATGAAAAACAGCTAGTGTGATAGTGTTAGATCCACTTTGGAGCAAAATTGGCTGTCCACTGTGCTCCATTACACTGATGACGTTGTGATGGCCTTCAGGCTCATAGTCAATGAAGGGTAATGGAGCTCACCTGTTTGTTTGCTTCTGTTTATTCCTTCATTTGTCATTCCTTTGATATCCTTTTCTCAGTTTTAGTGTATTTTCAGATCATTTTATGTCGCTTAAATGCATTAGTGTCCCATTTAAATCTACTTTCCCATTCTGATCCATTGAAACATTGTTTCGGCAGCTTTCATAGAAACAGTTTTTACTTTGAATAATGGAACTCTATTTTACTCTCTATATTTTTAAAGTCTTATCTGATATAATAAAACAAATAATCTTATTTATGGTTCAGCCTGGCCAGACCAGCACAAATAACGTTTAGAAGATTGTGCAATGCTGGTTTTCCCCAATTTATGATACAGATGTATACTTGGTCATATGAATTAAGAAAATTCAATACTGTATATTATTTCAGGCCTGTTATAAGCTGCATCTCATTACAGAAGATACTTTGACTTCTGCAAATTTAGATTTTTTGTTCATAATCTTGAGTGCTTGTACTGTTTGGAATCTTTTCTCATTTTACATATTTTATTTATACCTTTTTACTGCAGTTTTTATGTATAGATCAGTTGTCGTTTAGGATAAAATTAATCATTTTTGGCCAGGGTCATTGAGCATATTCATGCCGAAATCTTTCAAATGCCTTAAATGGAAATAAACTGGATCTAAGGGAATTACAGCACCAGCTTCTAAAGACCGCTGTAATGAAACTGATTTAAACTCATATTACAAATATGTGGATGTGCCAAAACTGTACATATAATAACTATGACTCCTGAAAAAACTGTAAACGTGAGAATCTACTGATCAATATAAGTGAATTTTACACCCATAAGACTTTAACATGTCATAATTTAATAGACCAATACAACTGACCAGTTTAATGCATAACAATTGTGAAATTGCACAAAAAGTCCAATCTATGTTGTCTGACTTACTGCCCACAGCCTCGGAAAGATCTCTGAGAATTTGTTAAAGATTCCTGAGCAGGGAAAATACCCTTGAATGAAAGGCATTGGATGAAATATTCCAAGCACCCAGGCTTGGACAGTGTCACACAAGATAGGCTAGACGGTTATGAAGGTTAGGACTTGTTTGAGAGTGTGAGTCATCATATGCACTGCCCTTTAAAAATAGTTTCTTATGCTCGGTGCATAATCAGAGCATTATAATGGTATTTCAGAGTGCTTATGATCCCTTAAACTCCCCATTCAAGAAATTCCTCATCATAAAAATATGGCACAAGTATTTTGCACTGAAGATTTTAAATCACCAGCTCCTAGTCTGCGATTCTCAGACAGAGCAAAGTGAAACAAGAAAAAAACGAAACGGCAAAACCTCATGAGATGTTAGGATGTTTATCAAAGCAGGACGGTCACACACTGTGGCCACCTGTTAGCACAAGAACAACATGAACTGAAGAAATATTCCATTTTTGGTTTGTTTGTTTCTTGTTTGTTGTTTTGCAGTAAGCTTCTTTTACATTTTTTTTTTTTTTTTGTCAAATGTATGGAAAAGAACATAGTTATTGTGTGTGATCTTTTTAAGACGAGTTTATGAAAGCAATATGTTTAACTATAAAGCAAGAACATTTATGAAATTCTATTGTATTTGTAAATGAATAGGGAATTTATACTAGTAAACATTAGAGAACAATGCCATGTTGTTATTATTATTATTTTTTTTCCATAAGGGGTACATTTTGTTTTTAGGATGTCATACCTATGACAGTCTTGCTACACTGTCTTATAACTTATAGGTTTGCGAAACAAGTAGATTTGTCTTTCTAATTGTTTTCTTGTATTGTTGTAGCCCTAAATTTCAGCCGATATGCTTTAGTATCATTCTGTTGGATTAGCGTTCTGTATTTTTTGTAAATAGTCAAATTTTAAAGGCAATAAAAGTTGAGTTAAAAACCACCAAACGTTTTGTACTGTCTAGAAATCTTTTGATTAGCCTGTCACTCTCTGATTTTACTTCTCTCGTCACATCTCTGTAACTACTCATGAATCCATATCATTATCACTAGCAGCTTTGTGGCTTTGTATTGAAGCAGCACTCTAATGCTTAATAGCAGTCCCCAGAGGATCGTCCCTCGAAAAATTTGCATCTTTTAATCCAGGATTGATGCCCTTTTACATCTTGCTGTCGGTTTTTCCAAATACCCAAACTCTATTGACTGCTACTAACTATTAAGTGCTGTTAGTTTAATTCGTAATGACTCTATAATTGATTTGCCTCTTTGCTTCTTTAACCATTTTCACCTGGGAGATGGGTTCTAGAGTGAAATCATGAGGCCTTCATGATTTTGCTGTGTTAACGTAGACGTTGAGCAGTTTTCTCTTACAGTAGCTGTAATTAGTAATGTCATATTGTCATCCAACCGTCACTAGCTGAAACTAATCTCCTTCTCTATCTTTTTTTCTTTTGTGTCCTCTTTATGTCCTTTTATTTTTTTCGTTTCCCCTCTGTCTGTCCATTTTTTTTTTTTTTTCTCTAACAACCCAGCCGCCACCGGCAACTAACCAATGACCCTCTGAACTCTTCACCCAATGATGACCTGACCATTGCCTGCCTGCTGACCAGTTCTCTGGCTCTCGTCCTTCGCTTCTATGTTTTGGCGGCCTGCTGGTGAGCCCAGAAGCAGCTTTAATTCGCTTAACACAGCCGAGAAGCCGTGATGGCCCCACGCCACCACCCGCAGAACAGAATCGCTCCCCTTCTCAAACTGAGGACCTCCTTGGTCAGGTGACCTGGGCTTCCCAGCCTGCACTGAAGTGTCATAAAGCAATAACGCTGTCTGGGCGACACCTAAAATCCTACTGTTAGCCTTTCACATGCACACACTAAATAAACACAAATCTTTATTGGTTTCTTAATGATTAAGCATAATATTCTCTAAGTTTGTGCACTGCAGTTCTCATACCACCCTGAAGAGTTTGAAAAAACCCAGCAGTTTATTTTAAAACTGATTTATAGGTCCAAATGTCCATAAGGGATGTAAAAGCCATGCTTGCCTACCAGCGTTTTCTTCAGAGAGCTGTCAAATAGCATTCACATGAGCAAGTGTACATCAATTAATATCTTTTTGATACGAGGGTGCTGCACAGGAAATGAATATATATTTTTCAAAGGTGATCCTTTTGTATTAAAAAAACAAAGCAGTATTGTCAAAATGTGATGAACAAACGACAAAATTTTAGAGACCAAAACAGTGTCTTCTTTTAATTAGAAAAAAAACAAGTGCCTTATTTTACACAATATCATCAAATATGAACAAGTATGAATGTCCATCAGTGTGTTATATGCCAACATATCAGGTATTTCTGTTCAAGTCCTCTTTATTCATGAAAACAAGAGGTGTACAGAACAATGTCACAGGCATTACACTCGAAAACTACTTTTTTTATTTTATTTTTTGTGCATTTTATAATTTTTATTTACAAATAATGATTGAGTTTTACCCTGTCACACTACATTAGGTGGTAATTGAGCCCTTTGTGCTCACAATCTGTTTGTAGTTGATAATGTATATGTACAAGCTCTCTAATGTGTTTGTAGATCCATCACTACATCTGTTACACAGAATTGAAGCCCCCAAATGTTACTGGTCGCAATTTCCATATTTTTAGTCTGCTTGTATCTCAAGAAGCATTTATTCCATTCATCAGGATGAATATTATAAAGGTTTGGGGTTAATTAGTACAGAGCTAATTTTATTCCTTTTGAAGAATTGAAGTGTACTAGAGGAGCATGTTTGTATGCAGACGTGTCACATTTCTCCATACCTTCATATGCAAATGATTTTCAGTTTTATTAAAATGACTGAATAAATTTCCTTCAGTTGGTCTTCCAGTTAAAATGTCAGACCATTTCAGTGCTGAAGAACAACAGTACTAGACGCGTATTAACAAATTATAATTACATTTTCATTATTTGGTTATCATAACTGGATTTTGAGAAGATGCATCTCCTTTTCTAATAATATTGGTTGTATTTATGCAGAGCAAATGCAATACTTTTTAGACGTTTGAGGTTGTGATGCAGTTGCATGTAATTTTTTTTATTAACCTGGAAATTGCTAAAGTAAAAATCCTGCAAATTCATTTAACGGATGGAAATTGTTTTTACAAGGATCTCTTATCCTGTCAGATTGACTAGAAACTGGAGTTGTTTGTTAATGTGTGTTTGGGTTTTTTTTTGGTTTAGTGTTTGCTTTCCATGCAGTATTACTATAGACTGTGTCATTATATGTGTGAGCATGTGTTTATGGGTGATTGTGTGAGTGACTGTTTATGTATTGTATATGCCAATGAACTGCAACTCTCCATTTAAGCTTTTTTTTTTTTTTTTTGCAATCCCAAGCAGCTCCCTGCATTGGAAAATATACAGTCCTATTTATAACCATTGTAACATTTTATAATGTATTTTTCTATCATATTTTGTATGTGAGAAATAACATTAAATCACATTTCCAGATATGAACAGTATGCCTTATTACAAAGACATATTTTTCCCATGATGATATAATTCCATAGTTGATGGAAAATGGAAAAACTTATTTGTTGAACAATATCACTTGGTTCCAGCCTCACTCTGAGCAAGTTTTAAAGTGGTTATTATTTGCTGGGGTGTTTGGTTTGTCATTGTTGCTTTGCCTCTGTGCCTTCTTATGTAAATTGTAAGCTATTAACCATTTCTAGTTATATAATTTGATTAATCGTTTCTTGCCGATTGTACTAACATTTGATGATTGATTTCTATTCATTAACCCTGTCAATAATTTCTTTTGTCTGCTTTGAATCTTTAGAACAGGATTTGTGTGAAATTAAGCAAAAGAGTGTTTTACTGACTGAAATATGCTGGACTAAACTCTGTACTGAGAAGCAATAGCAAAATATTAAAATCATAGTTTTAAAAAAGAAACTAACTTGGTCGCTCTTTCTCTTGTGCTTATTACATGTGCCAGAACACTCTGCCTACTAATCTGCTTCAGGTCTTCTGTAGATAATGGAGAAGATCTGGGTCCAAACTTCTCTGTACTGTTTAATTGATCATACTGAACAAAGCTGCATTTAACACCAAAGTGACAAGATGATTATGGGGTGGGGAAAAAAAGCTGAAGGAGAAGTAAAATGTATATAAATGGTACTGTTGTTTGAGTTGGACGAACACCCACCTCTATTTCACACGGTCTTATTATTCTTTCTTTCTCAACATTCTCCATTGTGTGTGCTTGTTTTTGTATTGTAACCGTCTGTTGAGCTGATTTGGAAAGTTCTAAGAGTCAACAAGAAAAGAGTAACTGCAGATTACACCGGTAATTGCCTTTCAAAGAGTCCATTGAAACCAATGTAAGCGAAACTTTACAGATTCTCTGAAATGTGCAAGAAAACAAAAGAAGCAAACATTGTCCTTTGTAAAATAGCTGGAGGTCAATCCAATAACACCCACTAACTGGAATATTTTTCAGCTATGCACATCAGCACTGCCTAACTATAGTAACAAACATCAGGCTTATAAGATGTAAGGTTCAAATCACTTGAATATCCTCAGAGAAATCACGGAGGTCAAGATAGCGATTTCTGTTTGTCAGTGGTTCAGCGTCACGAAGGAAACCGATAACTGAATAACCTTCTAAAAACTGTTTTCTAACTGTTCGCACATTGTTTTAATGAGTTGCTGTTGTGTGTAATGGTCTGTGTTTAGCTGATAAAGCTAATCAGACTCTTTTAGTTCCCACAAGACCTCATCACTGCACCCAAGAGTCCTAGTTACTAGCTTTTGTTTCCGTTTCAGTTTATAGCAAAGTCGCCAACCATAGCCTGCTTTAAACAAATCTGGTCATATCCAAAAGAACAGCAACAGAACTGGATCTGTGACCGTCACAGTCTGTGACAACAAAGATAGTGTTGGAACTGGAATAGTTCATGCAAAATTAACGATATAATATTATGAATTCACATCCATTTTATTCTAAATTCATATGCTCTTAATGTTGTTCCATTGAAAATGATTCTTATTAAGAATGTTAATGCTACTATTTTCCACCCAACTACAGAGGCCATGGTTATTGAACTCCAAAAATGAATAAATAGACTAACATTCATAAAAGTGGATCACAACTAGTGCAATATATTCCATAGCCTACCTTTTGTGTGAGACTGAAATTTGTTTACTTTTAAGTCAGTGAACTGGATTGACATGTTGTTCATCGAAAAATAATTCAAAATAAAGATTTAACTAGTCAAAACAGCTCAAAATAACGATTCTTTTATCGAACTGATTCTCGGATTTATCTCAGTGACAGGTTAGTGAACAATGTCTTCAATGATGTAGCGATGTATAAAGCACAGCTCATCATTATTTTAAATCATTTGCCCTTATGCGAAATTTCACATAAGGGCCAAAAAGTTCCCTACGCAGATTTTGCTCAAATTTAACCACACAGAGAAAAGTGACTTCTGTGAACGGTGCATCGCTACACCATTGACAAAAGACAATGGACCTTTTTTGTACGTGAAATTTCACTAATATGACTACATGAATCCCACTAGAGAACAAAAAACACAATGTTAGTCTGTTCATCAAACAAAAGCGATCATAGCTAAAGAAGACTTGATGTACAAAGCGCAATATAACCATTTTTCATTTTTGGAACTTAAAAATGTGCATGGTGGTCACTGTAAAATGTGACCAAAAAAAGGAGTATCGTTTTGGGACGACATTAAGGTGAGTAGTCCTAATGACAGGATTTTCATTTAAGGGTGTACTGCTCCTTTTATAGCATACACACACACACACACATACAAAATGAAAAAATGGACAGGCACTGAGAGGGAGAAAGTGAAATGGATGGAAAGGAGAGAGTGTGATTAATTCGCTCCCACAGAAGGCAAACTGTTCATTAAACACCACGCGTTTTGTGTTAAATGGTTCCTGCCTGTCCCAAATTACTAGCTGCTATGTTAGGTAATCATTCCTTCTTTCCTTTTTTCATCCTTATCCTCCTCTATCTCTAACCTGCAATTAAAACCTCAATTTCCTGTCTTGTTCATTTTCTGATGCCCCCGCCTACCTCCTTAACTCTACAGTGCTGCTTACCTTATCAAAAACACATGCACATACAGGCACTATCCAAAGTAATGGAGCGTAATGCAGCAGCAAGTTTAATGAGTGGAATGGATAACGGTTTTAGCTGAGGGCCAAAGAGGAAAGATGAACTGGGTAAGTCCCTGTAAAGAGAGAGAGAGACACAGTATCCTCCGTTGACTCGCACTCTGACTTCCCCCTCAGAGGCTGCAATGACCTTTACAACCTTTATACCCACAAACCAACTCAGAACTCTCTGTCCCAACTTACCAAAACGAAAATAGAACCCTTTGCTTCCCTCCTTCCTTCCTTCCTTTTCAATCTACTGATCTTATTGGATGCCAATGGCAAGCTAAACCCAGACAGTTTGAAGAAGAGGTGACTCCATGTAGAAAAATGAATAGAGAAAAAATTGCAATGCTACTCAATATGGCGGCTGTAGGAAAAACGGTAAGGCTTTCTGTTAAAGATGGTGTGATATTAGCCAACATTTTGCTAGCTTCAACCAAAAACCCTCTCTAAAATACTCCTTTACAGGAAACTTTTAAATAGTCAGACACTGTGCTCCATTTTAAATTAAAAGTTTCAGTTTCATCTTGGTCTAGAATACACACACACACAAATAATAATTTTAAGTTAAAATAAAAATAAAAGTTTTTAAAAAGTTTTATCAGTTTTAGTAGCTATTAGAAATATTAATGTTAATTAATCATATTATTTAAACAAAATTAGTCAGCAGGGGTCATTGATGTTATCACTCATACAATCCCATGTAGTCAATATTAAAATTATTCAAATGCTGTTTGGCAATAAATCAGAGATCAACAAGAATGTTGTGGTGTACCTTTTTTTAATTAATTAATATTTAATGTAACACCCTTTCAAAAACTGCATATTTCTGCATACTTCCAAGGGGACTACCTAAAATGTGACATTAATTAAACATTAATTATTATTAGTAGTAGTAAATTAAGTATATATTTTATATATTACAATCAAGATTTAAACTGAAAATGAATATACAATAATTTATACAATATAAATGAATACAATAATACAACCATTTATACCCTCAATACTTATAGTTCTTGAAACTGGAATCACAAAATATATTGTGAATAATTAATTAATATATTAACCCACACAGTTTCCGTTACTACTACTACTAATATATATATATATATATATATATATATATATTTTCATTTTAATATAAAATGTTTTGTATTAAATATATAAATTAATATTTACAAATATTGTAATACATATTCAGTTTTTTTTTTAAATCATTAATTTAGTTATTGTTTATCAAAATACAGACTCACACCCATCCTATTTAGCTTTTTATGATTGTGTTTGAACATTTGAAATCAGGGAAGCTGGTTTCATCAGCTTCCCTCAGTTCTGTTGAAGCAAGGGGAGTGTCGGCACAAGTGTGGGTCTTCTAGGAAACAAACCACACTTGGATCTTAAACAATGACCACAAAGACCTGTCCAGCATGAGGATATGGAGAGGGTGGGGAATGTCCTCCCAAAGGGCTCGGACTGAACAAATCTCAAGGAACGCTTCCTTCTGCTCTATTAAAGAACCGTTTCCACAGACACATCCATCAGTGTTTATGTAAGAGAGGAAGTCATCACTGTTTACCTAGCTTGTGTAATTGTTTCTATTCATAGCTAAAGATCTGAGAAATATCAGAGGTGGTGATGGTGGGGTGCATATAAAGGACGGAACAAATTAAACAGGATGACACAACAGATGTTACGCCACAGCGGAGTCGCACAGCAGGGCGCTGTTTCGCTTCGGTTATATCCAATAGGTTTTCCAAGTAAAGATGTACACGAACCGAGTTTACTTGTACTTCAGACCCACACATGGTGCGTTTGAACTTGTAGGATGCTTCTCTGTCTTCCGTGTGTTTCCACATTCCTCTTCCTCTCGTTCTGTGGGGTCCCCCCGCCCTTCCTGTCTGCTCTCAGAGGATGGGGCCCGGGGTCTGGCTCAGTCCTGGCCCCCCACTCTGGCTCCACAAGGCTGGACGCTGCCCAGACTGGTGGGAGAGGACAGCAGAACTTGGCAGGCCACAGTGGAGAACATTCACAGCCAAGCCAAAGTCCTAAAGCACTGCCAGAGAATAACGGGGAGCTTGAAATGACAAGAGCTAAGCCAAGGGACAACTATGGCTCTTGGATTTTACTTTGTATTTGGGATATTATAAGGCTTACGTAAATCTGTTGCGAGTGTCAGCTGGGCTTTAACGAAACAAATCCACATTAAGGGATAGCTGTTGAGTTCGTGTGGACTCCAAGTTTCCAGAGACTTTAAAACAGGTGATTTTGTTTAACTCTTGTTGGTAGCACAGTGAATCTTCCAGGAGTCTGTTAAGTTACATTTGACCGTAACATAAAAGCATAAAGTAGAACACTGTTTAGTACTGTTTGTGCCTTAAATAAATTTAGGATTATGAGGCCAAGAACCTCACTTCAAAATGCCACTAGGTCATAAGCCATTGATCCATCCAATAATAGGTGATTTTATTTTTACATCTGTTGTACGAATCTTAAACAGCAACAGTATGTGTCATGCTTGTGAGAAACGTGATGGCTTTAAAGCTATAGTTCACCCAAAAATGAAAATTCTGTCATGATTTACTCACCCTCATGTCATTCCAAAGTTTGTTTCTTATGTTGAACACAAAAGAAAATATTTTGAAGAATGTTGAAGAACCAAACAGTTGTTGGTCCCCATTGACTTCCATAGTAGGGAAAGAAATATATGGAAGTCAATGGACCATCAGGGCCAGTTCTAGACATTAGGAGGCCCTAGGCAAAATTCATGTTGGAGTTTTGGACATAAGAGGGCGGGAAACACACGACAGAGCACTGACATAACTCCCCCCTCCCGGGAAGGCTCCCCCACTATAACAGTATCACCGAGGAGGGGTGGGGGGGGGGATGCTCTGGAGGCCCCTCAGGACAGACACGGACAGGAATACAGGACGGGGACCTCCAGAGCGGAACAGACAAATTGGAGGCCATGGCGGTGCAGGGAGCTCAGGAGGCAATGGCAGGTCGTCGTCGAGGAAATGGCAGGTCGTCCGCAGGAAGCCCTCCATGGGCTAGGCTTGGAAGCTGAGGTCCATATTGGGCATGATGTGGAGTCAGGGGCCCTCACAGGGTTGCCTCAGGAACCGCTTCCACTTCCCGCGACAAGAGAGACAGGTGGCTGGGAATGGCCTCCACGACTAGAGGAGCCGCCTGCCCCAGACGAGTCTCCATGGACATGACAAGACAAGACTGGATTAAAACTGCTCCTGTGGACACAACACAACTTTAAAATGACTCTGGTCAGGGGCTGGAGCCTGCACTGGTCTCTGGTCAGGACACTGGGAACGGCACTCCTTGAGGTAACCACAGCCGGCAGATAGGAGCGAGCGGCAGCCCGCGAACTTGACTGATGAGAGGCCGGTGGGCTTGGGTTAGCCACAGCCGGCGGGCTGGACAAATGATCGGCAGACAGACTTGACTGATGATGGATCGGCGGGCTGACTTCGAAGCGGCTGGTGAACTTGACTGATGCGCGGCCGCAGATCTCTGTGCTATTCAGACTAAATGACTTGATTGTCTGTCTTGAAGTCGTTGTGGTGTTCACACTACGTGACTATGTAAATGATCCGCAACCAGGGGTTACACACTACACCAGCTGACAACAACTCGGTCACCCAACGACTCTATTCGGTCCCTAAACCACATTTTGTCATGAAAACACGCGAGAATTGGAACGGTAGTGATGGGCAAATGAAGCCTCGTGATGCACTGAGGCTTTCCTCTGACTGTTTCGGGAAAAGATTCAAAGTTTCGAGTGTGTCGAAAACAGCACCATCTGGTGCTTAATAAAAAAAAAAAATAGCAGCCAAAAGCCTGTGAAAGAGAGTGAAAGACGCTCTTTACTCTGTAGGACTAAGCATCTACCACACATTCTATAGATCGATGCAAGTTTTAAATGCAAACATAAAAGGCTAACTTTTCTTTAAGCCAAGTTGCTGCTGTTGTTTTTCTTCTGGTGACCTCAACCCATGCCTTGCTCTTTCATTAGCTGTAGCTTGTCAGGACACCTGACACCAGGTGATGTGGAGTCGGCCGACCCATCCAGATATTTGCCATGCTAGATATTTGTTTGGCGTCGGCGACGCGTCAACGAGTCTCTTTGATGCATCTTTGTGTAGTTCACACAAAGATTGCGAAGCGCCGATCACCCGCTGATTTTCCCCCGATTACAGCCCGACCTGTCGGCGAGCTCCTTAACTTGCAAATCGGGCTTAAAATCCTGTAGTGTGAACTAGCCTTTACTTTGTGGGTCTGGTCTTCTGTCAAAACAGGGCGGTGCAGACACACAGGAACACCGGGAGTAAGGAGTAGACCAGACCAAAACTAACTCAGCAGGCAGGAACTAAGTACACATGATAATTAGACACACAGCTGAACTGAATCAAACAATCACACTTAACAATGACAGGAACAGGAAAAAACATATAAGGACACAAGAGGGCGGGAAACACACGACAGAGGACTGACAGGTTTTCTATTTTACTATACTTTAAAATATATTTCTGTGATGCAAAGCTGAATTTTCATCAGCCATTACTCCAGTTTTCAGTGTCACATTATCCTACAGAAATCATTCTAATATGCTCATTTATTATCAATGTTAAACAGTGCTTAGTGTTTATTTTATAACCTGTGATCCTTTTTCAGGATTTGTTGATTATTAAAAACTTGTTTAAAAAAAAAAAAAAAAAAATATATATATATATATATATATATATATATATAAATCTTTTATAACAAGTCTCATTACTATCACGTTTTTATCTATTTAACATATCCGTTATGAATATTACTGTTTTGTTCTGTATTTTTCAAATAAATCAAAATAAATGCAGGCTTGATGAGCAAAGACATTTCTTTCAAAAACATTTAAAAGTTTTTGAATGGGTCCAAACTTATGTACATATTAATCAAACTTTATCTAAGGTAATCTCTTTTAAATTTACCTATATTGACATTCACAGTTTTTATAGTTACTATGTATTTCAAAATCAAATATACAGCAAAAACAGCAATATTGTGAAATATTATTGCAATTGCAATAATAATATATTGCAATAATATTTCACAATATATATAAATGTAGTTTATTCCTGTGATGGCAAATCTGAATTTTCATCAGCCATTACTCCAGTCTCCATTAGTACAGTCCTTCAGAGATCATTCTCAAACACACTGATTTGATGCTCAATAAACATTATTATTAATGTTGAAAACAGTTTTTACTACTTAATATTTTTGTGTCCTTGCTGAATACAATTTCTTAATGTCTTCTAAAAAATATTCTATTTTAAATAAATGCATTCATCCATTCAGTTTCCTGAAAAATGTAGGTATCACGGTTTCCACAGAAATAATGTTTCACAATATTACTACTGTACTGTTTTTGATCAAATACATGCAGGCTTGATGAGCATGTAAGACTTCTTTCAAAAACATTCAAAAACTTTAACTTGTGATGAGTACAAATATGTAAGATTTGTATGAATTTCGAACAGCAAGCAACAATATGTGCTATGCTTGTTGTTTACTCTTTATGAAACAAGCATGATGGCTTTAAAGTCTTCATCTTAAAAGGTTTCCCCCCATCCTGCCCTCTCATCTCCTCTAAACTAGTTTAAGGAACAGAGGCTCTGCACAGCTTTCATATCTCCATGGTAACACACCCCCTTTGGGGTCCTTGTGGAGTTTTTTGTGTGTACTCAATGTTGTTGTTTTTGAGTTTTGGCACAAAAACTCTGAATATAAGGCCAACAACAAAGCGTGATGATAAAGCATAAGCGTGATTAAAAGATGAATCCATTATGACATCACAGCCATTTCCCAGTGCGGCCATGTTCCTCGGGGTGCCTGTCTCTATTCGACTGCCTCTGGTTCTCTTCAGCACTGTGGGCTGTCTATAGGAGGCCTTCCACTGACTGTGAATGGTCTTTTTGTTGGGGAACAGTGAGCCATTTCTGCTCCCACAGAAAGCCCTGGGTAATTTAGTGTGGATGCCAGGAAGTCTGAGCTCACAGAATAACAACAATGGCAAACGTTATTGCTCCACCTCAAGGGGTGGAAAAGAAAGAGACAGAAAAAAAAAATAGCTGTGGTGATAGAATTCTGCTTCAGCATCCTCCCACATGGCGAATTCCTCTTAAATCTCATGCGAGCTAGGAGGATCAGAACACAACCTTTATGGTGCTAAACAACCATTTGTGCTTTCAAGCATGCATCACGGGACATGCTTTATTGTGGCACACGATTCGGTGTGAGGTAGATCTTTTCCCCCACACAAACTAACAAATCACTTGAAAAGACGAAGAAAAAACTGAACCAACTGTTTCAGAAAAAAAGGCTCAAAATCGTCCACCAGAAACTTTTTGAAATTTGTCCTTGTCTGCCATCTAGTGGGAAAGCATCATCACTGATGTCAGGTTCAGATTAAGGGAATTATTTTCACACTTAAAACATTTTCTTCTCCAACTATATCAAACATACAGTAATAGTTAAACTGAATTATTTAAATTAAATAAATTGTTAATTTAAGCAATTATGGCTGTTAAAATCACAATCCAAAGCATCTGTAAATAACGAAGAGGAACACCAGAATGTAAATAACTGGATAAATAAATAATTATTTATTATAATTTACTTGTATTACAATTAGTTTTTATTTCATTTATTATTATTGCAAATGATTAAAAAGCCCTATACTGTGTAACGTCTCTGTGGAGTTTACTGTAGTTTACAGTTTCATGTTGTTAGTTGTTGATCTTCTGTTGTTTTCAAGGCTTATTTTTTTTCTTATAAACTCACGTCATATTAACATTATCATTTATTTTTGATACTGCAAATACAGATACTGACAGCAATATGTTTATTTCATTTTACTACCATAACGTTTTTCTTCTTTAGCCTATCTGCTTTAATTTATTGTGCTATTATCATGAGTTTATTTGCGAAAACAGACAACTCCGTTCTTTAACATTTTCAAAAATCATGTTTTTTATTATGTTATCATGTTTTTATTGTGTTAGTTAGCTGTATTTTTTAGTTTTTTTACCTAATCAAAATAACCCAGCTGCAGTTCGACTGAGATGAATTGGACTGCACAATGAAAAAAAAAAAATGATAAAAAAAACATAATTTTTTAAATAGTTGAAAACGGAGTCATCTTCATATCTTTTTAGATCTTTCTTTCCCTTTCGCAACAAAACACGGATGGTCGCAAAATGTGATGTAATCAACTGTTAGGTCCGTTGAAGTCTCTCAAACATCAATAGCCTCAGAACGGCATTGCATACTTTTCATATCGATATCACATACTTAATTTTAGCAAACTAATATTTGTTTAACTTAATGTAATACATGTATATAATATATTACTGATTTGATGAAATCTTCAGCAATCACGCGAGTAATTTTACGGCATTGTTACGTCAGCAGTGTCCTTCCGCTTTACGGCAGGCCGGGCAGCATGTGGAGGTCAGAGATACAGAATCTCTCGGTCAGAGACTGAAAACTCTCTAATTATCAAACATCAACACTTGACAACTCAGCACAGTGACATCTATGTGGGATTTTCAACAGACGACATACAACACAACGCTGTCGATAAAGAAAACCGTTTGGTGCAGCTAACGTCCATCAATTTGACGCGTGTCGGTAACGTTAAGGAAGAAGTCTGATCATCGAGACGGTTTTCTCTGTATCATCTCTTAAGACATGGATAATAACACACCGGCATCAGGAGGATTTAAAGGTGGACTCGGGAGCCTTTTCGGTGGAGGAACCCCTGAGTATTCAAATACTGAGCTCGCAGGAGTCCCATGTAAGTGCTATGTGGCTAATTTTGGCTTATTTTAACAGTCTGTCAAATTAGTTACTGTGAGTGTCTGTTCATTTCTAATAATGCATAATGAGTGTTATCTGTCATTTTCAGTGACTGGTATGAGCCCTCTCTCACCCTACCTCAATGTTGACCCTCGTTACCTCATACAGGTGAGTTTCTGTAATCCCAAAGCTAACCTTTCAGGCCCATATAAAGTTTTTTTTTTTTCTGTGGTAAAAATGAGTCTGTCTTATGAATTGTCAAACTTATGTTAGAGGCTTAATAACTGAAATAAGTTGTAAGCTCTCACAATATAAACTTATTGTTGACTAATTAATGGTAAAAGCTAAATTGTAAACATTAAACAAAAGGCAATGGTAACATACAAAAAAGATGATCAGAACGTTGTTTTGGCCACCAACCAAATGTAATTAATAAATTGCACTTTTTTTATAATACCTGACATGTATGAAAAATATCCTTGTTTTCCTGAGAATATTATTTTAACTTTTTATTAAAATCTGTATTTATTAGTTGACCCATGCTTTAATGAATACTAGTGTTATATGTAACCCTGGACCACAAAACCAGTCATAAGGGTCAATTTTTTTAAATTGAGATTTGTATATTATATGAAAGCTGAATGAATAAGCTTTCAATAGATGCATGGTTTGTTATTTGGCAGAGATGCAACTATTTGAAAATCTGGAATCTGAGGGTGCAAAAAAATCTAAATATTGCTAAAATCGCCTTTAAAGTTGTCCAAATTAAGTCCTTAGAAATGCATATTACTAATCAAAAATTAAGATTTGAGATATTTACAGTTAGAAATTTGCAAAATATCTTCTTGGAACATGATCTTTACTTAATATCCTAATGATTTTTGGTGTAAAAGAAAAATCAATAATTTTAACCCACAGACTGTATTGTTGGCTATTGCTACAAATATACCCCAGCGACTTAAGACTGGTTTTGTGATTCAGGGTCACATATTGTGTTCTCTTGTTTATACAAGTTTACCGTAATACAAAAGATCTTACATTTAAGACATTATTATGGTGCTTGTCTTGCTTTCTTAGGACACTGATGAGTTTATCTTGCCAACTGGGGCAAATAAAACCCGTGGTCGCTTTGAGCTGGCCTTCTTCACCATCGGGGGATGCTGTATAACAGGTGAGGCCTGTCACTTTGCAAGCTTTGATCAGTCCTTTGTCTTTAATCATTGCCCTTTTTAACAGTTGTTTATTTCTTTTAAGGCGCTGCTTTGGGACACTTAATGGTCTCCGTATGGGCCTGACAGAAACTAGAGACATGCCATGGTCAAAACCCAGAAATGTACAGTAAGTGTCTGTTCCTTTGTAAACTTTGATTAGAGATGATTTAAATTTGTATAGATAATTCATAAAGGATCTTTTTGAATGTCAGTCACTAATATTATGCTGATGTGACGCAGCTTATGACAAATTTGCTGCAATGTATTTTTATGCGTTTTAGCCAATTTTTACGAAATTTCAGCAACTGAAAATATTCGCCTGAAATGTGACACATAAAGAGGCGACTACTCTTTTGAATTTTTAATTAAATAAATCTTTTTTTTTGATGATGTTGTTTTGTTAAATTAAAATTAAATTTTAGTTTTGGTGTTTCCATAAAAAACTATTTTGGTGAATCGCTACTGTTTATCCATTGTTTATTACCCATGATTCTACTTTAACACTGACCTTTGTTATGTTCAGAATTTTGAACATGGTCACACGACAAGGTGCATCATGGGCCAACACACTAGGATCTGTGGGTAAGAAATGTATTGTATTCAAAAGAATATCACATCTGTTGTGTAATTAATTGTAGAAACTTGTGCATAATAAAATGTTGGTTTCTCTTTCTCAACAGCTCTTTTGTATAGTGTGTTCGGTGTGGCCATTGAGAAGGCCAGGGGTGCAGAGGATGACCTCAACACAGTGGCAGCCGGAACGTTAACAGGGATGCTTTTTAAATCCACAGGTGAGGAAAAGGGACAATATCATGGCCATCACTGATTTAATCTAATGAACATAATATTTATTGATAAAAACGTATGTTTATTTTGTACAGCCGGACTCAAAGGAGCTGCCAGAGGAGGTCTCGTTGGTTTAGCCATGTCAGGCCTGTATGCTCTTTATAGCAACTGGGATCACCTGAAGGGGACATCACCTTCACATTACTGAGGATGACTGAGAGCTCAAACCATGGACTTATTTTGACTCTGAGCCCATTCTTAAATGCCCTTTTGTAGATGCATCCATTTCTTCTTTATGAAACCCATGGACCACCACACGTGCACAGATTTCTTCAGTTACATTAGGTGTAATATTTAAATGGAAGAGCCAGACTGCCTCCGGATTACTTAATGTGGACTAAGTAGCTGTGAATTTGCTGGTACATGTCTTTTTTTGGTGTAAGTTGCAGGAACTCTGTATCCTTTAATCTGTTCTCACTGTGGATTGATGCATCTTGTCAGTGCGGACTAAACTGGCTGCTTCCTCTCTGAAACCGTAAAAAATAAAATACAAGTTTCCACTGTTTGAGACTCTTCGTTTGAATTTTAGTGAGTTGTGTAATACAGAATTTGCTGTGCATGAATGGTACACCATCCTGTATTCATGTAGTTCTAAATAAAATATATATAAAAAATAATAATTTAACCATGTTCAGATTCCATACATTTTAAAAAGTTTTCAAAAACAATTTTTATATACAGTATGGTTTATTTGTAAGCAGGTCAACCTTGATTTCAACAGTCATTGAGTACAAATGAATGATAATTATAATATTCCAGAATGAATGTCCATGTGCTTGTATGTTGCGATATGCGTACATGGTCATATTTTTCAGTTAAAGCGTTTTAAAAAATCCTTTCAGAGATATTTCTCAACCAAAATAACAATTGGTTACTCATCCTATTATTTGAGCAGTATTATATAACTAACTTAAACTCCCTGTAGTTTGAATACTTGTGAGCGATAGATGCATAGATTAAATGATAAAATAATTAAAGCTCCCTCTCAAAATAATGATCATAGATTAAAATGTAGGAATTTATGGAAATTATATGGATAAATTCCTTGTAGCGGCTTAAATTTCCATCCTTTGTGGAAATTACCTGCACTGTTCAGCGAAAACCACTGCAGTTAGAATGTTCTTAAGGGAGACTGTCTCCCACAACAGGTGAAGTTTTCTATCACTACTTGACGCTGAACGTCAAAGCACCTTAAGAACTGAAAGTTGGACTGCCCATGAAAGGGCAAATGTATGTGCCAGTCCTTACAGAAAAAAAAACAAGGCCAACTGAACTGATGAGTGTAATGTTGAATAGCCAGGACTTGTTTTACAGATGTTTCTTGGCTTGTCGAACACACGGTGGAGATCAGTGTGATTTAGCTGAAAGCAGTTAAAACTTTGCAGTTCATGTTCTACAGCGAAGCCCATCTCACATGCATAGCGGAGAAATGACCCACAAACCGGTGCAAACTACCATAACTTGGTGGCTGGTGGTTGTGATGCTGTACACCAGCTTCCAGCACACGGACCACAAATGGATGAGCAGGTCCATGGGCACGGCACTAAATCTTTTGCTATAACGACTCTTCCTGTGCCTACAAATGTGGTCAAGGAATTCTTTGAGGTTGGAACTTAGTGCAAGAAGAAGTCCCTGATGCGTGTGGCCTCTATCCATGGGATGTAGGTTCCGGTGCGAGTGAAGACACTGGGCTTGTTCTCCACCGTGCATCCGATTGGACCGAAGCTCACGATGCCGTGGACCTCCCAGCGGTCACGCCCCGCCTGGCACAGCAGAGGGCCACCAGAGTCACCCTACAAGAAGAAGAGCCACACAGAAGGTAAGAACGGAGTTGAAGAAGGGGCACCTTGATGAATTTTCCCATAAAACCGTCTTCTCACCTGGCATGCGGCTGGAGTCCCCTCTGTATCTCTGAAGCCAGCACAAATCATGGAGTCCCTCACGCGGTCACCCCAGAACTTCTTCTGCCGACAGGTCTTGTAGTCAATGATTGGGAGCCGAGCTTGGTTCAGCGCCTCAGCAAGTGACACATTTTCTTTCCCACCTAAGATTTACAGAGGAAGAATAGATACCAAACCCATATTCTGGATAAGTTGATCACCTCTCTTTGTAAACTCATATCAAAAAAACATTAAAGCACAATTTTTTTTTGCTTCAGGGATGTAAAATAAACCAGTAGAAACCACAGTGGGGTACCGCATTACTGTACACTTTACATTTTATCTATGAGCCAATGATTTCATAAATAATCCAGCCATCATATTTTGAGACCCAGCTTTTTAATACATGAAGGTCAAAGGCGTGTAATGCAGTTTTTACCTCGTGTGTCGCCCCAGCCAGTCACCCAACAGTAGTGCCCTGGTTTAAGGTTGATCTGCTTGCGCGGCAGGCAGGCATAGCGGATGAAGTTACTGGTTTGGATGTCCGTGGCAGCTTTAACCAATGCGATGTCATAGTCCAGCTCACTGTGGGCTGGATAACGAAAGTGCTCATGCCTGTAGATCCTCTTCACTGGGAAAATACGCTCAGCAGACTCTGCTCTTTTCAGTTGATGCTTACCCAAAACAATACGCCAGCTACTAGCATCCTCTGCTTTTCCTCTGGGCAATGAAGAGCATAAAAGAAAGGAACTGAGCATACACTGTGATCGACTGATTATGACTTTGAGCACCTAATGACTTTCAGGAAAACAACCAGGAACGTTGCCCTGCATAAATTCAAGCAAGTTCTGCCTCTACTGGTGATAAACTTATGATTTGCCTTACTTCTGGAAGCAGTGAGCAGCAGTAAGAACCCAGTTCTTATGGATCAGAGTCCCTCCACACACATGAACATAATGTTTACTGCCTCTAGGACGAACCTATAAAAATAGATACCAGCTTAAGTGACTTCCTCTTTTGTTGCACCTTGAGACATTCCGTGTCATATCAAGTGGAATTTACCTGCAGTGAGACCTGCCACGGCCAGGAGTGGGGTCTCGCTTCGTTGCCCGACACGATACGCTCCACTGTGTTTGGTTTGAAATGAGCCAGGCCACAGTCCTTCGGCCAGTCTAAGGACAGAACAACACTTAAGTCAATGTCAGTTAAAGTACCATGTAGACAAGCAAACACAAGGTACACAGGATTTATGGAAGGATTAGAAATGAAAGGTGTTGTACCAGGAGAGGAAAGAAGGAAAGGAAATCCATATTTGGATCTTTGAGAAAGGCATAGAAATAAGTGTAAATTCAGTTTTTCAACACTTGTAATCCACTTGAAAGATGTCAGTGGTCAGCTTTCATTTAGTTTCTCACCGAGGTGGAGGACTTTGTGCTGTTGAAGGCGACTGGGGTTGAATGCATGGGTGGAGGCTCTGTCCAGCGCCAGACCCAGCAGCATTAGCAACAGTGGAAGAAATGGGCTTCTTACTGCCATGATCTACAGTATACTGTGTGTTGCGCACTGGAGATTACCCATTTATACTATGCCTGGTGCAGGGCCGATCCTTTGTGCACTCCATGCCCCTGTCATTGGGACAAAGCACTTTGACAATACCCCTCCCAATCCTGGATTGTTCTGGTGAGGTAGCCGAGGGTTTTTCGGAACAAGCTGGCCCCATGGGATCATGGGAGTCCCATCAGCACTTTCAGCTACAGCCCGTCCCTTGCCACTGTGCAAAACAACTCGCCCAGAATAGATTGCCAGTAGCCTCCTTGCAGTCATGCCATGCTGTTTGGAAGAGGAGAGGTGCTGACCTTCACATGGCCTTCTGTTGCTTTCTGAAACCTTGCAGGGCCCAAGTTATTCCTTGGAAAACCCTGTTAAATAATTAACAAGATCATGACTGATCTGTGTCATTTAAATATTCATTTCATTAAAGATTAGCAGAACCTGTTTTTAGAAAGCACTCATTTATCCAAAGTGACTTACAGTCCACTCATTACAGCAACAATCCCCTTGGGCATTGAGAGCCTTGATCAAGGGCACAATGGTAATTGTTCTTGGCTTGTACCTTGCAGATACGCATGTAACTTTTCAACTCAACATTAAACCACTACACACCACTTTATTTTCATAATAGGTTTTACAATTATTCTGACTCGGAGCTTAAGCTAAATGTCCTTGAGTATAAGATAGGAAAAACCAAAGTTTTACACGGTATAGTGATTTACAGTAAGTGTTGAGTTAATATGTTTCTCATGTTACCAGCAGAGGGCATAAGAACCAGAATACAACGATGCAACAGGGCCTGTGAAACCTACTAAGGTTTTTTTCTTCTGGTGGAGCAGATTTTAAGACAGGAGATGCTGAGATGTTAATTACTATATGCGTGTGACTGTATTCAGACTGAATGGACTTTTATTACAATTGTTTATGATGTGTCCCTGCTCACCTGTTGTAACTCTGATATATGGCACGGCAAGGAAAAACAAAACAAAACAGAAGGGAACACCTGCTCAGGGGCAGTCAATACCAGGGAATGTGCCTGCTCATCCAATTGGTCAAAGTTACAATGAAAGAGCCATGGAAATGTCCAGGGCAATCTACTGGAATACAGTTCACCAAGTTTAGCAGGACCTTCTGACATGTTCTCATGCCCCTCTTTTTCTATGTCCTTCACAAACAAAGGGAAATGCCATTGCCAGTGAGCCAATGAGAAATCCCCTTGTCTTACGGCAAATAAATCTAACTGTACTGTTTTGAAATAACAGACACAGAACATTGTTTACCAAACGTTTTATTGTTGCTCGTACATTTTTCAAGACATTCAGTATTCTCAATATTAAAACACGTGTAGTTTTTGCTGTAGAAAGCCTATATAAAGCTTGTTTTCATCATACTGTAAGGTGTTGATCCAGTAATATCTATATTATGTTAAATCACAATGCTCTGGTCCAAAAAAAAGGATTGCTTTGGCAAAGAAAAACAAAAGCAGTTTGTGCAGCACATACTGTCGATTTGGTCAGAGATTCTGGTTACACATTTACTTAGCAACAATAGGTGTCATGCTATTTAAATGAATATAATCTAAACATTATTGACAGAGATTGCTCTAAATACAATCCCTAACTTTCACAAAATCATGACTGATTCTGTATAAGATATAGTTAAGATATAGCACGTGATCATGATATACATAAAAACAGTCAAACTATTACACTGAATGTGATATGAATCATTTTAACTTTCATATTTTAACATTATAATGAACAAACTTTAAACATTAACGATATTATATAACAAAAAAGATTTATGAATATGTAAAATTATGTGAAAATGGCCATAATTATCTTTGTCCTTACACTTTCTAATTAGAACGCAACCACAAAATATTCTTCATTATTAAATCATGACATGAAAAGAGTGGAAAGATTGTTTTTTCACGTCAGATTTTGGCAACAAAATCAAAATGTACATGTTTTACTTTTTGAATTGACTGAGATCGTCCCTGAGCATAGAACCAGGACTGGGGCTTAGTTTTAGCTCATAATGTATAAGTGCAGGAACACTGACCTTGAGTCTATATTTGCTAATCATCAGTAGGCCTGATAAGAACCTAGCTTTACACACCCACAAACCTCATGAGCATTCATATTTTTAGCTCTGTGGATTGATTTTGGCCTTGAGCCCACTCTAATCCACCAGGCAAAACTGCCACTGGACCAATCACCATTTGCATCAAGATCAGTGAATACAGTAACAACATAGATTGTTGTAAGCTGCTAGTTGTAAATTATACATCTATAGCCACAGAATCTGTGCAAATATTTAAATATTTAAGCTGAAATTTCTGCCATTTAGTACAGGTTGATTATTATCATTGACTACAAAGGGTTTAACACCATGAATCTGTGAGACCAGAAAACAAAGAAATCTAAATCCATCGGGATTTGAGGGCTAGCGCGTAGACTAACTATAAGTAGCTTTCAGATCATACTCCAGGGAGCCCTTCAGGGTGTCCAAGGATTTAGCTAATTTTAATGTACCCATAGCTAATGTTCAGTAAGCTATTGTTTGCTTGACAAAATCCAACAAGTACAACCAGACATTTTTAACCTATAAATAGCATTTTTGAAAAATGACAATACTCAGTGCTCACCAAAATCTTTATTTTGGTATTTTGGGCCAAAAGGGGCATCTAAAAGATACGTTGGAGGTCAAGACAGGGACAAGGCCATGTGTGAAGTAAGGTAGAAACACCCCATTATATGTAAACTTTGAATGGTAGCTCTATGCAACGCTAGCTTGCAATGTATCTCTGAACATCACTGCTCTATCTAACCAATAGTGGAGCTTTAATAGCTTCAACTAAGCAGACAAGGCTTTTGAATATTTAGAGATATGATTTAAGGACAATTTGCTTTAGCTAAATAAATATATATATATGCCACAGGCCATTCTCAATCCATTTCCATCTTCCAGAAAAAGCCTGTACCTTTCTTTACCTAACCTAGGCATCCACAAACTGAAAGGGCAATCTCCGGCCCTTCGCTGATCACTTCATTCTTCCACAGTACTGGGGTTAGAGCAACACGCTGAACTGCGCAATGTTCTTATAATGCCTTCACTCTTCTTCCGTCGTCTGGGCTGCAGTGCCAGGCTGCTGACATTGTCTGTGGAGTCTTGCGTTTGAGCAGCCGCAGCTGCAGCAGCTGCAGTCTCTTTGATCTGAAGTTCCAGATGCCTTTGAATTGCTAGGCCAAGCTCTTCAGGGTCCACAGCTGCACCATACACCTCCCATGTCATACCCTCAGCATCCCATTCCACCTCCTTCACAGGGGTCCTATGACACATGTGCTCCGAAGGTGCGTCTGAAATAGGATCCGCTCTCAAACTAATTTCAGGAAACACATGAGAAAGAGGGGAAGCAAGGGAATCAGACACGGTTTGCACACCAACGTCTCTGAGCTCGTGGTCAGATGTCATGGTAGTGGCATCTTTGACTGTCCTGTTAAAACCAGTCTGGCCTGTTCTGTCTAGTCGAAGGCCAGAAGAGTTCTGCCCCCTAAACTCGGATCCACAGTAATGCCCTGTACTGCGGCTGTCAAGTCTGGTCTCGCTGACTGAGGACACAAGTGGTGGAAAACCGAGCAAGCCTGAATGGAGCAGTGATCTTTGTCCTGCACAAGTGCTTCCTGCGCAAGGTGGCCGTGATATCAAATGTCCAGAGCATGGAACAACACTGCAAGTACTTCTCAAACAGGCAGTGTTTATCATGTGACCAGAACAGGTAGATCTGTGGCATGCGGTTAAATGATGACTTTCACAGTTGCTCTGAGCATGGTCTTCTGTATTTGGTCCCTGTGATGAGAAGTTGTTGCTCAGCCCCGAAGAACTCATTCTACAAGGCACTCTGCAACAGCTGCACCCTGTCAGGTTCTCTGCAGGCCCGCAACATGGACAACATCCCTCCCTGCACATCAGACTCTTCATCCTTAAATCCCTATTTGTGGATGGTGAGTGTGGCACACACTTCACACCACTATGGACCTGATTTTGCCCCAGGAGTGGATCTTGAGTTGGAGTCCTTCTGGGCAAGTCCTCCATGACGCTCCAGGATCTTGCAGGTCCTCCATGCCAGATTACAGTCTCAGGGGTGCTGTTGCCACTGCACATGCTCCCCTGTTCATGATCACAAATGTTCACAGGAAATCCTGTCGATGGTCCACCCAGACTGATAGGCCTTTGAGTACATGCTGCACTGCTGATGCTCTTACGCAAGTTCTGACGGTACCATGCCAGTTCCGTTCGTTGAGGAGGTCCACTCACCATTTCTGTCGAGCTTTTGGATAAAGAAATGATTGGCAACTCATGGTTCTCCACTGTTTCAGCATCCTGAGATCCAAGACTGATGCTTGGGAGGTAGATCTCAGATGTAGGTCTTTGTCCTTCCTCCATTGTGAATAATCTACAAGTAAAGAAAGACATACAATTATAAACTAATTATGAAAAGTACATAATTCATATTTAAACATTTATTATTATTTACACAACGTATTTTAAACAATTATAAGTTTCTTAAGATGAAAGAAGCACACCAAATTTTCCTCTGTTTGTTGTCTACTAGGCAATCCATTGAATTTGAATGACCCTTAAGCCTTTACCATTACGATAGATAAAGCTGAGATTTCTTTTGTCCTTACAGCACATAGATTAAAGTGAATAGGACAGGAGGATGCCTAGGTATCTCTCCCTTGAGTGATTGACCAGATTACAGACGGATAAGTCCAATTTCAGTCTTAAGATCATTAGCTACAACATGGGAATGCCAGCTCCTCTCAAAAGGACATTAATCCACATGGTGCTCTAGCACAGGTGGCTGATTCCACTCCACATGGTGCCATAAGGACAGTAGGTTTACTGTAAATTTACAAACTGTGCCATACTTTAAGGTACGGACTTCAACTAATTACTGTAAGAGCGTGTTTCTCATTTCCAGGAACTCTTGAGAGCAATGAGTGAATGTGTGTCTGGCCAGTTCATGTTTACATCACACTTAAACCACTCCAGCAGATTTTTTGGGAGACACTTTTCGGTCTGTCAATCCCTACTGTCAACACACACATACTTCTGACTCCAAAATACAACACACTCTAATCTGTACAGTTATTTAAGGCACACTTCAATACTGTACATAACTTTAGAATGTAGTGGTTACTTGCCATTGAGGTGCCATTTTAAAGCAACTTGCAATGCACTAAGTGAAGTAATACTTCCACTTAATATTAAGTGCCTCAAAGACACTGGCATTTCAGAACTGTCAGGAGTAAACTCAGAAATAAACTTGCAACCTTTGTGTTATCTGCTCGGATTCTTAATCATTAGGCCATCACCATCTGTTTACGTCCCTGTGACTACTTGCTGAATCATACCATATAAATCTAATTTCCAAGGATGCCCACACAGAATCTGCATATGCATAACTCTGAAGAAAGCTGGAACACGCAACATTCACAAAGTTCTACAAATCTGTGATCCCTTGTGTGTTTATTTTTTAAACATTGTAGTGAATTTGACTATGCTTTCATCTACCTAAGTGTGTAATAGACCTTTGCACTGTCTATAATTCAGATACCACATTCTCAAGAAAAAGTGTTTGGTTCTATGGGAAGAGAAAGCCGATGTGTGCCGAAGCCAGTGTTCATCATCCATCACATAAACTGCAGAAAATCTACAAAAATCATATTATCGTAAAATGTATCTGCAGGGTAGCACTACTGTGCAACAGCTTTTCAACAAGCTTTTTATTTTTTTTTTTACAGTTATTTAACACTAAGAAATATATCATTTGGTGAGTGTTACAAAATAATAATAATAATAATAATAATAATAATGAAGCAGAACAAATCTCAAAAATAACCTTTACAAATGACCACAACTCTAACAGAATGACAGATGTTACCTCTCCACAGTTATGGGAAAACATGATACTTATCTTCCCACTGCATCTAAAAATAATAGGCAAGGTGTTCACTGTTAACCCTCCTCATCCACCTCAACCCACAGTCTAATCTCCATCCTTGCAGACAACCATACACCTGTACTGGCGCCAGACTGTGACACACACACACACACACACACACACACACACACACGTAAATATAAACACTCCAGTGAACCTCTCATCCCCTACAAGAAAACCAAACAAGAAATATCTCACCTTTTGGTTTTATTAGCAAACATACATGATCCAGTCAAAACCTTGTGTCACCCTTTGTCTTTCCTTCCTTGTCATCTTCACTTCCCCTTTTTTAAAGCCTCGTTTTACCATTTCCTTTCACACTGAGCAGCACTTGCTTTATGAAGACAGCTGCGGTTTCCCTCATGCCCACAGGTAAGTCAACAACCTCCCTCCCTCCACACACACACACACACACACATGTACATACCTCCCACTTCCTCCTCTTGTCTCCTTCCCCTCTGCCCAGACAGATCCCGCCTCCTTTACTTCTTTCCTCTCCTCCACTCCTGCTCTCTCGCTCCTCTCTAAGTGAACAGGACAGAGTGGGTGTTTTGCTGGATTATCAGTCGTTGTCATCTGATTACACACCACATGCTCCCTCTCTGAAAGGAAATCCACCGTGGAGGGGGTAGGAGGTGCAAAGACACACAGACAGAAATAGTGGGAGGCAAGGAGAGTTGTATGCCCAATGAAAGGGGGGCACAATTGTGTGAAAATGTGTGTATGGGATGAGAAGTGGGATTTAGAGGAAGAACAGGTAGGTACTATTGAGATGTCACAAAAGGAAATCAGATATCTTTCCAAATCAATACAATAAATACTCTGTCTTCTATCTTTCTTACACACACGCTCATTCTCACACACTCGTAGCTCCTGCTGCTTACTCATCCTGTCTCTCTCTTGCTGTTGCTATAGAAACAGCCATGCTCAATAGGAGCCCAATGAATTTTCATCATGTCTTTTTTTTTTTAAGTTGTCATGGGAACAATGAAAACAGTCTCTTTGAAAGAAGGGCTTGTGGTGCCGGGAAACTATTATGATATATGTCTGTGACTCATCTTTCTGATTCACCTGTCCATATACTTGTCATCACAAACTCACCTGTTCCATAATAATTCCAGTTCAGAGGTTATGCAAAGGCAGAATCCTGACGTTGTTTTGTGTAAAAACATGCTGAAGTTACATTGTTTATGTTTTTACTCGCCCTTGAACAAACCAGAACATTTTTTCCCCTATTTACGGAGACATTTGGGACCTGTTGCTGTAACGACATTTTGTTGGCATAATAACACAGATGCTGTCTATTTGTTGATTCAGAACATTAAATCAGTTTGTGTGTGTGTGTGTGTGTTTGTTTATGTGTTTTAATTAAGAGTCACAGGTCTGGAATGACATGAAAGCAAGTCGATTCACCCTTCGCCAGGATTTTGATTGACAGGTGATCTGACTGATCATAACGCTGAATCTGCCATTTTGTCTGACAAACAAACCAGACAGGAGAGTATTAACGAGATTAATGCTGCCTTCACGTGCTATCGTAATTATCGTAATTATGAGTTTCCTAGTCGGAAATTGGACGTGAACGGCCTCTCAAGAATTATTTACTACTGGGAAATTCGGAAATAATTTTGATACCAGAGTTTCCGAGTTGGGCGGGTCATAAACTTTAAACATGGTGGAGGGAACAACCATTGCTGCTGTTAATGCTGTTCTCACAACAACTACATCCCTTTGTCTTGTCGCTAAAGTAGTGCATTTATAGGTTACATATGAACGATCATGCGAAGCATATAATGTTTTATAAGCAGTGAAATAAGCATGTATTTGACCGAAATTCCAGAATTGTCAACAAACTGCATGTATAGTGCGGTGAATGTTTATATGATTGTCAACCAATGGGATGCTACATTTTATTCTTTCCGACATTAAAGCACTTGAATACGACAAGCTCGTAATCACGACTTCATAAGTGGGAGATAGGAAATTTCTGATAGCACGTGAAGGCAGCATAACATCGGTGGACTTGAACTTGAAAAATGGTGTATTGACGTCTTTCCGCGGTTGAAACAAGTTACCTTCCGTTCACATGCCGCTTGAACTGAGGCACTACTGCGATCTGTCACGACACATTAAAGAGCCACAAAATGAATTTAGTGTTTGAATTTCTTTTAAAAAATGACAAAATTTGAAAGCTGAGACTTTGTTTCATACAAAAAGTAACCTGCTCTGTTTTGTCGGCACGTTGTCATTGTCCTTCACGTTGTCCATTTTCCTTTGCTCCACGATATGTTTTTCACTGCGTGAGAACATGATGTATGGCTTGTCGGAATTAGTGACAGTAAGGGGGAGGGTCTTTGCAAAGGGTCAATTATGACAACATTTTGGGCTGAACTATACCTTTAAATTGTTCACTTTCAGTGCATGATATAAAATGATTACTTCTTACTGAAAAATGTGTTTTATTATAAGATACAATACTGGAAATATTATGCATACAATATATGATCTAATATATATATATATATATATATATATATATAATGTTTGCTGCTTTTTCAGTTTACAGAAAATTAGTTGAAAATTAGTAAAAACTAGAATATTAATGTGCTAACATGCACTGTTGCTAGCTAGCTCTTGGTGTTTTTTAACTGGTGTTTTTATTGCAATCAAATGTCTTGAAACTCCATGCAAGTTAACCACATTTAGAGGTATTGTGGGAACAGCAGACGTGTTGCCTGATTGCAGCCTAGATAAACTTCCCCTGTTTTCCAAGAGTTATTCATTAACGCTTAGTGAATGCAAACTAGGCTGTTGCAGACATCATAACATTCAATCTGTAGTTATTAAACCACAGTCTATGAGCCCTGTGGTGGCTGATTCACTGAGATCAAATCATATTACAGAAGTCACATCCATTCAATTAAACATTTCTGAATAGCAATTGCCACTTTTATTTGGAAGTCATTTTAGCTTGCTAATTGCCTGTAAATAGTCACAGTTTGTATGCTCACTGGACTGCATCAAGGTTTTGTGTTTGTTTGGAAATAAATACTGCAACTGGCAGAGCTCATATCGCTCACCTGCTTGAGCCAGTGTTCGGTGTTGATTAACTATCCTGGGAAGCCTAAGGCGGACTGTAGTACCCCGCTGTAGGGTGACCAGGCTGTCAAAAGACACAGCTTACTCTCAATGGGACATCAGGAAGAGTACCCATGAGACGGCCTGTGGGCAAGATGAGAAACCAGTGATTGGTGATTCACATTTACTCTACTGGAGAGAAAGAGAGACTTTATTCAGTTAGGAGTTAGACAGACTGTGGCCTTCCATGGCTGGTGAGTAGAAGATTATTGGAGACTGTTGTACAAACTATATTTGAGACCTATTTTACACAGATATATTACTATGTGATAGTGGATCTTTAAGACAAACAGACAACATTGTTTGTTTTACCAGGCTGCAAATATTTGATCATCTTATACGACTTAATGTACACTGAAAAAAATAAGAAGTTAAATTTACTTAATTTTTCTTTTGCAAGTTTTTGCACAAATATTTTTTAAGGAATTAAGTAAAATCTACTTAACTAAGTTATCTAAAATTAGTAAAGGAAATAAGTAAATTTAACGTGACCAGGTAGAGTTTGATGAGTAATTTCTACTTAATTATTTTAAGTTTACCCTACAACACTCAAGTACATTTCATTCAGTCAGGGTTTGTAAACTTTACTCAAGCAACATAGCACTGAAAATAATAAAAATGCCTATAAAGCATGTGGTTAAGCTACATGCACGTATGTAAGCAAGTAGACTGCTCGTTATTCATTTTAAGGTAATATGTTGACTCAATATAGTTATTAACTGAATGAACACAGAGACCTGAATACTTGGTACATGATACACAATGACGGTGACAATCAGTGAATAATGTTTGAGTATGAATGGGTCATTTTGAGTAAAAAAATGAACTCCAGATGTCACAAAACAGCAAGTTACTTAACCTAACAACAAAAGCAACCACAAAACAGTGTAAATACATCTCGAAAACAGCAAAAAAAACCCAAAAACCTTATTAATTATTCATGCCCAAGTGCATGATGGGAACAACGGGATCATGACGGTGATATTTACTTAAACAATATTTCTAAAAATAACAAACAATTCCAAGTAAAATATACTTATAAGTTCAAACTTTAAATTCTACAAGCTTAAATTGAGTACTAATATTGAATTTACTCTTTTATTTAAATTCTTGCCTGAACTAAATTATTTAATGTAGAAATTACATTTGTTTTTCTATAGTATTTACTTCACCACAAAATCATTTTTATCAGTGTAAGTTGCTCCAGACAAGTTATTACATAGTATGTATGTTAGTTGCACTGAAGCTTACTTTGCCAGACATGAGGGCCTTGTGCTGTCATAGCGACGTGTATTTCTGTGCGTGCTAATGTGATATGCTATTAGACACTGCTGAGCAGATGGTTGACCCCTGCACATTAATAATCTTCATGTGCAGTTGAACAATTATTGACCAGTGAGGCAAAGTGCCCTTAAAATGCGCAATTATGAGAGTATACTGCTTAAATACATATATACAAGTTCTCCCTTTCAGCTTATGGATACCAGTAGTTACCATCTGAGAAACAACTGTGCATGTCAAAAACTTATTTAAAGGGACAGTTCACCCAAAAAATAAAATTCTGTCATCATTTGAGCACAAAAGTAGATATTTTAAAGAATGGATCTATCCTAAAATGAAAGTCAATGGGTTCCAAAACAACACCAGAGCCCACTGACCACTGTATGGACAATAGTTAAAATATCAACTTTTAATGTTTCAAAGAAAAAAGGAAGACATAAAGATTTGGAATGACATGGTGACAGAATTTTATTTTTTGGAGTGAACTATCTCATATTTAAACATGGATCTGTATATTAATTAAATGTAAAAGTAAGCAAACGAGCTATAGAATTATTTTCAGATTTTTTTTTTCTTTTTTATAAAATCAGAAATAATATATATACAAATCCTTATATTTCCTTTTTTTTTTCTCCATAAAATAATACCATAACATTAAGCTTGTTTGCTAACATTTAATTAGTGTACAAATCCTTTTTAAAATCCTTTTCTAAGCACAGCAAGCCATAAAGATATACTATAATATAGTATTTATTATATTATTATATAATATATAATATTCAAGATTTATGTAAATTTCACTTTTAATTTCTAAACTATGAGCTGTATTAAATGAATACAATACCTGTTAGGAAGTTCTGCTTCACCAGCATTGTATTCCTCCAGGTGGCTGCAGTAAATCCCCTACAGTAAAGAGAAAACAGGTTGTTGCTCTAGAAATACAGCGTTTCTTGAGCAGCAAAAACACAATGTGCTCCACCTCTTGCATGCAGGTCTCCACTAAAGTGTGTTGACACAAGACACTTGACACGTCTATTTAAAAGGCATGAGAGAAAGAGACTGTCCAATGGTGTCACACAGCAGGTTTAGTTAATGCAAAGCCATGTTCTCTGTTGTATGAAACACTGAGTGAGAGGGGAGGGTGACTGGCCGCTGAGTTTGTTTTGTGTCTGTGCCATTAGATCCACTTGTAGCACTGGCTTGTGGACTGTCTGCAGCATTTCTCTTCCTGTTGCTGTTTGGCCTATCAGTGTATCTACTGTGGAGGAAGAGACGAACTCAAATGCTCTACAGGGGACTGATACCTACCACCCCCACAATCCCACGATGCACCACTCCAGTGCTTCAGACATCACAGAGCAGCAGCTATGGGTAAATAACAGTTGTTGCTTGTCTAGAAATGGCAAGAATACAAGATGTATAGAGTATCAATGCAATGTAAGGTGAACAAATTGAATAAACACATCCTATCCAAGCTCTTGGGCTTTTTTTTTTTTTTTTTTTTTTTGCAGTAAAGGGAGGAAGGGACTAGTCGTCACAAGGGCTAAAACGTTTTGTGAGCACGAATACATTTTCTCTAGCAGTATAACAGGTTTTTAGCCAATCTTCATGTTATAAGAGAGATTGGTGCTAGATGTCACACATTTTACTTTACTGAAATGTGAATTTTTACATTATTTATTTGTATTTCCTAATTAAATGTCTATTAATAATAATAATAATTAATTTATGTTACCATATTAAAAGCTATTATTATAGCATTTATTTATTTGTTTGTTTATTAGTTTATCCTAATTACATTTTAATATGCAGATATAAAAGTACAAGCATATAATAAGTAAATAAATAGACACATTAAGTAAATAAATGATACAGTGAAAAGTTAAAATGTTTATTATTTATTATAGACTTATTTACTTATTGTGTTTATTTGTATTTCTTAATAAAATTATATACAGGTATAAAATACACATTATATAATATATAAAGACACATTATATGCAGACATAAACATTTAATTGTAAAAATGTGTAAATAAATAATATAAAAATGTAAAATAACTAAATAGATATATAAAATTTTAATAACGTAAAATATGTGTCATCTGTGACTGTAAATAAGCCGCAGTAAATAAATAATTTACAAATATAAAATAAATATAATAAATGTATATAAAAATTCACATTTAGTAACGTAAAATGTGTGAGATCGGTAAATAAGCATAATAAGCAAATAAATAATATATATATAAAAAATAAATAAATAAATGAATATAATAGAAAAAAAATCTTATTTGAATTAATTAAAGGTGACATCTGGTACTAATCTCTCTTATAGCATTCCCTATGAAATATGGGATGAAGTGCATCTACCCATTCTTATCTTTGAATTTTCACAGCTCAGGTGATGTTCCTTTCTTTGTGCCTCCTCGGTTCAAGACAACACCCCAACTAAAAGAGGGGAAAGAAGAAACAGAGCATGCTGAGGAATGGGAACTCCATCCAGATCTGCACACCCAGCGAGGCTCTCTGACAGTAGGGAGTATGTCAGGACTGCAATACAGGCATTAGGCATCAGAAACAATGATACAAAGGAAGTATAAAGAGAATGTTTTGACTGTCTGTTTCTCATTCTGCCCTATGTGGTTCTTGAGGTTGGTTCCCCCTGGGCAGCATAAGACCAGACCTGTACGAGCTCCCAGAGGAGCCCAGTGAATGGGCCCTTCCCAATGGCTCAGCCATTCGTCTGTGGTTCGCTCTGCGGTATCAGAAGGAGAGAGAGCAGCTGGTGGTGTCTCTGCTCCGTGCCGCTAACCTGCCCACTCTGTGTCAGGGAAATGTCACACTGGTAAAACTGCAGCTGTTACCATCTGATGACCGAAGACACCATCAAGCCAAAGCACGACGGAAAGGTTGTCATCCGCAGTTCAACGACACCTTTGTGTTTCAGGTAAAGAGTCTTTCCTGATAAACATTGGCAATCTTCGTCCCTCTGTATGTGGTACATCATCAATCTTCCTCATTATATGGAAATACAAGTGCTTTTAACTAATGTTTCATGATTTGTTTGTGACGTCATTTTCAAAAACATTTTTGTTTTAAATAATGGAGAAACTTTTTGAAATTAGAGAAGAAATTTCATAGTTGATGTCTCCATCTACTGGCCATTGCAAGCAGGTTTCCCGAGTCATTCCTTCGAGCATATTCTGGGTTCAGTACAAGTTTGTGACAAGCTGATTAACAAGCTGCTGATTTTTTAATGTTTATTAAATGTTGTTTAATGTCTCTTATTCTCAACAAGACTGCATTTATCTGTCTAGATACAGTAAAGCAGTAATACTGTGAAATATTATTACAATTTAAAATTCATGGTGTCTATTTAAATATATTTTAAAATGTAATTTATGCCTGTGATGGAAAAGCTGAATTTTCAGCATCATTACTCAGGCAGTGTCACATGATCCTTCAGAAATCTTTCTAATATGCTAATTCAGTGCTCAACAAGGTTATTATAGTTGACTAGAACTAAAATCATAAAAAAACTTTATAGTATAATAAAAGTGACAAAATTACAAAAATACTAAAACTTCAATAAATAAATAAATAAAATAGAACAATAAAATGAATTCAAATTATTAATAAAACAATCTGCAATAGTGTTCAAATGTCCAATTATTATCAATAATTAATCTTAATTTTTTTTGGGAAATGGCAATACATTTAATTCAGTTAAAAAGAACAGCATTTATTTGAAATAGAATTGTTTTGTAATATTATGGATGTCTTTACTGTCAGTTGAAGTATAAATTCCTTTCCAAAAAATAAAAATAAAATAAAAATAAAAATCTTGACCCCAAACGTTTGAACGGTACAGTGAAAATAAGGCCTGTAAGCTGATTCCTATGCCTTCTAACAGGTATCTAATAGCTGTGTCGACCAGTGCTCTTTGAGTATGAGCATGTACACTGTGGACCATCAGAAGAAGCACCGTCTTGTAGGTCAAGTCCTGATCCCACTCAGATATTCTGAACTGAAGGAGACGGCAGGCAAAGTGCAGTGGAGGGATCTGGACAATGAAAGTGATCAAGTATGACACTTTAATATTAAAGGAATAGCTTACACAGACATTAAAATTCTGCCATCATTTACTCACCTTCATGTCTTTCCAAACCTGTGTGAAATTCTTCTGTGGAACACAACATAAAAATTTTAACAGAAGAAAGAAAATCGTTCAGGTTTGAAATGACATGAGGGTAAAAACCTACATTTTGATTTTAGGGTAAAACATCCCTTTAATCAAATTTTGGGGAAAGAGTGCTGTACCAATGTGTTCTTTTTACTGCTGTTGTAGCCCCTTTCAAAAAACGGTGACATCCAGGTGTCTTTGAACTACAATCAGTCCCTGCACCGCCTCACTGTGGTTGTTCTACGAGCGCGAGGTTTGCAGTGTTGCAGTGATGCAGGTGAGAAACAGAGCAATAAACAATACAATACAGTGTCAAGCAGTCTTTGTGCACCTTTAACTTGCATGTAAAATGGATGGTACAGGTGTGTGCGCCCAGGTCTCTCTGAAGATACATACTCAGGTGGTGAGGAACAAGTGGACCACTGTAGCGAAAGGAAATAATCCATCTTTTAATGAGAGGCTTACCTTCAGACTCCTCCCCATGCAGCTGGACACAGCCTGTCTGACCCTACAGCTCCAGCAGCCCAGCACAGAGGAACCCGGTAACTGTCAATCAGTCATGTCCAAGAAATAATATATGAAGACAAAGTTTGATGTTAAATTAAAAATACTAGAGGGAACTAAAATGAAAGTGTTTAAAAAAACCTCCAATAAAAAAACAAGGTTATTATCATTAACTAATACTATTAAAAACACCTTTGTTAATTGAAATAAAATATAATTAGATGGAAAAACTTACACTAAATGAAAATAAGAAATGTTGCCTATAGGTAACTAAGAGATTTAATTTTAATAAAAAAAAAATACTAACACTAGCTTTTCTAATCTTTTTGTATTCTATCTATTTGTTTTCTTTTGATTTATTATACAATTAACAAAAGCAAAAAAGGCCTCTAACACTAGCTTGCTCTATTCTTTTTTTATTCTATCGGTTTTCTTTTTATTATATAATAAAATAAAATAAAACACCTTGCTACGTGTACTGCGTTAAGCTAACTGAGACTTGTTATAGCACTTTCATATTATTGCTCTTTTGTTGATTTTGATTGCTGCCATTGTCCTCATTTGCAAGTCGCTTTTGGATAAATGACTAAATGTAAATGTAATTTGCACTACAATTACTTATTGAAAAAGACTAAAACTGGAATAAAAATAAATTAAACTTAAATAGTAATATTTAAAAAAATAAAATAAAATGACAAACACAAACAACAAAATTAAACTTAAATTTAAAATATAAAAATAAAAGTTGTCAAAATATTAATAAAAACTATGATAGCATATAAATAATACTAAACCCTATTAATATTAATAATACCATACCCAAATTTGATTGATCACAACTAGCTGACAGGTAACAACAAAGAAAAATGCACACAATTTCTGAAATATTTCAAACAAACAAATATTAATGTAAAATGAATAACAAATATTAAAGATTCTGCACTATTTCTAGGTCACTAATTAAATTGATATTCTGATCATGGTAATTTTTCAATTAACTCAATTGGACCACAAAACCAGTCATAAGGGTCAATTTTTTTGAAATGGACATTTATTTCCATTTATGTATGGTGTGTTAGGATCGGACAATATTTGGCCGAGATGCAACTATTTGAAAATCTGGAATCTGAGGGACGGGGTGCAAAAAAAATCGAAATATTGAGAAAATCCCCTTCAAAGTTGTCAAATGAAGTTCTTAGTAATGCATATTACTAAACAAAAATTAAGTTTTGATATATTTACGGTAGGAAATTTACAAAATATCTTCATGGAACATGATCTTTACTTAATATCCTAATGATTTTTGGCATAAATGAAAAATCTATAATTTTGACCCATACAGTTTATTGTTGGCTATTGCTACAAATATACCTGTGCTACTTATGACTGGTTTTGTGGTCCAGGGTCACATATATAATTATAAAAGAAATATACTGGTTCATTCCCTATTCACCAGTGGTCTTAGACATAACAGTTATTTTAAAGGCACCATTCTAATATACCTATGTATCTGTACTCAGTCACTATATTTTGTCTTTACTGGCAGTGTTGTTGGGCATTGTGGTCATTGGGCCGTTCATGTATGCGAGGGGCAGAGAGCTGGAACACTGGAACGACATGGTCAGCAAACCACAGGAGCTGGTCAGGCAATGGCACCCACTGGGATCCGCTGACACAGTACAGGGCCCTCAATGAACAACATGCTACAAACTCAATGCCACCTCCCTCCTCTCTTTAAAACAAGTGTTTTTTTTTTCAGTACAAGAAAATCAAATGGAATTAAACAAAGTCAAAAGGAAAGGTTTATTGACAGCATACATCGGTGAATGAACTTTGCACTTAATTACATTATTTTAAATAACAGTTTGCTCCTCAAAGCCCATCAGAACAACTGCGTGACTTGATGAAGGAGGAAAAAATACAGTCCAGTTGCACCACAGGGTTCTCAAACTTTTAAGCCATGAATTTCCATTTCCATTTGTTTATGAATAATGGATAAGATTTTTGTTTCATTTGGATTCAGATTTTGATTTGCATCCATCTATCCATCCATCCATTCTTCAATCATCTTTTCCTATGTAGGGTCACAGAGATTGATACTGAATCATTCAGACCAATTTGTGAACTGGTTTGATTGATTTATTGAAAAGAATGATTCGCTCACAAATTGGACATACACTACAATTCAAAAGTTTGGGATCAGTACATTTTAAAATAATAATAAGCATTACATTGATCAAAAGTGACAGTAAAAAAAATATATTATATAATGTTACAAAAACAGTCTATTTTAAATAATTGCTGTTCTTTTAAACTTTCTGTTTATCAAATAATCCTGAAATGTTTCTTGGGCACCTAATCAGCATATTAGAATGATTTGTGAAGGATCATGTGACACTGAAGACTGGAGTAATGATGCTGAAAATTCAGCTTCGCCATCAAAAGAATAAATTACTTTGGAAAATATAATAAAAACAGTTATTTTAAATTGTAATAATATTTCATAATATTACTGTTTTTACTGTATTTTTGATTAAAAAAAATACTGTATATGCGGCCTTGGTGAGTATAAGAGAAAATTCAACAATAAAACACTTACCAACCCCAAACTTTTGAACAGTAGTGTAGCTAGTTTTACTCTACACAAAAGCAAAATCTAGTCACACAATATTAATATTCTCTTAATAGCTCCACTTTTTTCATGTCTGTGGGAACACTGCACACAGTGTGAAATCCCACACCCCTTCTGGGCATACATGCATGTAATATGGGAACAGACCACTTCACCAGGGGTTTTCTAGGTGATTATTGATGGACATTAACTTTTTGCAGTTATCAATCCAGAATGAAATTTAAAACCCAATTATGTGTAACACTGCTTAAATGTAGTTCATTAGTTAAGCCTGCTTTCACATGGACTGTGTTTGGACCCAAAGACTGTAAACATAAGTCACGATTTTCATCTGTTAATCTATTTCCCTTGGTGCATTTTGCAACACGGTTGCATATTGTGACCTGGGTGCGTGTAGCTGCTCTGACCCTGAACACTGGGTCTGGATAATCCACTACTGTAAGGCCTCTTATGGACTAATCACAGAGTTCAGAAAGGCTAGCAGATTGTAGCTCGGTGTCCACCTGTTCTCATGTTCCATGTACAGCCAGTGTAGATCAGTAGGACTTAAACTGCCTGGACACAACATGTCTTGTGACCTGGCTTGTGATTTTGGCTCACGATTGGTACCCTCGTGTTCAGGCGTGACGTCTGGGCAATAAGAAACTGAGAGCAGTTATATTCTATGTTTGTGATTTCAGATCCATTCTTTATTACGAATGGCTGAAATGAGCTCCTTAAATTTCGGGACGTGGTTTACACCAGAGATCACCGGTTTAGGCCACCTCAGTCCAAAAGCACTACGATGAAGCCTCACAAAAGGGTATGAAGCACTGCTGCCCTCAGATTCCTGTTTCTCGGTATGTTCTTCACTGAGCATTTGATAACTTTATACAATTTGGGGCAGCTACCCAGGTGGGCAAAGTTCGGTAAGCGGTGTCCAGTCTGGTGGCCGTTTTTTGCGCCCCACAGCATTGTGGAGCACCTTTGAAGCACTTCTACTGCCACAGAGTACTGGCCGTTAGTCCACTGTTTCAGCCTGACCACCGTCACAGCCGAAGAGAAGCCGAAAGAGTACCGTGAGGTGCCACGGAAAACCCGCTCGCCCTCGCCGAAATACGCCCCTTCCTCCCAGGAGAGCATGGTGCCATCTTCTTCGCCCATGTCGGCCAGGTTACAAAGTGCCAGAAGGCAAGAGCTCAGCAGTGCCTCGTTCTCACCGTACTGGAGAAGAACCGACACCAGTCGTGGGACAGCTCCGAGCCTCAGGAATCGCTCCTGCTGCAAGTCTGGCAAGAAAATAATCTCTTAAATCCCAAAGTCAAAGGTCAGCATCAAGATACAGATTGCTAGACTCTAATTAGCTTCCAATTTTTCCTAAAAATCTGTGATTTATCAGAGGGATACTGGACCCAAAAATGAAAATTCTGGCATCATCCCTCATTTGGAAGAATAAAAACAACATTGAAACCTCTTTAACGTTGTTGGATAGACTAAAAAAAAACAAAACACTGATGACAGAATTTTCAATTTTGGGTAAAGTATCCCTTTAAAAATCTATGCTTGTGTTATCTCTCTTGTTTGCTGAAATGGATATGGTAATTTCACTCAAAATCCTGCCATTAAATATTTTACAGTTAAATATTATCTGGCAATGTTCACACACAGCTTTTGCGCACTCCACTTCTCGTGAACGCTGCCTGTTCCAGCAAAATCACAATACTGAAAGCATCCAAATACACTATTGTTGCCAATGACAAACTGATGCATTCTCGAAAAGCTTTTAGTTAAAGCTGCAGTCTGTAACTTTTTTCGGTTAAAAATGATCTGAAACCAATATTTGAGCAAGTACATAACCAGCCAGTGTTCAAAACTATCACCTTACTTTAGCCCGATTCACAACGGTTAGCTTATAATAATGTTTTCTCATTTAAGTGGTACGGGTAGGTTTCCGCGGGAAATTCGAGCATGGCACTGCGTCATTACATCACGTCTGTAAACATAAAGAAGTTGTACCGGCTACTAGGCTATCACATGTGAGGATCCTGCAGGTGACAGATCGTTTAGCCTTTTCTCACAGCAGCTAGAATAATTAAATGTATCGTTTTGATGGTGGATTGTAATCCAGAAAGGATTATTTGTTTATGAAACACATGTGAATGAAATTAAATTATATTTCAGTTTTAAATGTGCTTCTGATTACAGATAGCCTGGGATTACACAAGATTTGTATTTTAAAGACAACCAGTTCGAAGGGAGCATAGTTTGCTTTTTGGGTTAAAAGAATTTCTTTATATGAAATTCGAATGGTATGACAATTGGATTAGACTGTACAGAAATTGAAATCTACATGCTAATACACACTATACTCATTGTCACGCAATGCTAATGTTGTTAATATTAATAATTTGAGAATAAAGTATAACAATAATAATAATTTGCACGGTTAGATGTGATATGAGCTAACTGATCGTTAGATTTAATCACCATTGGTAGCGCGATTTATGGTAATGCTTTTTTCCACAGTTGGTCAGAACAAATGTGGCAGACTTGTTACTTGTTCAGATGGCAATATACGGTGAAAATTCTTATTTGGGGTCATATATTCCAAGACGTAGGCTAGAATCTGTGATTGCTAAGTACAGTATCCACACCGGTGCGGTGACTGACAGACTGACACACATACTCCTCAAAACATTAGATTCATCCGCGCTGGAGCCGTGGCAGAGCACAACCCCACGCAAGGAAGATAATTTCCCACAGAGCTGCAATTCCAGGTTTTCAAACAGAGATGGCGACAAAGAGGCAAAACTTACGGACTGCAGCTTTAAGAAATTGTAACTATTTTCTGAAACTACACATCTGAGTCTCAGATTCAGATTCAAAATGCCTCTGAAACAGATCAATTCAAATCAACTGCAGTTTAATACCTTTGTTATGGTAAATACGGTGCTACAAATGTTATTAAAGGGGTCATATCATGCTATTTTAAAGATAATTATTTTGTGTATTTGGTGTAACAGAATATGTTGACATGCTTTAATGTTCAAAAAACTCCTCTGATTGGCCAACTGACCCAGTGCATTGTGATTGGCCGAACACCACAAGCACGCGTCGGAAATGTAACGCCCCATACCATAATCGCGAGCTTGAGCTTTCAAGTTAATTTGATCAGGTCAAGCCCGAAAGAGGAACAGAGTCGCATGACAGACACAGTGATGATGCTTGTATGTATTTGCAGTACACAAGCCGCGGTTAAGACAATTTCTGACAGGCTGTACACTCCGCTGTGATGTGACCCTGTTCCCCTCACACACTCACACACAATGCGCAAAACTCCGCATTTGAACAGTCAATAGCAAATACTTGAATACTTAATAACAAACCATACTTACAGTCGCTGATTTCATAGCAAAGTCGGAATTGACCCTTTTTTTTTTTTTAGAAACATCCTTCGCGCACAGCCAGCCTTGTACTCTACTAGGTTCATGAAAGTGTCTTCAATAAAATGCGTTGCACAAATTTGAACCTTTGGGTTGCGCTGTTGTGTTGTGAACAAATCTTAACCAATGATTCCTAACTACATCTACTTTAGGAAGGCCAAATAAAGTGCTTTTGCTTTCGCATAGAAACACACAGCGTCTCCCTGACATGGCTGCATCAACACTACTGCGGTTACTGAAACCACGCCTTCTTTCCTCACGTGAACATTTGGGCGGCATTACGCAAATTTCCATATCGTGACGTAGACATGTGGGGGCGTGTTTGAATGAGCCGTTTTAGGGGGGCGTGGATGAGTCTTAACTTTTATAAAGAATATCTCTTTGCACAATCTCATCTATGCACAAACAGCTTGTAACACTCCAAAGAGAAAGGAACACTTGAAATCACATCATATGACCCCTTTAAAAAAATCTGAGTCTTACTCAATGACATACTAAAGTATGACTAATGCCTCTCACATCAGTACCGCCATTAAGACCTGTGGTTAGAAGAACAGGGCAAAAGTTCAGGTTCACTCACTGCTGTCATAGCAAATCCTGGCGATGGCCTGGCTAACGTGAAGGAGAAGGTCCTGGTCTTGGCTGAGCAGTAAGGTCACAAGGGCAGATACAATGCCTGTCTCAAAGCATTGCTCTCTCACAGGAGCTAAAGAAAGATGGAATTATAGAATCAATAATCAGTCAATACTCTATCAAGCTCCTATTATTTGAAAAATTTGCAGTTTATCCAGTGCAACCTCTTAGAAAAACAATCCCACAAGCAACCTGAGGTAGGTCTTGTTTATGGATCATTTCTGGAGTTCAACCTTTCGAATACAGCCCAGCCCATATTCTTAACAACAAGGCTACACCAACAAACACATGCATTATATTTGTATACATTGTCTTACCATCTCTGGCCAGTTCAGCTACCAGTCTGGCAGTGTGAGTAGTGAGCGTGCTCTTTCTTCTTAAAATCTGAGCCAGAACAGGTAGAATCCCACTTTCTACCACTTGCTCTGATATGCCTTTCTCTAGGACAGGAAAAACACATTACACAAAGCTTGGGGTCAGTAATATGTATGAATGTTTTTGAAAGAAGTGTCTTATGCTCTTCTAAGTCTGCATTTATTTGATACAAAATACAGTAAAACAATAATATTATTAATTGTAATATGATTACAATTAATAACCATTCTCTACTTTAATATTTTTAAAATATTTTTTCAGCACATAAACTTTCCAATATGCTGAAAGAAAATGTAATTTCTTGTTAGGAAAACATTATTTCTTATTATGTTGCAAACAGGTGTGCTGCTAAATATTTATGTGGAAACTGTGACATTTTTCTAGGATTCATTGATGAATACAAACTTTACTTTTTGTAAAATTATAAATGTCTTTACTCTGTTTTTTGATCAATTTAATGTGTCCTTAGAGAATAAAATTATCAATTTGAATTGTACCGACCTCAAATTTTTCAACGGTTATGAATTTATACCCCAACCCTCTGAAAGTACAACAAATTGGATAAATTGTGTACATCAAGCTTGACCATTCTTATCCAGTTGTCCTCAGAGATCATATGTACAGATTAACAAATGATGTTTCCACAAACAACAGAGGTCGCTCACAGCTGGCCACCTGGTTGCTTGTGTACAAAGGAGCAGTCTGGCTAATCGTTCCTGTCACTCAATGCCTCTCACAGAGACAAATGCGGATTAGAGCGTCTCTGTTTTCAAATCCACAGGAGTTGCATATCCTTCTCACAGCTATGCTTGTTGATGTATTAACTATGGTTTCTCACCTGTGCTCGGATGATTTGTGATATGTAGGGGATAACACAGTCACTCGTTCATTATCGCAAAATAAACCCCTCAGGGTCTTGTATCATTTCAGCACATAATCAGACTGTACATTATCCTGCTTTTTACACATCAAGCATTGATTTAAATTTTTATTATTTGACTAAGTTATTGCAAAGTGGAACAAGAGACAAAACCAGCATAGCTATGAAAGAAACCATTTGCTTAGGATGATAGCAAATATTACTATTTGGAGTTCTTTACGCAAAAATATTCAACCTTAGAGTGTTGCAGCTGACCAGGCAAAATCAAGTTTTCCAGAGAGACACACAATAACTTATGATAGTAGCCTCCGTCAGGTCTAGCCAAAGTGTTATAGCAATACGCACTAAGCAGCTTTCAGAACTCACTCTGGCACATTCTGCATCTAACTAGCTGAAACAAGCTCATACCAATTGACGACGGTTTCAGTTTACTTTAAAGAAGCTACTTTAGAAAGGCATGATATATTAAGAAATGTCACAAAATATAACATCCTGTATAATGCTCAGAGGGCCTGGTTTTTGTTACATAAGCACTCAACTAGTACTATGTATGTCTACATGAATACATGTACACTCTTGACTTCTCCAGTCCCAAACAAATCATCTAAATCTTAAATTATATAACAAAAACATGAAATACTCACTTCTTTCTATGGCAACATTGAGTACTGTGTCCAAATATGGCTTTAGTTCGTCCTCGACAAGTTCTGTGCTCACACTGATGGCCTCTATTGCAGCACTTAGTGAATCTGAGAATAGAAAATGTACATCAAAATGTACATCCTTCAGACAGTCTTTCCATTGTGGCTGTTGTTACTTACCCTTGGGCGCATTAGGTAGTGGACGACTGGCCCCCATCTTGTCCATATGTCTGTGATGACCTCTTTAGTTCTCAGCACTGTTTGTGTCCTGGTTTACCACGACAGTCTAGACTATGCTTCTGATCTAAAATCTCACACAACTCCATGTCTTGCTTTGTATCAGTATATATTTGTGCAATATTGTCCTTTTTTTGTGTCATCCACCTGTTTTCCTTCCACTCTTGTCTGGGCTGTACATACATGTATGTTTGCGAAAAACTCCTCCCTCCCTCCCTCACTCCCTCACTCACTCACTCATCACACATTTATTTTCTTCCTCTCAATCCCTGCCTCTCCACCGCCTGCTCTGATTCAGACCTACACTAATGCACTCCAAATCCTGTCTTATGAAAGCCTCACAGTGGACAGGACACCTGTAGGTGACAATGTGAACTGCAGAAAGCCCACATCAAACGTCTCCTAGAGGGCAGAAGAGAGAGATGAACAACAAACTGACAAACAATATCATTGGCTCAGCTACAAATCTGACTCCATGGTGAGGATTTTCTCTGCGCCAGGGATTCAGAAAAGCTGCTTTGTGGGGAAATCTTTTGTGAAAATACAAAAGATTACAAAGCAGTTGAAGTGAGCATAATTGAAAACAAACCAATTAGCTATTATTGATATTTGAGAGGGTGTATAAAACATATTAATTATAACAGTAACTACATGTTATTAAATAATTGTGCAAATGTTGCCACCACAATGCTAATATGATGTTATGTGGCTGCAAAGCTGTTCTTAATTGTTATGAACATATTGTTACATGTTACTTACTGGATCATATAAAAAAGTGTCTCTATGAGGTTCTGGATTGTACCCCTCATTCCATATTTTGTAGTTTGATGCCCACATAAAAAACACCCACATAGTTTCAGATATCTCTGGCTCATAGTGCAAATGTGACCCTGGACCACAAAACCAGTCTTTAAATTGCTGGGGAATATTTGTAGCAATTGCCAAAAATACATTGTATGGGTCAAAATTATTAATTTTTCTTTTATGCCAAAAATCATTAGGACATTAAGTAAAGATCATATTCCATGAAGATATTTTGTCAATTTCCTACTGTAAATATATAAAAACTTAATTTTTGAATAGTAATATGCATTGCTAAAAACTTCCTTTGGAAAACTTTAAAGGCGATTTTCTCAATATTTTAATTTTTTTGCACCCTTAGATTCCAAATTTTCAAATAGTTGTATCTTAGCCAAATATTGTCCTATCCTAACAAACCATACATCAATGGAAACCTTATTTAGAAAAATTGACACTTATGACTGGTTTTGTGGTCCAGGGTCACAAATAATGTGAGATATGGGTTACTTAGGGTTAAGGGTTTGTTTAAATCCCTAACCCTAATTATATGCAAATTGTTATAAATATACAAATTGCTTAAAAAAGGTAATGCTTTTAATACAAGCGTATGATGAGCAATCTGCAAAACTCACTGAGTACAGGCTACAGTCGTTCACATACACTACATATCAGACACAAACAGAAAAAGGAAATAAATAGTCCAAAAAAAATCAAACAATGTCCAAGAGTAGATATGTTCATTCTCAAACTAGAGTTTGTAAGATTAAGTACAACAGAATCAAAGAACTCTTCAAAGATAAATTTCTAAAATGAGACTAACAGAAACTGATATTGTGACCATTTTATGAGAATACAACCTAGTGCTTGAAAAAAAATTGCTTGCATGCTACTTTAATAGCATACATTGTCTGTGTACATTTGTTCTTTGCCACACATGGCAAAACAAAAGGTTGAGGGCAATACATGATTGGTTTACATCAAAATATCTCTGCCAACATCCTCTCAGACGCACATTATTTTCTTGATTGACCAGATTGTGAGAAAAAACAAATTATATTCAGTCTTGAGAGAAGGAGAGAAAAGTCTAACATTTATAAAACTAAAATTTTCGATGAAAAACTTTTTGCACTCAGAATTCACAGTGTCTCTCCGCACCTTTCAGGCACGTGATGTTACGCAAGACCTGCATTAGTGGCGTTAAGTCCACTGGAAATGGTTTCGTATCCTACAGAGACTAGCGTTAACATGCTGCTCTCTATCTCTGAGGACTGTTGAACCTCAGGAACGACAGAATCCAGCCGCATCTGTTTTCCTTTCTTCCGTCCCCTTTTGCCCTTTTCTTTAGGTTTGCCGTCCTCTTCTGTGGCGGCTTTCGGCTTGCGGTTGCGTTTCCTTATCCTTCTCACTGGAGGTTCGGGTTTGGGGTCGGTGTTCCCTGAGAGGATTCGGATTTGTCGGTCGATGACGGTATCTATGATGTCGAGAGCCACTTCCATCATGCCGTTACCAAGACCATGCGTAACATTGGAGAACAAACGAGTATTCAGAGGGTCATTAAAAATCTTCCTCATCTCCTCTAGATAATTCCTGTTTAACAAACAGAGAAACAATCAAAATTACTTTTTGAATCACAGCAGAACCATTTATCATTCTTTTTACAGGCCTACTAATAATTTACCTTGTTTCAATGATTTTTGACCAGTGCTGCACTTGGTTTGTTTCAGGTAGCAACTGTTTTGCCATATTCTCATAATCTACATATTGCAGTGCAAAATCCTTCATGTCTTTGCAGAGGGCAGCTGTGTCACCTGAAAATAATGATAAGTCATGCGTTACGTAGAATTAATTTGCTTTAACCTCGTCTAAATTAATTTTTGGTTGTGTTTAAAGGGATAGTTCGCCCAAAAATTACAACGCTGTCATCATTTATTGACTCATGTTGTTTCAAACCTGTATGACTTACATATGTCTACAAAATAAATATTTTAAAGCATATTTCAACTGATTTTCCCATAAAATGACAGTCTGTGGGGTCTAAAACAACACTGATGACTTTTATTTTATGTGCAAAAAGCCACTAAAACTATATAAATACCTTTTTTATGTTCAAACAGGTTTGATTTTTCACTTTTTCAAGTATATTGTCCAGACGTACCTTCAGTTAGTTTGGAAAAGGAACTGGACACTGCTGTATTGGTGCTTGGTGACAGTCCAAAGACATTTAGAGACTCCAAGAGCGTTTTCTTACTAGCCGGACCTCGACTCACTCTTGTATAGGCAGCCAGAGATCGGAGAGACATCTTCTCAGGTGGTTCCAATCTCCTCTTTACCTCGTCGTATTGGATCTGGTACTTGCGAGCCTTTGAGCTCTTCATGTTAGGGTCCAGCAGGGAGGCTACCTCTGCAAAAGGGACCTGCAGTGAGTTCACTGCACCCTCTTGAGACGGCGCGGCACTCTGGACTTCTGATGGACCATGTGTTGATACGTGGTCTTGGGTCGGAATATGAGCCTGTGCTTCCATGTGGCCTTGCGGTGGATTCTGCAGATGTGGAGCAGGCTGGATGTGTGACTGAGTCTGGATGTGAGTTGGCATTTGGATGTGCGATGTGATCGTGTGTGGTATAGCCTGACAGGAGACTTCTTGAGGTACCACGTGCTGTGTGATGATTTGTGCGATGTTTGGAGGTTGCGGCTGCGGCTGATACATGGTTATAATGGGGTTACCGACAGAGACGTGGACCACTTCATTGTTCTGGGGAACAGCGGACATGTGCATACCTGCAGACGGATCCATCTTTTTCCCTCTCACAAGCAGAGTGATGACCAGCTTTTTAACGCAACTTTGTATCTAAAACAAAAAAAGGTATAGTTATGACAAACATAAGCAAGTTTCTCATTTTTGATGAGTTTACAAATGCTAACATTTTAAGAACATGTATTAGGAATGTAAATAGTCAATTTAGAATAGATTTTTGTTTTTAAGTCTAAAAATCTGTCTAAATTTTGACAGATTTGCAAACAATATTTGAGAGAAATAGGCCTTTATTCAGTGCCACTTGAACCAGACCAGAGCTATCACATGTTTACAATATTAGCTGCCAGAAAAAAAGTTACATTAATTTCAGTGTTTTTAAAACATTACATGTATTTAGATTGACCCACACGATTTATGTATAAATTAGTTTATTAATTAAAATACCCAATTTCTTTAATATATTCATATCCTAATGTTATTTTCCTTTTCTAAAAAGGACACTTTAAAAGACACATTTCTATCATACACACCAGTTTTCTGATAGTTTTTTTTAAACTTACAAAAAAAATAAAAAATAAATAAATAATAATAATAATAAAATAAATAAATAAAAAATCTTGAGTATACACAATGATAAAAATGAATTTAAAGATATTTTTTTTCCACTCCACAAAATTCACAAGTCTATGATTTTTTTCAACTTATGTTTCGAAACATTTTAAACTTGTGGTTTAAATACCATTAAATGTGGTATATTTGTATACTTCTTTAATTTTCGTATTTATGCAAAATTTGCATAGCATTACCATTATTTATTCCAAATAAAGACCACCACTAAATCTTGCTGTAGGAAAGGAGACCAAACAATCAGCATTTCTTATTAACTTATTGCTACATTATCTCACCTGTGACCCTGGACCACAAAACCAGTCATAAGGGTAAATTTTTTTTTTTTTTTTAATATAAAATATATATTTTTATTATAAATAAGCTTTCCATTTATGTATGGATTGTTAAGATCGGACAATATTTTGCCGAGATACAACTATTTGAAAATCTGGAATCTGAGGGTGCATAAAATCAAAATATTGAGAAAATCCCTTTAAAGTTGTCCAAATGGAGTTCTTAGAAATGCATATTACTAAACAAAAATTAAGTTTTGATATATTTATGGTAGGAAATTTACAAAGTATGTTCATGGAAGATGATCTTTACTTAATATCCTAATGACTTTTGGCATAAAAGAAAAATCGATCATTTTGACCCATACAATGAATTGTTGGCTATTGCTACAAATATACCAGTGCTACTTATGACTGGTTTTGTGGTCCAGGGTCACATATTTGTTCAAGATACAGGTGGGAACGTGAGCCAACGTGACGTTTTTGACAGCGTCACCGCGACTCGAGGCGGCTGAAGTTTGGAGCGCGTGCACGTTTACTCTCTCTGTGCATTACAACCACCCAGTAACGTTAAAAACCGGGCTGCAGCACCTGCGTTTAACAAAGAATGTGTATGTGATATAATGTTTCGTTTATTTCACATATAGAGAAGGTGTATACACATAAAACCGAGTGCAGAAGTCAGAGCCGACTTTGAGAGGAAAGATAATCTACTTGTTTTGATGAATAGTAGGACAGGCCAAAGCCACCATTATGTCTGAAACGTGATATTCCACCGTAATTATGTGCTCAAAAGCGTTCAGACCTCCGTTTCATTCGGACCGTACTGGTTACGAAAACTAACCTAGAATCAGACACAAGTTACTGACAGTATTCTTACTTACCGCTCTATGGTTAGAGTCGTATTTAAACCTTACTGATCCTAGAACAGTCCATGGCGAACCGATCGAAGGTCTCCTTCTTCACCGATCCTGTTTCGGCGGGTTGCAAATCAGCAGACGGGACTCAGACGCCATAGCTGCCGGAGCTCGAACGCTCATTGGTCAATGCCGCTGCCAATCATGTTCCCCGAAAGCGCTTATTCGGTGAGGGCTGTGTCAGTCATGTGACGTCAGAGTAAAAAGGCGGAACATCCGGAGCTTAAAATGGTAGGACGTGAACTAAGCTTCCAGGTGCCTGTCTGTTTGTCACATAGTATTATTGACAAAAAACAAGCAAAGGAATGTACTTGGTTTGGATTTGTTATATTGAAGCGATCAAATAAGATCAAGTCAAACTGTGGATTAAGCCATGTAAATGAGTTTTCATGTTAAAATAATAGGTGACCTCTTTGCACTACAGTATATTGATCATAACTAATTGTTTTCTTGATAGATACAGCAACTTTATAAAATCTCCATTCTTGGACACAGGATGTGATATTTTTGTAGTTCACTACTTATTTTCTGCACTAGATGGCGGTATTTCTTCTTAAATGGCTTTGGTTCACCATCTCTAATGATCTCATTAGATGCTGCCCATCCCAAAGCTGTAATGTTTATTTGCGTTTTCAGCTAGTTGGACAATTAGTCTTAAGTGCTTATTATTAAAGCCAAACCCATTATCTTGATAATCTTGCTAGTGGCAGGCAGAAAGAGGAGACCAGGGAGCTATTAATGAGAGTAATTGTTTAGAGATGCTTCCATGGTAAGAGAGGTGGTGTCTCACCATTTTTCGTTGCTGTCTCTTGACACACAGAATTCATATATCTGCCCATTATCTATTGGTCACAAGTGAAGTGTCAGCACAGGAGGCGCAAAGGGACCAGAGATGGAGAGACGGATGGAATATGTGCTGGAAAAGCACAAATATCTCCTTCTTCAGCAGCCTCTGCATCAGTGTGTCAGGTCAGATTGACATATAAATCAAAGGTCTGCCAGGACTCATTACTTATGATCTTTTTATATGCCCAAGCCATAAATCTTGCATGTTTTACATGCATCAAATTAAAGACTTAGTATGCATTTTTGAAACTGATGTTTTGGCTTATTTTAAAGGAGGGGTTTATTCTTTTTCTTTGATCAGCAGACAAAGGCTCTCTGTGGTGCTCTTGTGAGTAAATGCAACGAGATTTCGAATAAGCTGCAAAAACGAATGCAGTTGAATGGGCATTTGTAATATATTTTATCTATCTATCTATCTATCTATCTATCTATCTATCTATCTATCTATCTATCTATCTATCTATCTATCTATCTATCTGTCTATCTGTCTGTCTGTCTGTCTGTCTGTCTGTCTGTCTGTCTGTCTGTCTGTCTGTCTGTCTGTCTGTCTGTCTGTCAGTTTGTCTTTTCTATATATCTCAAGCATATTTAACTGGTAATTTCAAAGCCTTAATGGTGCAAATCAGTTTCATTTTCAATCTAAACTTCTTTAATGTGAAACAAGATTGATGTTTGGTACATTAGCAAATGTTGTTGAGATCCTCCATTAACAGAAGCCTCAATAAGGCTGCTCGCATCTTCGACAGCATGCGCCACTTCAAACGCTATCTTACAACAGCATCCAGAGTGCCTGCGGCAGCCAACGCTAAACGTTCTGCTGTTGTCCCACTGCCAAACTCTGGGGAGGGATACAGATAGAGCAAGCCAGGAAGTCTGAGTATTTAAGTATTCAATTCTAAATATTTAAATGAATAAGGAAGTCTGTATCATGTTGGAAATTTGAAATGAAATGTATAAATATAGAACACACAAGGTTTGTCTTCTTTTTTATGTGTATGCTGAATGCTAAATTTGACAATAAACATAACAGAGGTTAATTATGTATATAAAAAAGCTCCAAAACATGATGCAATAGGACTGGCGTATTAGTTCAGACCTGCATAATAATAACCTTCATGCTTTGCCCTTTGGTGTGATTTGTCACTTGTATTCATTGCCTGCAATGACTGCTAGTCTTTAAAGGAATAGTTAATAAAAAATGAAAATGCTATCATGATTTATTCAACCAGTAACACTTTAACTGTCAATGAGCAGATACAGTATTTAATCTTTGTTAACATTTGTTAATAAAATTACAGCTTGTTCATTGTAAGTTCATGTTAGCTCATGTCCATTAAGTAATATTAACAGATAAAAACATTTTATTTAACTAAGATATAAACTAAGATTAATAAATGCTTTAAGAGTGATTTCAAGGTTAGTTCATGTTAACAAATATAACCTGTTAAAGTTTACCTTGTCATCCTTGTTCCAAACTAATATTACTTTTTTATTTTTTTCTGTGGAACTTAAAAGGAAATATTAATGCTGCTCTTGACCTTCAAAATGAAAGTAAATGGTGACAAATTAGACTTAATTAAATATGTACATATATGTGCATGACCTGGAATATAGCACTTGGGTCAAAAGGCCCACTTTTATTTAAATTTTTGTCATTTTTGGTGCATGAGATCCACTGGTCACCATTCACTTTCATTGTTAGAAATATATTCTTAAACATATTATCTTTTGTCTTCCATGGAACAAATAATACACAACATAAGGGTCAGTGTTCGTATTTTTGAAAACTATTACCGTAATAAGTGTTAATAGTATGTTGAAAAGAAAAAAGAGAGTCTGATTCCTTTCTTCTTTCTTATCCGTTTCCATACCAACTGGGTGGGAATTGGCTGCTTTAGAGGGGGTTAACGGAACTGAGAACTGATGCCTCTGGGTAAAGACAGTTATGATAGTCATACAGAGCCCCTAAATCTGTGTGTGCGGATTTTTGCGTGGCTGTATAAAAAAGAAAGACTTTGCAAAGCATTATGACTCACTGATGTATTTGTTGCCAAGATAAAACATACATCTCTTTTAAAATCATTCTTATTAATGTCAATTCTAGACAATACCACTTTCAGGTTCTTGCTCTCTCTTTTAACCCCCCACCCCCACCCCCTTCATGACCCAATTTTACAGAGAGCACAAAGACAATTGTCTCTTAAAATCCTTAAGTGTGCTGTTAGAGTTGGAGGTACTGCTGGCAGTTTAACCATTGTGTTGCCATGACAACACCGCATCCATCAAAGCGGTGCACCAGTAAAATTCTTGTTTCCCCCATTATAACCACAGATCATCACGGAGCAGGTGTCTCTGCGGCACAGAGATATAACACGACTGTAAAACACGTCAGTGCCAATGATCAGGTCATGAGTGCAGTGGGAGAAAGGGAGGATTGAGAGGGTAATGTATGCATGCTTGTGTGGGTGCGAAGACTCTGTGGGTGACTTTGCATGCCACCAGCAGAAGGTCACTCATGCTGGGCTTCCCAGCTGTAGCTTTATTATTATGAGCAAACATGAAGCAACTAAATGTATTATGCTCTGCTCTGTTTGTTTTTATTGAAAGTAATTGAACTCATGCCATCCCATAAATGCTTTAGAATAAATAGCTGTGGCTGTAAAGTGGATGGATGTATATACAGTGGGGCAAAAAATTATTTAGTCAGCCACCAATTGTGCAAGTTCTCCCACTTAAAAAGATGAGAGAGGCCTGTAATTTTCAGCATAGGTATACCTCAACTATGAGAGACAAAATGAGAAAAAAAAAATCCAGAAAATTACATTGTAGGATTTTTCAAGAATTAATTGGTAAATTCCTCGGTAAAATAAGTATTTGGTCACCTACAAACAAGCAAGATTTCTGGCTCTCACAGACCTGTAACTTCTTCTTTAAGAGGCTCCTCTGTCCTCCACTCGTTACCTGTATTAATGGCATCTGTTTGAACTCGTTATCAGTATAAAAGACACCCGTCCACAACCTCAAACAGTCCAACTCCAAACTCCACCATGGCCAAGACCAAAGAGCTGTCAAAGGACACCAGAAACAAAATTGTAGACCTGCACCAGGCTGGGAAGACTGAATCTGCAATAGGTAAGCAGCTTGGTGTGAAGAAATCAACTGTGGGAGCAATTATTAGAAAATGGAAGACATACAAGACCACTGATAATCTCCCTCGATCTGGGGCTCCACGCAAGATCTCACCCCGTGGGGTCAAAATGATCACAAGAACTGTGAGCGAAACACACGGGGGGACCTAGTGAATGACCTGCAGAGAGCTGGGACCAAAGTAACAAAGGCTACCATCAGTAACACACTGCGCCGCCAGGACTCAAATCTTGCAGTGCCAGGCGTGTCCCCTGCTTAAGCCAGTACATGTCCGGGCCCGTCTGAAGTTTGCTAGAGAGCATTTGGATGATCATATGGTCAGATGAAACCAAAATATAACTTTTTGGTAAAAACTCAACTTGTTGTGTTTGGAGGAGAAAGAATGCTGAGTTGCATCCAAAGAACACCATACCTACTGTGAAGCATGGGGTGGAAACATCGTGCTTTGGGGCTGTTTTTCTGCAAAGGGACCAGGACGACTGATCCGTGTAAACGAAAGAATGAATGGGGCCATGTATCGTGAGATTTTGAGTGAAAACCTCCTTCCATCAGCAAGGGCATTGAAGATGAAACGTGGCTGGGTCTTTCAGCATGACAATGATCCCAAACACACCGCCCGAACAGCGAAGGAGTGGCTTCGTAAGAAGCATTTCAAGGTCCTGGAGTGGCCTAGCCAGTCTCCAGATCTCAACCCCATCGAAAATCTTTGAGTCCGTGTTGCCCAGCGACAGCCCCAAAACATTACTGCTCTAGAGGAGATCTGCATGAAGGAATGGGCCAAAATACCAGCAACAGTGTGTGAAAACCTTGTGAAGACTTACAGAAAACGTTTGACCTCTGCCATTGCCAACAAAGGGTATATAACAAAGTATTGAGATGAAATTTTGTTATTGACCAAATACTTATTTTCCACCATAATTTGCAAATAAATTCTTTAAAAATCCTACAATGTGATTTTCTGGATTTTTTTTCTTCTCATTTTGTCTCTCATAGTTGAGGTATACCTATGATGAAAATTACAGGCCTCTCTCATCTTTTTAAGTGGGAGAACTTGCACAATTGGTGGCTGACTAAATACTTTTTTGCCCCACTGTATGGTAGAATATTGCTTTTCTAATAGTTTCCATGTGAAACACTGCTCAGATGTAACTTTCTAAAATCTTACGTTTTCTGGAAATATCAATAAACTACAAAAAATCCTTTTAGGTGTGGTTTTTTTTCGACTACTGAGTATGTTAATCATAATAATTTGTGAGGAAAATATTCTGTTCTTCCCGTCTAACACCCACACAAAGAATTCATTTTCTTATTTTTCTCCCCTCTAGATCTTTTCTGCAGTTTATAATGTTACCGCTGCTGGTTTATTCAAAGTCCCTCCGGGTCTTTTTCTTATGTGATGATTCAGACCTCGTATTCACCTCTCTACTGTTGCGTGTAAAACAAACATTTGCTGAGGAAAAATAACTTTCTTATGTTTATGCACATTTAGAGGTTAAACGTACAATAATTCAAAAAAGGGGAAAAGGGCTTTTAAAATAATCTCCTAACAAAGCAAGATTATTCATTATAAAGGTTTTTATTCAGTTTAACTTCAGCAAAGTGATAGACAAGCTTTAGGATTGAAAGCCCCAATGTGAAAGCAAAAGACAAGAGTGGGAAAAACAAACTCAATGCATAAAACCCTGGAAGATCAAATAGTCATTGTGAAGATGTTAGTTATTTAAATATGCTGTAAGTGATATTTGTTTTTTAACACATAACATGTCCCTAGTACCTGTTAGGTCCCTGTATCACTAAAACAGGTGTTCTGAGCAATCACACCGGTCTCTGTGACATCCTTAGGCTCTGTGAACAGCAAAAAAGCGAGTTTTTTCATCAAATGACATATATGCAATATTGTAAATTGTTATTCTCTCAAATCTTAGCATCCAGCCTTGCTCTCCATGGAACATTTAGCTGAGAGATGAAACATTCATTTTCAATGAATCGCTTGATTTGGCTCACAAAATCGATCTGAATGATTCTATCACAACTCATGATTCGGTTCAAAGATTCAAATCACTGACTCAACACTGAACAACAATCAGAGAATAATTACTTATTTTAGTTCTTCAGAATACTAATGCATGGCTCAAGTGTTGGAAGGTAATAACCATTGTGACGTTTTACGCTTTGTAAACTACAATGATAAAAAATGGTGTTGAAAACATTTTCTCTCAGATAATACATTTCGCGAATAATTACAAAGAAACAGCAAATAAATAACACATTGAAATAGCAACACTTTCTTAAAAAACTTAGCTACTAATCTTCAAAAATCTTTTTTTTTACAGTGTACCTCATTAGTTATTTCGGACTGTAGCTATTCGCGAAAAATTAGTTGGGCAAAACAAAATATTTCTCTATTATTCTACTTAATAATAATAATTATTATAACTGTTCATTTAGACATGTTTCAAAAACTGTTATAGGTATGTTATTTTTAATTTATTATTACTATCATTATTGCTAGGACTGCACTAAGGCAGCAGTGACGCCCAGTTTGTTGACTGCTGGTTCATCAGTGCGGCGCGCGCGAGGTGCGTGAGCGCTTGGAGACGTAGCGCTGCGCGTGGGTCGCTACGAGGGGTGTGTGCGCGTCCGTGACACTACTCCACAACACCGATTAGGCATCATATATCAACCTACGGCAGGTCACGGAGCATCGTATCACTCACCCTGGAAACCAACGCTCTTAAACGGCATCCGCGCAATTCTGCCATTCACTGCGTTTGAACAGCGCTCATTCGCGAATACACCCTGCTCCGGAGGTGGCTTTTAATACCGGACAATGACTCTGACCCATAGCCGGAGATAGGGATGGATCCAAGAGTGTGGAGGATGCTCGCCCTGCTCGGTGTGTTTGCAGTCTTGCTGGAGGTAAGATACGCCTTTAGGGCTGTTCAGTAATAGCGCGGAATAAATACACCTAAATGGCTTTATTACAATTGCTAACACCATGTGTGCTTTTGCGTGTTCTCATTTGTATTGCTTTGAGCCACCAGCATTAATGCAGCATGATTTCAAAGTGCGCCTTTTGGCCAAATCTAGTTCAGCATCTTATATCTGTCATTGTGCAATAAAACACTTACATGCTTTTTAATGGATTCAAGCAAAGCCACCTCCCTCTAATAGAGGATCTGACATGCTGTAGGGAGGAAATGTCGCTTAAATGATACACGTTAAACATGGAGAGGGAGAATTATTAAATGTTTAAATTCAGTTATTTAATAACCTTTTTTGTTTTCTGTTTCCATTGTGAATGCACAAAGCTCAGAGCTTGCAAAGCTCAAGGTTTCAAAAATACAACACATTGACCCATATTCTGCTGTAAGACTAATGAGTTTGATGAGCGTGCTAGAACAAAATTATTGACCCACACGCATAATGGTATTTCAGGGGACGTGGAGAAGAATTCAGTATTAGGATTGTTTGAAAAGAATGGCTGATTTCTTGGGTAATAGAGCATATAGACACTCAGGAGTCTCCAAACTCAGTTCAGCACATGCAGAAGACAAAGAAACATCCAGTTGTGAAAGGTTCAATGCAAATGCTCTGAACAAGATTTTATTTTTTTACTGTGGTGCTAAACTGCTCCTAAATGGCTTGTTTGTTTTGTATGTTTTTTAGCATATCATAAAGAAATTTAGAGAGAAAGGCATCAGCGCAGCTAGATAATTGTACCTTCATCTCAGTTCACTTCCACTACAGAGCTGGAGTATCTTCACATCTGTTTGGGCGGTGAAACAACAGCACTATGGGAAGGAATTAATCAGTAATATGCCTGCCGTGCTCCATTAGAGACTTTATGCTCCTCTTGATTATGAAAATTTTACAGCACCATCAAATCTGTTGAAGGGCTTTGCTCCTGAGATGGTGTCATACACCAGATTGATTTTATATATCTGCATGCATTTTAAAATGTGCATTTGCAATTAGACTCCTGCGATACAGAACAGCAGCACACCGGATGTGTGCTATAGGCTAGACATCAAGGTTGTTGTGTGCCTTCTTGTGTTTGCAGCTGTCAGTAAGACACACCTGGTCATATGTTCACTCATCTGTGCTATACTCCATTACCACAAGCTGTTTCTTGAATAGGTGTCATTTGAAATGGACAGCAAAAATGGGAGTCAAGATGCAAACAAAGATGCTGTTTAAATCAAAGGCTTTTGGATGTGGTAGTTTAGGGAAAGGAACAGGATCAAGGACAGCATCAGTCTGGCCTCAGTTGCTGCTGTGGAATGAGAATGACAGATGCAATTATGGCCGTAACTGACCTGAGTGTGTTGATATGAGCACAAATATCAGAGCGCATAACTGGAGCTTGTTATCTATAATGCAATTAGCCTTGCTAGTGATGCTCTATCCCCAGATCAGTTTATTGGTCATAAATTAACGAAGTAAATCAGACATGTTGGAAAAATGACTGTGCAGTGCAGGATAGAAACAAAGGGCTTTTAAAGGAATAGTTCATCTAAAAATGAGAATTTGCTTAAATTTACTCACCGTCATGCCATTCAATATGTTGATGAGTTTGTTTCTTCATGGAAACAGATCTTGAGATATTTACCATTATATCAGTTGCTCACCAATGGATCCTCTTCAGTGATTGGGTGCCGTCAGAATGAGAGTCCAAACAACTGATTAAAACAAAACAATAATCCACAACTATCCATAATATTGCTTTCTGCAGTCTTTGTCTAAATCAGAAGAAATATGCACATATCACCATTTACAAGTAAAAACAGTTCTGAACAAATATGTGGGTGGATTTGAGAGGACAATAGGGGATGGAGTCTTATTTTGGCCAGAAGTGATGATTTAAAGTTAAAATACCTTAATGATGGATTTGTTTCTTACAAATATACAGCTGTTTGCTTCACAAGATGTTAATTGATGACCTGAAGTTGTGTTGATTACTTGTGTATTATTGTGAAGTTTTAGCTCTTTGAACTCTCATTCTTTATAGGAATAATTCAAAAATTAAAAATGTGTTATTATTTACTTACCTTCACGTTATTCCAAACCTGTATTATTGTTTTTTTTTTTTTGTGGAACACAAAAGAAGTTTAACCTGCTCTCTTCCATGCAAAGAAAGGGCTGTCAAACTCAAAAATTGCTCCATATGACTCAGGCTGAATATTTTGAATAAATCCTCTGAAACCATATGATAGCTCTGTGTGAGAAATGGACTGGAATTTAAGTCACTGAAAATCTTGTATTGAAAGCATGACAACCATCAAAACTCACTGTCATTGTAAAAATAACTTATTTTGTCTTCCACTGAAGACAGAAAATCATACTAGTTTTGAAAGACATGAGGGTGAGTAAATGATAACAGAATTAGTATTTTTAGGTAAACTATTCCTTTTTTTTTTTTTTGGAGAACTGGTAAACGCTATAAAAGATATGTTTAAATATTCTTATGGGTCAGTGATGAGTGCTAGGTCAAATTTAGGATTACAAGCTTTATGGTTTCTGATGCTCAGCGAAAAATCAGTTGGGAGAACAAAGTCCAATTGGTTCTGGAAAACTCAGACTGCAAAAACCATTTACAGCCGTTTTCCTGCATCGCTGAAATAGCTCATTGCATTTCAAGTCACAGAAGCAGCTTTAGTTCCTTACTGCTGCCACAATGACGCTCTATCAGCAATCCTCTGATTTCTAGGGTGTACTCAACCTTGACAGCTGCCCAAATTTTAGCTGAATGGTTTGAAAACCAATGCCAGATTTAGTTAATGTATGAGTAGCTTGATTTTTCAGCTAAATATTAAAATTTGAGAATCAGAACTGAGAACCTCTGCAATTAAAGCATATTGTTTTAGCGTTGTTTGCACTGAAAGTGTTTGTGGAACTGTTAGCGGTATGTAAAGGTGAGCAATTGTGTATTCACCATATATTAATAAGTGCTAAATGTGTGATATCAAATTAATATTGTGAAGTTAATAATGTGTGTTTTATTTGAGCAGTTTATTAGGTCTCCTAAAGAAACTTCAAAAAATTGGTTTCATGATTGTCATGGTTCCTCTAATTAAAAACAAATCACCCATTGAAGCCACTTCATGTACAGCACATATGTGACCCTGGACCACAAAACCAGTCTTAAGTGTCAATTTTTCAAAATTGAGATTTATACATCATCTGAAAGCTGAATGAATAAGCTTTCCATTGATGTATGGTTTGGCCGAGATACAACTATTTGAAAATCTGGAATCTGAGGGTGCAAAAAAATCAAAATATTGAGAAAATCGCCTTTAAAGTTGTCCAAATGAATTCTTAGCAATGCAGATAAATAATAAAAAATGATGTTTTGATATATTTACAGTAGTACATTTACAAAATATCTTCATGGGATATGATCTTTACTTGATATACTAATGATTTTTGGCATAAAAGAAAAATCTATAATTTTGACCCATACAGTGTATTTTTGGCTATTGCTACAAATATACCCCAGCGACTTAAGACTGGTTTTGTGGTCCAGGGTCACATATGAATTTAAACCCCTATCCATATCTCCCATATCCATATCTTATTCGCATCCCAGTCTTGTCTTTCATTGTAAAACAGCAGTTACTTTTAAAGATTAAAATACTAACTCATCTGCTAATTGCACTTCAGTCGCAGTGTAGAACAAAAAATGCAGAAATAAAATGTCACTTAAAATATTAACAGATATTATCTTGCTTCCCTGTCAGAAGTGACTCTCACAGCTTCCTCTGAGGCAGGCAGAAGGGTAGGCAGAAACAGAACGTACCGCTGTTCAAATGTGTCACGTCTAAGAAGATAAAACTTCACTTTTCCAGAAAAACAGACACTTTAGTGTTCTGAACAAATCAATTCATAATTCTGTCAGCTTTCTGCATTTGAACTCGTTTCCCTTTTTCCCTCCCTGCAGGTAAATGGCGATGACAGCTACCTGAATGCAGTGCAGAATACAGGTGAGTCTATATACGAGTTCTCTCTGTTTTAGATCCCATTTTCACCTGGTATTAACATTCATTTCTGAAGATCCTATACAGGATCCAAAACATTTTGTGATCACTCAAACCACATTCAAAGGTGGTCAAAAATGCATGGGACTCCACTGCATTTGTAGTGTAAATGCTTATCAGTCCTGTTGAGTCTTGGATGACATTAAAGAATCCGTCAACGACTGTGCTAAAATAAGCTTTACATTTTGTTTCTGACTTAAAAGAGAATAATTTTTAAGAAATGGAAACGCATATTAATGAATTGTCTGGTGTATGCAGTGACAGATAATTTGCTTTGCATAAATGCATATGCTAAATGAATACATGAATAAATGTAGATCATAAAGCATCTTAAGTTAATTTAGTACAAGCATAGAACAAAAATAATTTCAAAAACGTCATTTGTGATAAGAATCAAATTCAAGTGTGTTTGAGAAACGCTGCTGTACTTTACCAATATGAAACTCTAATGAAGGAAGTCATGAAATCAGACACCCTACATTCAAAACACACTGTAACAATGATATTTCAAAGTTGTAAATAAACCAAAGATTATCGGAGTATACTTTTTAACAATAAAATTCACTGTTTGCCATTTCTTTGTAATGAATTGTGAAATTTCCTGGCAATTTCTGAGTGAAAATTTCAGAGTTGGTGCATGTAAACAATAATTTATAGCAATGTGTATCATCTGGTAAACTGTGATCGGATCACCCCAAACAGATTGTTTGACTTTATGAGCCATTTTGACATTTTATCTATTTTTTTTAGAAAAATTGAAGAGATTGCCTCAACTGCCAAAGCTATGAACATGAGTTGCACCTTTTTAGTCAGTTCAGGTGTTATTAGGAAGAGACACATTCTCTTTTTAGAGAACATTTATTGACAAAAATCTAAAGAATCTGAAAAACACGAGTCGTCAATATTTTGGTTGAATTTCTCAGAAAAGAGAGACTGTACATTTTAAAAGTGAATATCTACTAAAGGTCACTTTTATCATCTTTTAAGAGTACACTAGCGTACACTGTAGATGGCTTCAAAGTACTAAGAGCAACAAAATGTTAATTTCATGCTCTATAAAGACAACATAGACTTTCATCTTTCATGCATTTACAGAGATGCATGAAAACTTAAAAACAAATGCTTGTTTAGAGTTACATTCCAGTATATCTCATTCTCTCAATTCTGCCTGTGTTCGTAATGAGCCGATGAAGATGGATTTGCGATGGGTTGTCTTATATAAATAATTCATAAATTCCCCTAGAGGTCCAAAATTTGACATTTACACCACATCACTGTAGGCTGGTCGGTGGATATCGCCAATAAGGCTGGTTAATAAGGGCATTCGCCCTGTGTTGGTGTCCCATCTTTCTGAACTCTGTCAGATTTTCTCCTTCATCTCATTCTCATATACTTCGACAGCGTGAAATTCCCCAGTACCAATCCCAGAGTGCTAATGACTGTCAGCGCTTTGATGTCACTGCATCAAGACAGATAAACAGCCTGGCCTGGACCAACCAATCAGACGGCTTTATGGTGCCAGGGACGGAAAGGGCTTAGATTGAGCGATTTGGTTTTCGCTTCTCAATGAAAACGTAAACTGTGCCAGAAGCATCCCTCATACATCAAAAGAAATGGGTCAGCTTATGATTTTATAGTTCCCTAGACAGTTACGTTCACTGATAAAAATGATTTTGTGGTGAAGTTAATACTACAGAAAAACAAATGTAATTTCTACATTAAATAATTTAGTTCAGGCAAGAATTCAATATTAGTACTCAATTTAAGCTTGTAGAATTTAAAGTTTGAACTTATAAGTATATTTTACTTGGAATTGTTTGTTATTTTTACAAATATTGTTTAAGTATATATCAACGTCATGATCCCCCATCATGAATAATTAATAAGCTAATTTTTTTTTGCTGTTTTCAAGATAGTATTTACACTGTTTTGTGGTTGCTTTTGTTGTTAGGTTAAGTAACTTGCTGTTTTGTGACATCTGGAGTTCATTTTTTACTCAAAATGACCCATTCATACTCAAACACTATTCACTGATTGTCACCGTCATTGTGTATCATGTGCCAAGTATTCAGGTCTCTGTGTTCATTCAGTTAATTACTATATTGAGTCAACATATTACCTTAAAATGAATAACGAGCAGTCTACTTGCTTGCATATGTGCTTGTACCTTAACCACATGCTTTATAGGCATTTTTTTTTTCAGTGCTATGTTGTTTGAGTAAAGTTTACAAACCCTGACTGAGTGAAATGTACTTGAGTATTGTAGGGTAAACTTAAAATAATTAAGTAGAAAGCACTCGTCAAACTCTACCTGGCCACTTTAAATTGACTTATTTCCTTTACTAATTTTAGATAACTTAGTTAAGTAGATTTTGCTTAATTCCGTATTTAACTTATTTTTTTCAGTGTTGTTAGATTGTTACCTAGATCTATAGGAAAAATGCCACAGTGGTGGTTTAAGATGCTTGGATCAAATAAAGAAATTTTTTTTTTATATGAGTTATATCCTACGACACAATGTGCAACGATTGCATGCAGAGCCTTTGTTGTGCAACACAGAATGTCTGAAGCTTTACATGAAACAGTCACCATAAGAGACCTCATTTCTGTTTTATTTTGCAAAAAACATGCCAATGCTAATGTGAATACCCTAATGCACTCATGTCGCTTCCTGTCACCCATTGGTGCCCCACCATGCATCTGCTCTCACAGTCGCTTAACATGCCAAAGCACGTTATGTGAACCGTATCAAATATTCATTGTGGGGAAATGGATTATTTGGGGAGGGAGAATGAGCTCTCCTATGGCGCAGAGCTGAGAGTGTGTGTGTCCAAGTACACCATACGGATGCTTTGCGTAAATGACTTGATTTCTGGTGCCATTCGTTCTGCCAGTGTGCTTCCATTAGCTCGGAGCGGCACAGAGGGTGTCAGTGGCTGAAGGTGAATGAATCCCAGCCAGACAGCTCTAATACAACGCACTGCATTATTTATTTTTCTTCTTATTATTTTTAATGATTTCTTTTTTTTTTGCTTATTTTTGCACCCACTTTTAACTGCATATTGTATAGAAGTTCTATTATATCTGAGCTTTTATCTGATCGTTTAGATTTGATTGCCTGTAGGCTTGTTATTTGCTTTTAAAATTGTTTTTTGTTGTGCAACGAAATTTAAATTCTCTGTGGACGGAAGACATATTGGATGGCTCTCTTCGTGTTGCCCAAGCTTTGATTGAATCACTTATGTCCTTCAGTTTTGATAGTTGACTCATAAGGTCATATTTTAAATAATTCTTTTTAGAAAACAACATCAAAACATCACAGAAAACACTCTCTCAGCCCATCTTCCTCTTCCGTGCATCTGTGCCAGTCCTTGCTTTCTCAAACAGCTTTGATGTTTCATCCCCCACCTTATGTTAGATCTGTGTGTTTTTGGTCTAGAAAGGAGAAGAACGTCAGTATAAGATGATTTCACAAGTGTTGATCTTTCAAGGAATGGCTATTTGTGAATGAGCTGGATGTGTTGCATTATCAGATCCATGGTAGAGCATGCATCGTACATGCATCTCTCTCTCTGATTCCCCATTGTTTCCCTTCCCCCAGCCTTTTCCATGTTGTAGGAGACATTAACACCTGGGGATCAGCCATTTTTTCTTGCATCGTAATGGAATGGGATCGAAATGTCTGGGCCTTTTTGCTGAGTAAGCATTGCCTGCTCCTGATGCTCTGACTCCTCTGTTTTACACTCTTTTATTACCTGACCTTCCCTGTCGTTCCTGTTCAAATGATCTCTGCTTCTTTTTATCATCAAATGTACTATTCCATCATGCAGAAGATCTCCCCTGTTCTCTTTTATGAAAGGATTTAAATGTCAGACGAATATATCAGTCCTAAAGGGATAGTTAATGCTATCATTATTTACTCATCCTTATATCGTTCCAAACCCATAATGTTGTTTCTTTCTGTGGAAGAATTGTTTTTAAAGAATCATAATGGAGTTTATCGTAACCAGGGGCTGTACAATTCTAAAAAGAACAAAAAGGATAATAAATGCACTATATATTCTAAAAACAGTATCAAATATGGCACCTATTGTGCAGGCTGGATGTCAATAACATCAAATGTGAGTTGTTTCTTAATGTTATAATATCAAAACTGCAACAAAAGCTGCAATATAGATGAAGACGATTGTCAATGAATAATAAATAAAGACTTTCATAGATTACATTGATGGTCTAATTTCTATTTACTAGATATATGAAAGATAAACTAGATCAGAGAATCTTGGAAGAAATGTATTACGGTTTCCACAAAAATATTAAACAGCTGTTTTCAGCATTGATAATAATTAGAAATGTGTCTTGAGCACCAGAATATTACAATGATTTCTGAAGAATCACGTGACAATGAAGGTTGGAGTAACGGATGCAAAACATTTAGCTTTGCCATCACAGGAACAAATTATGTTTTAAAATATTAAAATAGAGATATTAGTTCACATTATTACTGTATTCTTGATCAAATGATCGCAGTCTTGGTGAGCATAAGAGAATTCTTTCAAAAACATTTTAGAATAGTTATGCTTAAAACAAGATTGCCAATGGGTTAAGAAAAATAACATTAATTAAAGAAATATTCTCTGAAAACCAACCTAATTATCTGACACAGTTTTGCTTCAAGTAAATTAATCTTGTTTAAAAGGATGTTTAGATACTTTACAGTAAAACGAGACAAAATACTAATTAAAATGAAAATTAATGTAAAAAAGCGATCAAATGCTTTTTATTCTGTCACTCTCTACGGGTGAAATATTTTTCAGTTTGTTCCAGACACTTTAACGACAGCATTATGGCGTTTCCTGCCCACACATCTTTATGCATCCAATTAAGCAGAAATGCAGAGAACGATTTCCCTGAGGTTGGCACAACTCTTTCTGAGAGCGCTCTCCGTCATCCTGTTTTAATATGTCTAATTCAGCTCTGCCCTGATTGCAGTGGGTCTGTCTGAGCTTGCAGATGGAGACATTAATCTACTGCTGCTCTTACACACACGCACACACTGTTCCTTGGTAATATATGTTTTTCTGATATCACTTGAATGCAGACAGCCTGGCTCAGAAAGTGCAGTCGTATGAGTATGCAGACAACGAAGACTGCAGACGTGCCAGTCGTGACTGTGATTAACAGCCTGTTCTTTCTACTGTCAGTGATGTGTTTTCAAAGGCAAGTGGAAGGTGGAGGACCCTTCATATCTACAGGGCTTTCTGGTGGCAGGCTGGGAATGACATTCTGCTGAGTCATATAGTGCTGGATTCTGGGACTTAAGGAATTGTGGGGATTATGAGAAGCAAAAGATCACAGCCTCTCCATCCTTCCCTGACTGTCTTTGGGTCCAACTCACAACAAAGTTCCTCAAAAAATGCAGACAAACAGGGAAAATCTGCTGACATCTCTCGGAGGCTTTTTTGTGCAATGTCTGCAGCATTTCACAGTCCATATGGACCTCACCATCTAAACTCTCCATGAGTGCTTCCCAAAGTTCTGCTCTTTTCCCCACCATGCGTTCAGTCATCCGGCGAGAGATGCATCAGCACAGTACTAAACGCAAACGTTCAATGTAAAGTTGTGTTCAAACTGTTCAAAAGTTTAGAACAGCTCCACTAATAATCTTTCTGATACATTATCTAGCCATTCAGAGCGTGTATGATGTCGTTATGGGAGAAATGCAATTTGATCCTGATTTTCACAGTGCTACAACCCCAAAATTGAGTTAACATAATCGAGTTTGAATTCTGGAAGAAGACCAGCTCTGATTTTCCATCCAGCTACTGTATGTATGATCCAGGCATAATCGTGTGAGGGCTTCTGTTTACTTCAGTCATTTTTCCAGTCATTTCTTCTTCTTTTTTTCCTTATGTGCTTAAACGTCATCTTAGTGATTTTTCTTTTTCTCTTTTGCCTTTAGCTGTTCACTGGGGGGTTGTAATAAACTCTTCTTTGTAAAGCTTCTTTGGAACATTATGCATTGTAAAAATAATAGCTGTATGAATTTATTTTGTTTCTTTGCATTGTTGTATTGTGTTGAATAGACCTGCCCACAGTGAAATATAATTGTTTCAAAAATCCTGGTCTATATTAAACATCAAATCTACTAAATTTGGCTGTGATTGTGCCATGTCACACAGAAATTTTTCTTTCAGTTTGGAGAGACAAATTCACTGGAAGCTTGTCAGTTCATACCTGCTGGGACTCGTTGTAAGTGACAGTATAATTGCTAGTCATAGCAGATGTCTGTCTGTGAATAAAGCCTTGTGATAATTTTAGTTTCATTTGTTCCTTGCATACTCTTCCCATTCAGAGGTATACCACTTTATGTTCAGAGGTTGTCCAAAATGCATGTGATCTTTTGTGTAAACTCAATTCCATACTGATGCATCCCCTAAAAGAACCTCCTACTTGGACTGCCTACTAGTCGGTCAATCAAATGCTGCGTTAAAACAAGAGGTTTTGTGTGGTATTAAAACCAATGTTTGACATAATGTTGGGTTGAAACAACCCAGCATGTTTTAGAGTGTAACATGGAATGGAAACTTTATTTCAGAATGTTCTCTGAATGTTCAAAAGTTGTCCAGTTTTTTTTAAAAGCATTTCTTCTTGGTGAAGAAGACCAGATATTTATTGGTTATTATTTAAGACCAGATAACTTTACTATTAATGTTACTGGAAGAACGTTTGTTCATTACTTTGAGAGAACCTTAACAGAACATTAGTCAAAGTTCTGAGAACATTTCCTTGTATCAGGGGAGAAACCACAAATTTTACTTAATACGAGGTGCAAGTTTCCAAAAAATGTGCCTTTAAATCCTGTACGGGTGGTGTAGCTCTTGTTGGTGAGTCTCAAGTAGGGCAGGTCAGTGAGAGTTCGGCTCCCTGCCGCTTTATTGGCTGCTCATCTTGGCTTCTCAGCACCTGCTTAGAGCGCAGCCTTGTCTAATCCCTCGTCCTTTATGCTGGAAAAGGAGGCTGAAAGAGGGATCCAGATGTCCACTTTCTCTCTCTTTTAACTCTCCTGCCCAGGGCTGTGAGGAATCTGTGCTCATGGCTTTGGAGGAGATGTAGAGGCCAAGTTGGGTGTTCCGGAGAGATAAACAAAAGGGCCGCTGTTAGATACAAGATGCTGGCAGAAAAGCCATATTGAAAGGCCACATCTGCAGCTGTACAGATTGGCAATTTATACAACAGGGATTATTATTTTGGACTTTAATGACAAAAGGGGATTTTAGGAAGGATTTTAGATAGTGAGCACTCTTGGAACTTTTTTTTTTGCATGCAGACTAACAGTTACTTCTTGAAATATCACAAAACTCACAAAATAAATCACTGACAGAGAGCTTTTCAGATTGATACCTGTTTTCTTTTTTTTTTCTGGCAGTATGTTTTGTTACTTTGGCTTTGTTGAGGCAGACAGAAAACATCTTTTTTTTGTTTTGTTTTGTTTTTTTTGTAGTCTGACCAGGAAAAAACACATCAAATACAATTAAGTTATAGGGTTTAAAATCTGATTCAAAAAAAATTTTTATGTCTCAGTTTTTCAAGTCAGAATGTCAAGTCTTTTTTCATTAAGAAGTTCACTATTGTTTGAGATGCTCATTTTCCTCACTCCATCCTAAAACAGGTATAAAATAATTATATTATGTTTAATATTAATAATATTATAATATTTTATCCCTATAAATATTCCTAGAATATGTAACATTCACTTTATTGTGAGTAGTGAATGAGTGGAATCAGTGGTTTTGAATACATTTCGTCATAAATGCATCAAATTGTCACTTACACTCTTAAAAATAAAGGTGCTTCAAAAGGTTCTTCTCAGCGATGCCATAGAAGAACCATTTTTGGTTCCACAAAGAACCATTCAGTCAAAGGTTCTTTAAAGAACCATCTCTTTCTTACCTTATAATAATCTGAAAAACCTTCCTTCGCCACAAAGAACCTTTTGTGAAGCAGAAAGGTTCTTCAAATGTTAAAGGTTCTTTATGGAACCATTTAGACAAAAAGGTTCTTCTATGGCATCGTGAAGCACCTTTATTTTTAAGAGAGTATGTTCTCTTTTGCACCTCATGTTCTCATGTGCACTCTTCTCTAGTTCAGCATCACAGCAAGATGTCATGATGGACATAAGCAGAGACTAAATTTTCCCTTTTCTGTCATTTTTGTCCACACTGACAGCTACTTTTTGGTTGTTGAATGAGAAATTCTCTTGGCATTATGCTGACTCTCATATTATGTAGATACACTGGATATTGACTTCTGTCTGAATAAATGAATCAGATGTCATCACTTTCAAAATGCCAGTGCCTTAAAGATGGGATTTAAAAACTAAATCAGATTTATGCACAGTATAAAATCCTTTTTCCCTATTTTTTCCCTCAGTTCCTCTGTCCTGCTCCGAAGGCTTCACTGAGCTGGGTTATTACAATGGCACTGTTTCTCAGACTGACTCAGGTTCACCCTGTCTAAAGTGGACCGACTTCCCAGATTATGTGCAGCAGTATCCAGGCAGGGGTCTCGGAGAGCATAATTTTTGTCGAAATCCTGACCGTGAGTCCAACCCATGGTGCTTTTTCAGACAGAGCTCAGGAGCCATTGGCTGGGCCTACTGTGACTGCCACCAAGGTGAGTACTACCAGTGCTTCACTAAAAGTCTGCTATATTCCACTAGTGAGTTAATTCAAAGAGTATTATAAATATTTTGTAAATAATTGTTTTATAATATTCCTCAAGGCGGCGTCCCACTTGCCTAGTCAAAACAGCCTGATTTTATTTTATTTTTTTTTAAATCTAAAATCTCACCCTTTTCTGTCTGAGATCTATCACAATCACTAAAAATCTATGATAAGACTGTTCATAGATTGCAAAACCTTGTTTTCGCAAATCAATGTGAAACTCGCCAAAATAGCAACAGAAGTAACAGCATTTCACTTCTACCGCATGAATCCCTTCAGGTTTTGCTGCGGAATATTCATGCACAGCTTCAGTGAAAAAAAAGTAAATTCAATAAACAACCCTCACTGTTTTATTTTATTCATTTTAGTGCCTGCGAATTCTAGAAAAACACAATCAGTGTTTGCAATATGCGGCTTTGCATCTGCTGAGAAAAAAGTTTGGGTCAGATCCATTAACTCATCAGGGAGCTGAATCTCTGGGGCTGTTAACGCTTCCCGCAGAGAGAAACACAGGCGCTTATGACTGAAAATCAGCTACTGGGACGACAGCCTTAGATGTTAGAATATTCTAACATTCTTCAGATGATAAATATGTGTTTTAATACCTCTTTGTGTACTGTTGTCCTACTTTCCTTTCCGTCTCTTGGAAGAATGTTGTTTTGCATCAACTTTATATTTAGAAATCAATGGTTGACATTCTTGTAAAGAATATTCCGTATATATCTCAGGAAAATTAGAAAAGGTTTATTCTTAAAGAAAGAAGAAGCTTGTGCAAAAAGTATCTTTGCTTGCAGTTGAGACAAAGGGTGACTTTGCTAAGTAGGACATGCTCCTGGATCAACATTCTGTTCCTGTTATCAACCAATCGCATATTACTGTTAGGTTTAGGGCTGGGATTAGAGGCATGAATAAGTTGATAAGAACAAAGTTTTTGATCATAATTTGCCTCTGATTTTAGGAGCTTATGCCAATGATCTGAAGAAACTAATCGCACCACTAATAAACCGTATGGTACATCTCTGTAAAGAAGCTGTACTGTTCATTTCCGTGTTCAAATTCAGTTCTCCGATATTTATATATAAATACAGAATGAACAATGCTATTTTGCTATTTTCTAAATCTCATAATTTTTGCTATCCTTCCTGTAAAGAATAAAATGTATAATTTACCGTTAATTCTTAGTAAAATGAAGAAAATAGTGAGGAGATGAGAATGCTGGTTGTAAATAAGTTTATTTAGGGGTTTACTTGGATGTGGTCTCTTGGGCGAGTGCTGTAAGCAACTACCCTGAACTCCCTAGAAATTACATATCAGTAAGATAAAAAGAATAATTGAGAAGAACAGTTTAATATATCTTGTATTTATCTCTCACTTGTTCAGGAGCAGTAAGGTTAGCAGGAGGTTCGTCCTCAAAGAGTGGCCGACTGGAGGTCTACCTGAATGGCCAGTGGGGGTCGGTTTGTGACACACACTGGACAGACCGTGATGCCAGTGTGGTTTGCCGACAGCTTGGACTGAGGTATGGTTATTTCTAATTAGGGCTGTCAGGTTAACATATTAATTTAGTACAATTAATTAAAGAGAATGTGAATAATGATGCTTCGACTGAAACACAAGGTGATGTTTGAATTATGTTTTTATTTGCAATTCATTTGAATAATTAGTAATGTAATTCATTTGATAAAATTCAATCTTACTTCATCTGACAATCTGTGAGTATCAGATCTGATTTTTACACATATTTACAATATGGATCTGTGCCTCTTAGTGTGGTCAAAGCAGGGTTACTCATTTGTATATTTAAGTGATTCATTAAAATTCACAGTGTCTTCATTTTTACTATTTCTATTTTTGATTTAGCCTTTGTTAAATCATCTAAAAGTGGGCGGAAAACCTCACGTCGCTGAACAGTGGAGGAGAAAACGTCTTAATATTTCTTTCCATTTGTTGTAGTGAAATTGGCACGGCTCTGCAGCACTCATATTTTGGCCCCGGCTCCGGGCTTTTTCACTACGCGCGCCTTGGCTGCCGTGGTGATGAGAAATCCCTGCTGGAGTGCAGGAGCAGGAAGTTTGTTACGAGTGACTGTAACCATGGAAACGAGGCCGGAGTGGTGTGCGCACCACCTGAAGGTCAGTGTGCTTTCTGTGAGAATGAAGCTAATGACCTTTTAAGTGACAAGTGAAATAAACACTCCTGCATCTAGATGCCCTCGCAAAACCATAGAGCTGACGTGAAAGAGAAAAAGTGCTTTTAAATAGCATGCAAAGATCATCAGGGTTATTTAAAGTCTGGTTTCAAGAATTCAGTTTCCGCCTCTGTTTCTGCATCCTAAGTGAACGCCGCAATACGCAACTGAGATTGCTCCCATTATAATCAACAAAGCTGTCTACAAGTGCTTATAATGTGAGCGTCTTGTTTTTTTCATGATGTGTCATGCTGCATCTCGTTGCTTGCTTGCAGTGCAGACTGGGTGTAAAAGCTACTAATTAAATTACATTCAGTTGCAGTTTTAGCTGTTCATTTACACCTTTTTTTAGAATCTTGACGTAAAGCATTACAGTATCAAAATAATGTTATCATTAATTGATCAAATTCTGTAAGCAAATCCCCTTTATGCTTTATTATGCTTTTAGCTACCGATAAGTGTGGACTATTCTCAGCTCTATTCAAATGATTATTCACGTAGACTATTCAAATGAATTCCACAGATTTTTACAATGGCCCAGTAGTGCATAACGAAATCTCCACAACACAACGGAAACAAGATGCAACACAACGAAATTAGCACAACACAACGAAATTAGCACAACACAACGAAATTAGTACAACACAACGAAATTAGTACAACACAACGAAATTAGCACAACACAACGAAATTAGCACAACACAACGAAATTAGTACAACACAATGAAATTAGCACAACACAATGGAAACAAGCCACAACACAATGGAGAGAAAAAAGGTGCCAACACAATGAAATTAGCACAATACAACAGAAACAAGGCGCAACACAACAAAATCTCCACAACACAACGGAAACAAGGCGCCAACACAATGAAATTAGTACAACACAACAAAATTAGCACAGCACAACGGAAACAAGGTGCCAACACAACGAAATTAGCACAATACAACAGAAACAAGGCGCAGCACAACAAAATCTCCACAACACAACGGAAACAAGCCGCAAACACAATGAAATTAGCACAACACAACGAAGGAAACAAGCCACAGCACAACAAAATTACCACAAAGCAATGAAATTAGCACAACACAACGGAAACAAACCACAACACAGTGAAATTACCACAAAACAATGAAATTAGCCGCAAACACAACGAAATTATCACAACACAAAGGAAACAAACCACAACACAACGAAATTACCACAAAACAACGAAATTAGCACAACACAACAAATTCTCCACAACACAACGGAAACAAGGCGCCAACACAACGAAATTAGCACAATACAACAGAAACAAGGCGCAACACAACAAAATCTTCACAACACAACGGAAACAAGGCGCCAACACAACGAAATTAGCACAACACAACGAAGGAAACAAGCCACAGCACAATAAAATTACCACAAAACAATGAAATTAGCACAACACAACAGAAACAAACCACAACACAGTGAAATTAGCACAACACAATACATTTACCACAAAACAATGAAATTAGTACAACACAATGAAATTACCACAAAACAATGAAATTAGCACAACACAAAGGAAACAAGCCACGACACAACGAAATTAGCACAACACAACAAAATCTCCACAACACAATGGAAACAAGGCGCCAACACAATGAAATTAGCACAACACAACAAAATCTTCACAACACAACGGAAACAAGGCACCAACACAATGAAATTAGCACAACACAACAAAATCTCCACAACACAACGGAAACAAGCCGCAAACACAACGAAATTAGCACAACACAATGAAATTAGCACAACACAAAGGAAACAAGCCACAACATAACGAAATCTTCACAACACAGTGAAATTAGCACAACACAATGCACTACTGGGCCACCGTAGATTTTGCCTGAAAAACAGCATTGAAGATCTAAAAAAAGTGTCTGGATCTGCTCATGACTTGTGACACTATGATATTTCTTGAATGCTGTGATAGAAATATGAAAAATATAATTAGACATTGCCGTAATTGTTGGTTTCTGCACATTAAACAGTTTGTAAAATAATAATTGTTATTTATTCCCTGGTCACCCTGCAATTTCTAAAAGTGGTCCTCGAGCGACATCATTTGAGTATGTCTGATCTACAAGAATACTAAGACAGAAAACCGCAGGGTGTGTGATGGAACGTCATGAGGATGGTTATGTTATCTTTGGATTGCCGTTATTGCTGCTTCTTTGTCCATTCATATTGACTTATTAAATTGGTGCTTACTGAGATTAAAAATTTTAATGAAACATTTCAATGTGGGCTTATACTTTCTTTGGTGGAATCAAAGGAGCCATACTTTCTTTTGTAGAAAGGAACAAAGGGGGAAAAAATGAGAAAAGAGGTTGGAAAGCAAATCAATGGCGTCTGAACTCATGATTGCCTGCTGAGAGCTTTATTGAAGACACAATCTGAGGACACACGGACAGATGTGCACTGTGCTGGGTTACCAGGACAGCAAATGATGTATAATAGTCCTTGAACTGAAAAAATGGCTGTATATAATGTGTTCCTGATATGAATTATTATTATCATATATGAAATATTACCAGCAACTGAGCATATATCTGGTTGTAGTGGTTGGTTTTGTTTCAGGTTTTGCTTCAACTGAGGAGCCAACGCATTGCCAATTGTTCATTGTACAGAATTATTATGATGAAATTATGAAATTGCATAGAACCCGACAATATGCAAATATACTTACACTTCTGTTCAAAATGTTTGGGGGTCAGTAAGATTTTAAAATGTTTTTGAAAGAAGTACCTTATGCTCATTAAGACTGCATATATTTGGTTATTACACCTTAAAATGACTGTTTTCTATTTGAATACACTTTAAAAAGTAATTTATTCCTGTGATGGAAAAGCTGAATTTTTAGCAGTAATTACTCCAGTCTTCAGCGTCACATGATCCTTCAGAAATCATTCTAATATGCTGATTTGCTGCTCAAGAAACATTTCTTATTATTATCAATGTTCAAAACTGTTGTGCTGCTTTGTATTGATATATATATTTCAGGATACTTTGATAAATAAAAAAATGAAAAAGAACTATTTGTAATAGAAATTAGACATTTTGTAATTTTAAAAATGTTTTTATTGTCATTTTTGATGAATTTAATGACTCCATGCAGAATAAAAGTATTACTTTCTTTAAAAATTTACATTTTACTGACCCCAGATTTTAGTATATAGGCCTATATCAATAAAGTATATATATATAAACAGCATATTTATCCATTAACCAGTATTTAATGTAGCCTGGTTTGTATTTTTCTTTACTTTTTAAATTTTTTTATTTTTATCTAAAATTCAGATTTTATTTTGTTACCCTAACTATGCATAATTATATGGTTAGTTGTATTTTGTATAAGTTTTTCCACTGCCATCTACGGCCCTATTAGAGAAGACCTGCAATCCACTAGTTAAGAACCGTTGGTTTATTTCACAGAGAGAGAGTATTGCATGCAGAGCATTCTGGGTGTCACTACATATATTGATGTTTTTGTGGCTTTGGGTCATGATTCCTGGTTTGCCTGCTCAGGTAATGGACCGTCGCTGCGGTTGGTTGGTGGGGAGGAGGACTTTGAGGGACGAGTTGAGGTCTTCCATGATGGGCGCTGGGGGACCATTTGCGATGATCAGTGGGATGACATGGATGCTGAGGTGGTCTGCAGGCAGCTCGGACTGGGGTGAGTCCAATGTAGACCTAATACATCAAATAACTCGTCGTACACACCCTGTCATAAATATACAGAGGATGGTTTCAGAGTAATATATCATACTTTTAACTCCTACCTTTTCTAAAATGCCTTTTGCAAATATCTTGGCAAGGTTTTAAAGAATCAGTAGCACATGTTGTCTCTTGTGAGGTATTTTCATCCCTGAGTGCTCTTATCTCGATGAGAGGAAGATTGAATTATTTATTTCGCGCTGTTGTATTTTTTGTTCTCATACACCATCTCCATCATGTTGTTGTAGCAGTCGTAGAGAATAAAGACTGTGAGATGGCACATGAGCGCAGCCTCGCACCGCTGCTGCAAAGAAGATATGCACGACTTCAGTTGCTGCAGCATTAAAGCAACTGAATGATGTGTTTGTCGGTTATAGTTAGAACATGTTAGCTTTCAAACCGAATGTGCTGTAAGAAGCATTATCTGTGTGTGCCTTTTTGTGTGATACTTTGCTTAGTGCTTCTCAGGGCCTCTTGGATTCCCACTGAAGCTAAGCAGGGTTAAGACTGGTCAGCACCTGGATTGGAGACCACCTGGGAAGTTTAAGATTAAAGGGATAGTTCACCCAAAAATGAAAATTCTGTCATCATTTACTCACCCTCAAGTAGTTCCAAACCTGTATGAATGTCTTTGTCCTGTTGAACACAAAGGAAGATATTCTGAAGAATGTGGCAAGTCAGTGGTGCCCCAAAACAGCCTGGTTACAAACTTTCTTCAAAATATCTTCCTTTGTGTTTGGTAGAACAAAGAAATTAATACAGGTTTAGAACTACTTGAGGGTGAGTAAATGATGACAGAATTTTCATTTTTGGGTGAACTATCCCTTTAAGGCTGCTGCTGAAGAGGTGTTAGTGAGGCCAGCAGATGCTGCTCACCCTGAGCTCTGTGTTGGCCTTAATGTCCCAGAACAGTGATGGGGACAATGTTCAGCAAAAAGGCACTGTCTTTCTGATAAGATGTTAAATTGAGGTTCTGCCTGTCTCGGGTCTGTAAAAATCCCAGTTGTGTTTCTTGAAAAAAAGAGTAGGGATGTAATACTGGCGTCTTGGCCAGAGATAGGTGCAACAAAATGATTTTTAGTACTCTGTCAGATTATTGTATTAATTTACATATGTACCTTACTAAAAAAGTAAAATCTTTCAAATACATTGATTTCATACTAAGTATAGTCAAATCTATTAACATATTTACCGACATATTGCTTGAGTCTTACTGATATAAAAAATATAATTAAACTTTATTCGGAGTACTACTTGTGCACAATGCACATTAAAATGTGTTTTAATGTCACTGTTGATGAGAACTGTATGATCTTTGAATCATATCGGTCTTTAAATGCAAGATATTTAAAGTGTACCTGAAGTATACTTGCAATAGTTCCACTTTAGCACAATCAAATATGCTTAGTATATCTTTATAGTATAGTATATCTTTAGTTGGACTTCAGCACTACTTCAGCACATATTTGTAGTATACTTAGCATGAAATAAATGTATTACAGATACATTTTAGTATATTTATTTTTCTCTAGGGTTGTAGGCTAATACAAAATGAACAGAAGTAAATAAAGGGTTAAATAAATCATTTTCATTTTTTGTGTATACAGCATTATAGCAATTGTAACAAATGACATTTAACATTCAAATATATTAAAACTGAATTGAAATAATTATCAAAACATCAAATTGAGATTTAAATCGTAAACAAACTGAAATTTGATATTAAATTATGATAGACTTTACAATAAGGTTCAACATTAGTTGGCTACATAAGTTAACATGAACACTTCTAAAGCATTTATTAATCTTAGGTAATGTTCATTTTCACATTTACTAATACATTATTCAAATCAAAAGTTGTATCTATTATTTATATTTAATGGACCTGTACTAACATGAACTAACAATGAACAGTTGTTTTTGTTAACATAACAGCAAATTGCTAGCTCATATTAGTTAATGCAGTGAATAGCATTAATTAATAGGACCTTATGGTAAAGTGTTATCAAAAAAGTAATCTTAGCAATACAGAAAACAGAGATGGAAATGATGCAAGCCAGACTCAAACACTAATACTGTGTTGAAATTCACTTCACCTGACAAAATGACTAATTAAATTCAATACAAATGCTGGCTTCTCAACTCATTTTACTGCATTTATTTTAGTTAAGCTTCTTGCGACTCCAGGGTGATGTGCAGTGACTGGTGGGAAAATTTCCCTCTTCGTTTGCTGTGAATTATTGATTTTCCCTTATTTCCTATGTTGTTTGCTGTACCCTTAGAACTGAACATGTGTGCTGTCTTTGGATTTGAATCTTACTTAAGATGACAGAAGTCCACTTTACAGGGCACTTATATCTCCTTTGACTGTATATATGTCTTTGTGGGTGTCCAGGGGGATCCCTAAAGCCTGGTCATGGGCTCATTTCGGGCAGGGAAGTGGACCAATCCAATTGGACGCAGTACAGTGCACAGGCAATGAGCTCTCTTTGGATGAGTGCCGTCACAGCGGATGGGAACAACACAACTGTGACCATATGGAAGATGCTGGGGTGTCATGCAATCCCTATACAGGTCTCATTCTATACATAGACACACACATACAAACATTACAGCCTTGGTTCTTTGGAATACCTGATTCTGATTGGTCTTTTTAATGACATTCTGTGCAGTTTACCCTAATAAACCTAGTTTTCTCTAGCAAACAGTTTTCTACATTATGTATCGCTCCTTGGTCTCTTTGTTCTAACATTAAAAAATAAATTTGACTCAAATCAATATTTCATGTCCACTTATTATTTATCTGGTAAGTAGTCATGCAAATGGAATGATTTACAGTTTTATCGCACAATAAACCCCTTCAGGATGACATAAGACTTTGTTTCAGTTATTACTTCCATTGGCAAAAAAGAAACTGTGAGAAGAAATGTGTGTGTGTATAGTTTGTGTTTGCATGTGCATTCAGATGGTGTGGTGAGACTGGTAGACGGTGATAACCCATGGGAAGGTCGTCTGGAAGTATATCACTCCGGGGACTGGGGCACGGTGTGTGATGACAGCTGGACGGAGCAGCATGCACAGGTTGTCTGCAGACAGCTGGGATTCAGGTGCTATTCTTTCATCCTGCCGGTAGTTGTGTATATACAGTAGCTATATTACTTAAAACTGAGGAATGATTTACTGTCAGATCAACTTAAACAGTTGGGCCTTGATTAACTTAGATTTCAAATAAATAACATTTGGTGATGCAGTCATGTAAATAAATTCTCAGCAGACTGTCTTAATAGATCAACTCTGATATTTTTGCACAAGCGATTAAGTTTACATGTTTTTATGCATGCAAACTTGCAGTAAATTAGTGCCCAGTTATTATAAACCCCTTACGTTAGGAACTTAAAAGGGGTTTGTTTTGCAACCGGCTGGAGAGATTTAGTAATTAAATTCACGTAGAAGTGTCCTACACAATAGTAGCGCCCAATGTGGGCGTATGAGTGTCTCTATGGGATCTATATGTATACATTAAGTATTTTGCGGGAGAATTTAAAGTGGCGTTATGTTATTGGGAATTTATCATGAGTGTGTGTGTGTGTCCACGTAGGGGCGGTGCGGAGGTCGCCCCCGCTGGTGCGTTTGGAGAAGGAGCAGGGCTGATTCTGCTGGACGATGTGGAGTGTGAGGGGAGCGAGAGCTCTTTGCTGGAATGTAAACATAGTGTGTGGGGTCGACACGATTGCTCTCATAGCGAAGATGTTGGAATACGCTGCCACAGGATAGAAAACAATGAGGTTCCACTGGCTCCAGAAAGTACCGGTAAGTTATCTTCAACACACACCAACATATGCGTCAGTGTGTGTGAGCAAGGCTTTGTGTGAAGCGCAGATACATTTTGCTGATAGACTTCTCTGTGTGTGCACCGCTTTGACCCTTTCTGAAATTCAGAGGGGATCTAAATGTCATTTGTTGACAGAGGCCAGGAATAAACGCAGCCATTGTAGTTTCCCAAGCGCTTGCTTTTATTGATAAAAACTTCCATTTGAATTTCATTAAAGTATTGTGTAGCCCTTGGCATCCACAAAGCTACCTTTGACATTTGATGGTGTAACATTAGAAAAACATGATTTTCTCCCGCCCAAACAAACACAATTTCAATCTAAACTCCATTATCATATAACATCACTACTCTTTTTGCTCCCAGTCTGTGACATTTTGAGTATGTTGGAATAGGTATCTTTGAAATCTTAGGTTCAAATGGCAAGATTCCTCAAGATGTGTGTGGCTGTGTGTAGTTATAGTTTCTTTTAATGCTATAATGTTCATCTAAGCGATGAAAGATGATAAAGCAAGTCAAAATTCATGATTTTACTCAATCTAAAAAAGTTAGTTTTTCGTTTAAATGTCTTTCTACTCTTTTTGTATGATAAAGAACATGTAGCATTGGGTTTTTGAAAAGTTTCCACCTTACAGGGAAAAAAAAGTTACTGTAATTGTCACTTTACTCTAATAGACTTTATATATCACGATTATGAATATGTTTTTGTAAAGGCAACTTTTTTCACTAGCACACTACTGTCTAAGGTTTGGGTTTAGTAAATTAGTTACTTTTATTCAGCAAGGTAACATTAAATTGATCAAAAATGATATTAAAGACATTTAGAATTTTACAAAAGATTTCAAATAAGTGCCATTCTTTTGAACTTTCTATTCATCAAGAATCCTGAAAAAAATGCATCACGGTTTTCTCTTTCCACAAAAATATTAAGCAGCAGAACTTTTTTCAGCATTGCTAAAAATAAGGAATGCATCAAATCAGCATTTTAGAATGATTTCTGAAGGATCATGTGACACAGAGATCATCACAGAGATAAATTACATTTGAAAATATATTAACAAAGAACATTTTAAATGATTTTAAATTGTAATATTATTATACTGTTTTTACTGTATTTTTAATCAATTAAATTAGACTTTTAAAAATCTTACCACCCCCAAATTTGTGAATGATAGTGTATATATTAAAAAAAAAAACATGAAAAAAACCTTTGAACAATCTTTATTTGTCATAAAAACATCTTTATTTGTCATAATTGAGATTTTATATCTCACAATAATCACTTGTGTATGTCTCACAATGTATTCAATTTATATCTCAAAAAGACATTTTCTTATTCTATTAACTCATTTATTTTTTTTCAGAGGGCAGAAACAGGCTTCCATATCAATTTACTCATGAAAAAAAAAAAAAACAGACAGAAGCAGACAGAATTTGTCAATCCTCAGACCTCTTCCTTATTACCTTCTTTTTTTCTTTTTACAGATAAAATTGAAATGTACAGAAAGCTGAACAGTGGACATTATATTACATTTTACACAATATTTAATCAAAATTTAAGAAATGATAACTGAAAACACAGAATGTGTATTAATTGACAACGCTGTTGTTAAGAAACCAACACTGCTGTTCATTATCTAGATGTCATTAAATGCCACACTTTAGGTTAGTCACTAGCTGTGAACTACAACCCTAGCATCTCCTCAAACCATGTACCAATGATTTAAGCACTACACGTAGCTCACGACAGCGCAGGGTGTATAGCAATGGGTTGATACCTGAGTTCAGAAGACATAGTGTACTGCAGAAGGCAAATGCCCTTTTTTGTGGGTTTGAAAGCTCTGTCGTAACTACATCGGTCATCATGAAGGAAAGGACAGGCAGCCAACACACTAACAGAATCAAGATAACACATCCAAATGTCTTTGCCAAATGGATGTCCACACGCATACGTGCTACTTCTGGATGTTCAGCGGACATGTTGGCTTCGTGTTTGTGGGCCAACCACACTATCAGAGCATAGGCTACCAGTATGAGGACGATCACCACCAACACAAGACTGGTAAAGAATGCCAGGTAGTAACGGTCCACATACGGAAACAGATGGGAGCATGATAGACAAGTCTGACAACTCCAGCCCATCAGAGGAAGGAAGGAAATGAGGGCAGCCACGACCCATAATGTCACAATACCTACCAAGGCTCTTTTACGTGTCAGCAGCACCTTGTAGGTGGAAGCCTTGTAGATGGCGTGATAGCGGTCAGCTGCCATCACAAGCAGACTTCCAACCGATCCTGTAAATGCCATGGTCACGCCACCCAGCTTAAGCAGATACTCTGTTTTCTGAAACGAGTCATCCGATTTAGAAAGGTGGAAATCCAGAAAGTTGATGGTGAAACAGCAGCAAGCAATAGTGTCAGCCAATGCCAAGCTGCCCATAAACAGGTACGATGGATGTCGCCGCAGGTTCCTAGAGCAAGCTATGACAACCAGAACGAGCACATTGACCAGGAGGCTGAGAGGTGCGATCATCAGACAGATTGTGCCAATGGCCATCTTCTCTGTGCTGTTTAGCACCATGTAGATACTTTTGCAGGAAATGTTCATCATTTTAGTGATGGAAATCTGTGGAAATAAAGTATATTGTATCATTTTAGATTTTCACAATTTACTTTTGTAGTTATTTTGTGATGTTTTACTTACCTGTATGAATCGGTTGTGAATTGTGCTTCTTCCTTGTTCTGTTGTGTGGTCTGTTGTCGCGTCAAACCCAGCACGTTGACTGGAAAGAAAAAAAACATATACGTAATACAGACACATACACACACTTAATAATAATAAGTAGCCTATATATTTTTCAATAAATATTAATAATTAATTGCCTTTCTTAGGAGAGTAGAAGCTATACAAACCCATCTGCCACAAAAATAGGTTGAGTTTATTATTTATTTATTTATTTTAAATTGCAGATTTGTGCAGATCAGATTTTTTCCATTTTCCTTATGGTTTTCCATATCCTTTAGAGGCCAAATATCTACAAAGTTTCATTTCTAACTAGCTGCCTGAACAACAGCAGCAGCAATGAATAATAATCATAATAATGATATTAATACATGTAATAAATGTAATAATAATAATAACTATAACAGTAATAATAAATGAATCTTCAACTTTCATCAGAAAGTAAATTAATTAGTCAGCAGCTAAGAATAAAATATATTATGTATTATTATATGTAAATGTAATGGAATGCACCAAAGAACCAACCGAATATACAGTGCCCTCCAAAAGTATTGGAACAGTAAAGACAAAATTGCTCTGTTGGCTGTGGAGTCAAGACATTTACAAATATGATTAAAAGATAAATATGAGACAAAACTACTGAAATGTCACATTTTATTATTGGGTGATTCAACACATAGATGTTTTACCAGCTAAGAAGTTCAGTACTTTTAGAGTTTCATCCCCTTATCTGATGTGAGCATAAGTATTGGGACAGTTGCCTCACAGGTCTTTCTAAGTGATCAGCTGTGTCCTGTTGAATTAATTCTTCAGATATTAAAAGCAGGGAATGTGTCGTATCAGTTGCATTTGATGATGACACACACAAACCAGGATGAAGAAGAGGGAGCTGACTTTGAGAGAAAAGCAAGCAATTTGGATGCTAAAAGAAAAGAGGAAGTCAATTAGAGCTATAGCAAAAACAAAGGGCATGGAGAAATCAAGAGTTTGGAAACCACCAGCGACACCAGCAACCAACAACGACCTGATTGGCTGAGAAAACAACAGTAGTTGATGACAGACAAATCATAAAAGCTGTGAAAATGAATCCTAAAAGACGTGTCTGTAAAATCACCAACAACTTCCAGAAAGCTGGGGTGATACTCTGACAATCTACTGTCCTCAGGAGACTTTGACACAGAATTACAGATGCTACACAGCAAGATACAAACCTCTGAACAGCTCCAAAAATAGAAAGGCAAGATTAGAGTTTGTAAAAAAGCACAAAGGTGAGCCAGAAGAGTTTTGGAACTGTGTTTATTGACTGATGAGACAAAGATGAACCTTTATCGAAGTGATGGGAAAGCAAAAATATGCCACGAAGCAATCATGCCTTTCTAATCTACACAAGTTGCGCTTAATTTAATAAAAATTGTCGTATTTGAAAGCACTAGACTGAATAATAAATGTGTGTTATGATATTTAATATGAAAATAAATGTAATTTGGTTATATTAGATGTCGTTTATCTTATTTAACCATAATCATGATAATCATGATAAGCCTCAACATCTTTTCAGCCTGTTTATTTGAATAAAACCTCTTGCAAAATGTGGTGTTGCACAACCGCCAATGCATCGATCGTCCCTTATTCCTTACTGCTAATATTTGCTGAAACGGTTGGAATAATATTGCCGTTGTGGGTCGGGGAATCAGTAGGCACGGGTGGCCTGTGGTCCAATAGCCAAGACTATTTCAACACGCTAACAGGCAGCTGCCTTAAAACGGTCCCGTGAAAATAAGTAATTCTGCCTGAAATTTTTTTCATCAGTCATTTTCGTCTTAGTTTTCGTTTACGAAAATAACCTTTTCCATGACATTTACATATAATACATGATAGCCTATATTTTATTCTTAGCTGTTGACTAATTCATTTCCTTTCTGATGAAAGTAGAAAGTAGAAGCTTTACAAACCCATCTGTCACAAAAGCAGGTTGAGTTTTTTCAACAAGTGGCAGATCTGTGGTTAGTGTGGTTGTTGACATGAAGCTTTACACTTTGCTGTTGACAACCACATTAGGCTGTTACTTATGTGTGTCTTTTTTATTTGACTTCTTTTTATTTTTACATGAAAAGACATGCACAACCCGATATACTTTCATTATGTGACATATCTGAGTGAATTAGGATATTTAATGAAAATAATGCAGTGCAGAACTTTTATCCATTAGGAGTTGATTGAATTGTAACAGTTGGGGTGTACATAGAGAATGAAGGGAAAGTGAGGTTATAAAATAACAGATAATCAAGACATTAACTGAATATAAATAAATAATAAAAGGTCTATTTTGATTTCACGTTCATTTGATGCTATGAAACGCTTACTATTCGTTCTAAAAATAGAAACGTTATTTTGAGGTTCAGCCTCTTCACTGACTGTTAAAATCATGCGCTCACATGTCATGTTTAAGCTATACTGCCAGTAACAGAGCCTGTTTCTTTTACTCCTAATACATTATGCAAGACTGAGGTGGATGTGCTTCTTTTGTCTGAAACAAAATAAATTGTAGTCTGCAATCAAGCCAAATTTCTTAAATCATTCATGTCTTCCAGTTCATTCTATGTAACTGCCTGCATTATAATAAGCTTATATGGAAAATTACTACTGAAAAACTTTCACATTTTTCACATTTCACATTTTTTCTAAACATGCACAGTACTCTAAGTGACAAAATCTAAGCTCTGTTCTCTATTTTGCTTGCTTTGCTGTGCTTTCAGGGCCTCTGGTACGATTGGCAGGTGGCGACAATAGAAAAGAGGGCAGAGTGGAGGTGTTTCTTAACGGAGAGTGGGGCAGCGTCTGTGATCATGGCTGGAATGATGTCAATGCTGCCGTCGTCTGCAGACAGCTCGGATTCACGTACGGATCCGTTTGTGCCATTTTAACTCAAAATAGCTTAAAAGCATCTCATAATCAGTACTGTGGAATATGATTTATTATTTCTCTGTCACGTTGAATGCAGATAGCTGAGTAGAAGAAGTAGTCTTTTAATTTTTATTTACTTATTTTTTTGCTCTCTGTGGCAGTGGGGTGTCAAAAGCACGACCGATGGGTTATTTCGGAGCAGGGAAAGGCACAATCCACCTGACCAATGTGAGGTGCACTGGGAAGGAGTCGTTCCTTGGAGAGTGCCCTTCTAAAGGACAAGACAGCCACGCTTGTAAGCATGGACAGGATGCAGGTGTAGTATGTGATTATTTGCCGGAGCCAGAGGCTGACATAGCAGTGGTGGGCACACACACCTGCGGTTTGAGAGCCGGTGCTGAGAGACGCAGCAAGAGGATTGTCGGAGGATATAAATCTCTCAGGTTAGCAGTCATCTAAATTTTACTGCTGTTGAATCAGTTCTTGAACACATGTTGTGGACATTTGTTCAGATATAATTTATTTTATTGCATATACTGCAAAGATCATGCTTAATTTAAGAGGCATACTAGTTCCACCAACTGAATGTATTAAAATGACTGAAATTATAATTTGAATAAAAGTTGAATTTAACAGTTTTCCCGATACCCCCCACACTGAAAAAAATTTACTTTCACTCAGAAATTGTTAGTAAATTTTACAAATAATTACAAATAAACAGAAAATAACACATTCAACATTTAAGCAAAAAGACTAAAATAGTATTGTGTTGTAAAACATACTCCAAAAATCTTTTATTTAGAGATTTCACATCAAACTCATACCATAGCAGTGTTATTATAATTAACCAAATCTAATACTATTAAAAATTGATTTTGGTAATTAAGTTGAAATAAAATCAAATATAAATATGATAATATATGAAAAACATGAAAAATTTGTAATGTTGCCTTGGCATCACACTGGAATAAGTACCAAAATTAAAACTGCAATAAAAATAAAAATAAATAGAAATATTTAAAATACATTTTTACAAAAAAAATTACTAGTAAAAATAAAAAACACAAATTATGAAAACCTAATAAAATTAAAAGTATAAAAATACGATAAAAATATTAAAATAAAAGCTGATTCAGAATATCAATAAATACTATAATAGCTATACTATAAATTTTTGGGGGAAACCAACCTAGAAATAGCCTACTTTGCCAGTTTCTAAATATTAAGCTAAAATGAAGTATTAAATGTACATGCTTCACTTTTGAATCATTTGTAAGTTATTTGATTGTTACAATTCAATGTTGACACACGCTACTTTTCCCTCCATTTATCCAAACTGTTCTATTACTGCAAATAAATATGATTTTCTATTTCTACACCTCATTCATTGTGTTTGTGTTTCTATATGTATACCCCACAGGGGTGACTGGCCCTGGCAGGCGTCCCTGTGGCTCAGATCTCAATCTAAAGGGAATCATCCTCTGTGTGGAGCCACTCTCATAAACTCCTGCTGGCTGCTCACTGCAGCGCACTGCTTCAAACGGTAAGAGAGACACCTGCTGGACATTAGCGCTATTAGCGGCTACACCTATAGGCTCCTCAACTACCAAATCCGACTCCATAATCATTTTTAACTGATTTTGATTGAATTGAAATTACAGAGAGCACAAAAATGAGTGGCCAATTTAGAAGCTCTGTGAATTGTGAACATGTCTTCCAGATGTCATCTGGCACAAATACATTTACTTTTAATTTAAATTTAAAAACTTTATGAAGCTTTAATTATCTACTAATTACTGTATGTTTAGAAGTTTGGAATCAGTTATTTATTTGAAAGAAATGAATACTTTTGTTTATCAAAGACAGATTCAATTGATCAAAATTGTCAGTAAAGACATTTATAATGTTAAAAAAGTTTTATATTTCTAAAAAGTCCTGTAGGAACTGTTTAATAATAAGAAATGTTTCTTCAGCACCAAATCAGTATATTACAACCCGAATTCCGGAAATGATGCAATGTTTTTTAAATTTGAATAAAATGAAAACTAAAAGACTTTCAAATCACATGGGACAATATTTTATTCACAATAGAACATAGATTGTCAGGGAAAAACACGGATTCACTTGCAGGTTCAACTCAAAATATCTATTAAAGTCTCAAAACACAAAACTCGGCCGGGGCAGAGGGCCGGGAGCCACAATTCAGGCCAAAGAATGGGGACAGGAAGAAGGGATCAGTCCAATCAAGCCTCCAGTCACTCCACAAGGCAGAGATGATAATGTGTAGGGAGATCAGCGCCCACAGGCTCGGCGTCGGTGTTGGCACAACGTCAGAGTGGGGAGAGAACAGCGCACAGAGTCCCAGCGTCAGTGCTGATGAAGCCACAGAACACAGCTCCGGGAACGCCAGGACAGGAACTTGGGAACAGAGAATTGGAGAAACGAGCACATGGCAAACTGTCAAAACAAAACCCACGTGATCAGCAATAAACACGTACAAAAGACACACACACACAACAACTTGCTGATCAGACCGAAGAAATGACATAGATAACATGACAAATGTTTAAACAGAGAAGTTTTACACTTTTATCCACTAAATGAGCTCATTTCAAATTTGATGCCTGCTACAGGTCTCAAAATAGTTGGGATGGGGGCATACCATGGTGTAGCATCTCCTCTTCATTTCAAAACAGTTTGAAGACGACTGGGCGTTGAGGTTATAAGTTTCTGGAGTTTTGGTGTTAAAATTTGGTCCCATTCTTGCCTGATATAGGTTTCCAGCTGCTGAAGAGTTCGTGGTCGTCTTTGATGTATTTTTCGTTTAATGATGCGCCAAATGTTCTCTATAGGTGAAAGATCTGGACTGCAGGCAGGCCAATTCAGCACCTGGACTCTTCTACTACGAAGCCATGCTGTTGTAATAGCTGCAGTATGTGGTTTTGCATTGTCCTGCTGAAATCGTCTGACCATAGAACACTTTTCCACTTTGAAACAGTCCATTTTAATTGACCCTTGGCCTACAGGACACGAAGGCGCTTCATGCTTTTTGCATGATAGAGCTTTAGTTGGCATCTGCAGATGGCATGGTGGATTGTGTTTACCGACAGTGGTTTCTGGAAGTATTCCTGGGCCCATTTAGTAATGTCAATAACAGAATCATGCTGATGAGTGATGCAGTGTCGTCTGAGGGCCAGAAAACCACGGGCATCCAACAAAGGTCTTCGGCCTTGTGCCTTATGCACAGAGATTTCTCCAGTTTCTTTGAATCTTTTGATGATGTCATGCACTGTAGATGATGAGATTTGCAAAGCCTTTGCAATTTGACATTGCGGAACGTTGTTTTTAAAGTATTCCACAATCTTTTTACACACTCTTTCACAGATTGAAAAGCCTCTGCCCATCTTTACTTCTGAGAGACTCTCTAAGACATCCCTTTTATAGCTAATCATGTTACAGACCTGATGTCAGTTAACTTAATTAGTTGCGAGATGTTCTCCCAGCTGAATCTTTTCAAAATTTCTTGCTTTTCAGCCCTTTGTTGCCCCCGTGCCAACTTTTTTTGGGACCTGTAGCAGGCATCAAATTTGAAATGAGCTCATTTAGTGGATAAAAGTGTAAAATTTCTCTGAATTTTTATTGTGAATAAAATATTGGCTCATATGATTTGAAAGTCTTTTAGTTTTCATTTTATTCAAATTTAAAAAAACGTCCCAACATTTTCGGAATTCGGGTTGTAGAATGATTTATGAAAGATCAAGTGACACGGAAGACTGGAGTGATGCTGAATATTTAGGTTTGTCATCATGAATTACATTTTAAAATATATTAAAATATAAATCTGTTTAATATTTCACAATATTACTCATTTCTGTATTCTGTATTTCTGATCAAATAATACAAAAAGGCCTTAGTGAGTGTAAGAGACTTTAAAAAAAAAAGTCATATTAATCCCACAATTTCGAACGTTAGTATATGTATTTTTGTGTACAAATCATTGCTCTGTAATGAAGCAGCAGTTGTGCTCAGTTTTGAAATGATTAACATGAGACAGCTCCTGTAAATCAACACTAAAGTAACACTTAATTAAAATGAGATTAACTGTGGAATAATTGAAATGGTAGTGCATCATCTGTAATATGAATGAATGTCTTGATTCTGCAGGTTTGGAAGTGATGCTTCACGGTATGTGGTGAAGCTCGGGGATTATCACACGAAGGAACAGGATGATTTTGAACGTGTCCTCTCTCCAGAGCGCATAGAAGTGCACAGGAAGTACCGAACGGAGAGCTGGGAGCATGATGTGGCTCTGATCCGACTGAAGGGTGCTGAGGGGAAGTGCGTGTCCTTTAACCCTCATACTAACGCCGCCTGTCTGCCTGCACCTGGCAGTAAGTGGGGCAAGAGACCTGCATCGTGTGTCATCACTGGCTGGGGAATGACAGGTAATGTTGGGTTCTTCTTACACAGCACAATTTTGGCATGACACGAAATACATAAAAAAATAAAATAAAATTATATATATATATATATATATATATATATATATATACATATACACACACACACACACACACACACATATATTAATTTATATAAAAAGATTTTTAATGTTTTTTAAAAGAAGGCTGCATTTATTTGATATAGTAAAAAATACAGTAAAAACAGCAATATTTTGAAATGGTATTACAATTTAAAAGAACTATGTTCTATTTAAATACATTTTTAAATTTAATTTATTTTTGTGATGGCAAAGCTGAATTTTCAGCAGCCATTACTTCAATCTTCAGTGTCACATGATCTTTCAGAAATAATTCTGATATGCTGATTTGGAGCTCAAGAAACATTTCTTATTATTGTCCATTTTAAAAATAGTTTTTGCTGCATAAATATTTTTGTGGAAACTGTGATAAACTACTATTTGAAGCTTTAGGCTAAGTAAGATTTTTTTAAAGACGTTAATACTTTTTTACAGCAAGGACACATTAAATTTATCAAATGTTACAAAAGATTTTTCTCTCAAATTTAAGCTGTACATTTGAATTCCTGTTCATCAAAGAAACCTGGAAAAAATGAATTCTGAATCAAGAAATGTTTCTTAAGCACCAAAACTGAATATTAAAATTATTTCTGAATGATCATGTGACACTAAAGACCGGAGTAAATGGCTGCTGAAAATACTTCTTTGCCATTCTTTTACAATATATTATACATAATAACAGTTTTTTTTACATTTATTAATATAGTATTATTTCGCAATATTACTGTTTTTACTGTATTTATGATCAAATCTGTGCAGCCGTGGTAAGCATAAAAGACCTCTTTCAAAAACATATAAAAATTATGATTACAAACTTTTAAACAGTCTTCATTCCATGTTATTCTAAAGAGAAAATGGTTGAATTTTTAATATTTTATCAGTTATTATAAAAGTTAAAGAGAGCTTTCCCAAAAATGTAAATGAACTTCCATTGTATAGACAATCTTTTTTTTTTTTTTTTTATAAATATCTTCTTTTGTGTTCCACAGAAGAAAGTTATATAGGTGTAGCATATTTGCTTTATGAGATGAACATAATTAATCATGACGGGTTATCAATTATATATCCATCTTCAGGAATTAGCTGTAGTATTAATAGTACAATAAAATGATTAGTTCGTCCGCAGTACGGACCCTTCTATTGACTCTAAGGAAAATTATTTATCTGGCCACGACAAATAATTTCCTTACTGAAGCATTGCTTCCGAGCATTGTAGCAAGACCAGACGTTAAAGTGACTTCGTTCTGAGAGCAGCAGACACAGACAACCAAGTGTGAATACATATGGATGTTTATTAAACTACACTACAGGGGAACATGTAACATAGAACTAGACACAGACATACACACATTAAACATGGATGCCAACGCAAGGAAGGCCTGGAGAGAGAGAGAGAGAGAGAGGGAGCGCTCGCACGCAAGAGAGAGTATGGCAGGATTTTAACATCAACTAACTACAACCTGTTATGAACCATTAGATAATCACATCACCTTAATTAAAAGGGGTCGAAGCCTAGAAGCGCATCTAGATAGTTAACAAGCGGTTACTTGCATGGGTTTCGTGGGTGCTGAGTAAAGCATCCTGGTGCATGTATAATGCGTAGATTCCTGATGAATTCCTTTAGGATTGAAAGCTTCGACATTCCAGTCATGGGTGGATTAGTCCGAAGTGAGTTGACAAAGTTACTGATCTTAAAATCTGCCAGAAGATCGGACTCGAGGTTTCCAAGGTGATAATGTGTCTCCGGGGCACCGAAAGTTAAGAGGAGCGCATCCTTTTGGTGTGGGAGAAGTTTTATCTGTTTTCCCTGTAACACCCATTTTGGTTAGTTTGACCAATAACAAGGCTCATAGTTTCAGCGGGAAAATGTTTCTTTGTCCCACTTGACACCTCGTTTGCATGTTTTACGACTGATCTGGAGACTGGTGTAATTTTCCCCACAGTACAGTAAAAATAGTGTGATGCATTTCATGATCACATAGTGTACATCATTGTGTGAGGAATAAAGAGCAGATCATTTTGATATCAAGAAAGAGACATCTGAGAGGTATTAAACCAGAGATACCTTCATACCTCTAAATATGAGTGTTTAGAGCTTACTAATACGAATAACGAGTGGTAACTAGGCTAATAGAATAAGGAAACATACAAACAACACATGCATACACCAGATACATTTATAACTGCTTAATTATGGCCTAAATAGAGAAAATGTCTTTAGGTGTGTGTGTGATGTGTATTTGAAATCGTGGAGACAGACTAGTCTGGTCCGGGGGGGGTCACCCCCCCTTCTGTGGAATGTGTTTGAAGCTTGATAAGGACACTTAGTCGATCCTTTTGCATCCTTTTGATAGTGATAAAGACCATCTGCAATTTAGTACCCATATAAATGTAAACGCTGAGGCCAGGTCAGTAATTTATATGCAAAAGTCAAAAGGCTAAAAGGGTCCCTTAAGACATAAAGTCCCAATGACCATCAAGGATCATAAGCAGATGTTACATAGGTTTGGAACAACATTGGGATAGAAATATAATTTTTGAGCAGCTGTCCCTTTAAATGGATTGCAAATAGTGTTTCACCTTTTGTTTTCCCCTTATTTTTCAGACACTGAGCATCCCAGCACTCTTCTTCAGGCCTGGGTTCCTCTTCTGCCCTCGTGGCAATGTAAGAAACGTTACGGCGAGCGTTTCACTAGCCACGACATGCTGTGTGCCGGCAGTATGACGTCTGACCTCAGAAAGCATGCTGACAGCTGTCAGGGTGATAGCGGGGGTCCGCTAGTGTGTCAAGGCGAGGCAGGGCGCTGGGTACTGACAGGGGTCATTTCCTGGGGTCACGGCTGTGGTGACCCCTCGTACCCAGGTGTGTATTCACGGGTCAGCCGTTACCTGCCCTGGATCGAACAGGTGACGCACAGCACCGCTCCTCTCCAGCACTGAAGCACCAACCACTTTCTCTGAAAACCACACTCCCCATCACGCTTCAGAGAACCAGGACTCTATAACAGGAAAAACAAGATCCTGAGAGTGTTTGACACCTGCTGTAAGCTTTCAACACCCTGGATCTTAATTCCTCTGTATTCTATCTGTACAATTCAATTTTATGTCTTTAGCATTTAGAGATTAGGATCTTTCCTTACTTGCAGACTGAGTCTGTGAAGGTTTCAATCATGTAGGACACTGTACAATGACCAGTGTGATGGTAAATGGACAGTTTATCCCAAAATTAAAGCTCTGTCATCATTTAGTTCCAAACTCATATGAGGATGAATAAACGATGATAGGATTTTCATTTCCGGGTGAACTGGCCCTTTAAAAGAGTGTGATTCTACTGTGCATTTAAAATGTTTGTAGTGCCGTCCAGAGGCTGCAGTGCATGTCAATGTATGTATTGTATTTAAAAGCCATTCGATGCAGCTGCCCAGGCCTTCTGCATGGTAGAGAATGGTAGCATAAGCTCTGCAAAAGCAGGTTTATTTCTTATTCTGTGGGGCGGGAGAAAACGGAATGGATTCCTCTACTCTCCTTATTTAACAGAAGGCTTGAGCTGCACCTCTAATCTTCGAGGAAACATTTTCAGTGTTGTGGATTAGGCAAGTGAAATGAATCACGTAGGTTTTTTAGATAGCGACAGTCGAAGTGATCTTTAAAGCCATGTGTCTTCTATATGTGTCATACATCTAATGCAGTTAGAATTTTTGATTTTTAATCATGTACAGTAAATCATGATATTTAACGTATTGGTTTATCAAGTACGCTCTGTATCAGTACTGATGCATACAGCTCATAAAGATAAATGACTCAATATGTTGTTTTGTTTTGTCTCAGTCTTAGTAGACGTTTTAGGGCATAAATGGCATTTTAAATTCATAATAGTGAATAACCTAATGTGACTTTTCTCTTATTTGTCATGGTGATTTACAATACAATGTGTGTCTTTATGTAAATGCAGTATTACAATTGATAATGGGTTTTGTCCGTGCAAAGGATAAAACCGGGGAGTTTCTCATTTCTAATGCATTGAAAGAACAAGTTTGGGACAGTGACTATATTTTGGTTGACAGTCAGTTTAATGAGATTTTATTTTGTAGCATCTCTTAACTGTTCCTGTACTTTGTTCTGTGAACTGCGTGTTTTCATCCAGTGGGTGGCGATATTGTGTTTTTTTCCTCAGTTCTGTTCTGTGCACCATCTAGAAATATTCTTCAGTCTGTTTCATATTTTAACCCCCTTCTGACTGTTTCTTCATCAGAATTTCAGAACAGAATTTCAGTGATATTCATGCAAATAATGGTAGATTTTTGTATTTCACCTGCAGAGAAAAATGTAAGTAACAAGGGCTCTTTAAAATTGGTCATTAAGAAAGGCAATAGGCAAATGTAAATAGGAAGTGACATCACAGATGATGATGATGCATGGCAGAGAATGTAAAAGCCAAGTGCTTCAAATACATTCAAATTTGTAAATCGAGTTTTATTAAAGTGATTGCACACTATTTCTAGTTGTGTAAAATATAAATGGCTGGGGCGAAAGTATTATGACATTTAAAAACTCTAAATCATTACTTAGTCATGTATATCTCATTGGCTAAAATTTTGCTCTATTGATGCCACAAATAAGAATCGCTCCCTAAAACACTGACTCCGTTACCTGCAAGATCTGAAATAACAGCCAGTTCTTAATATTAAAACGTTATATTCAGCCTGCTTCATAATTAATGCATATTGTCTTACAAATTCTTCTAATAATCTGGTATTGCCTGCTAAATTAGTTAACAGGCATATATTATTCATGTGTTCTTAATGTAAGTGGAGCCATGCCTTCTGATGGGCCTGCATACTTCTACAGCATTATATTGCTATAAAACTATAGGCCTACACATTCATAGTGGATTCTCAAGAAAAAAAGAACTGTTTGGTTTAGATCTCAAAGCACTAATTTTTTTTTTTTTTTGCTTAGTAGGTCTTATAGGTAGATTCTGGAGATGTATTAAATGCAAACTGGACTGCACTGAGTGCTCCTCCTCTCTAAAGACTGACTTCTTTCTGTGTTTTGGATGGTGCCTGCTTAGATCTTCAAAAGCCATTCTAAAAGCAAACTACACTGGCCTCTCAGAAGACTGTTTAAAGTGGCCAATCACTGCATCAGAGCTTTGGGACTCTTCATCAAGGGCCGTGATAAGGAGCTCATCTCCCCGACACACTGGAGAGGGTTGATGTCTGTTGCATGTCATGCAAGCATCTGTTTGTATGTTGATGTTCTCAGTCATTACCAAGTCTTTGATTTTCTGTAAAAAAAAAAAAAAAAAGCTTTGAATATTTTCATGTGTGACAAGTGCCAAAATAAAGTGACCTCTTCTTGTGGCAACCTATTGCTTCACATGGTTTTATTATGTATATTTATTAGAAATACATTTTTAAAAACTATTTAATACATTTGAAATGGATTATAATTAGAATTGGATTATAATAATAAGACATTATATCACTGAACTGTTTTGTGCTGCAAAAATAACGTAAAATTTTTTATGGCACAAAATAAATATATTGATAAAATAAATGAAATAATCTTTGCCATCAAGCAATATGAGTAGTTTTTGGCAGAAAGCTATTTTGTAAGGGTTATGTAGCCATAATTTTTTCCTTCACTCTCTTTTTTGTTTGTTGCACAAAAGTATTTGATGTAAAAATATATTTATTAATAATGGTATGTTAATGGTAAAATGACGCCAACAATGAATAGCTAATGCTAGCTTAGCCTAATATGGTCATTTAATTTTAAATCTACAGATTTTAAGAAAAATCAAGTAACTTGCATTTTAAAATGTATTTATTTTGCACATTTTGATTTAGTTACCACAGCTATGAACCATGCCTTTTACTTGGTGATTGGTTTGCAGGTGGTATTGCTCATTATAGACAGCATCTGATCATTTTTTAAGAGTAGCCTACATAAATTTAATATATAATCATTATATAATATATAACATTAGGCTACACATATATGTAATCGTTATATTAATATATATCGATATGCTAACAATAATATTTATTTATTTGTTTGTTTTTAATGTATCACCTAAACACATTATTCATCAGATAGAATGTTTTATTCAAAAATCACCTTATCATTCTGTAAAAACAGCTGGTAGGTAGCACACCATGACAGGGGTGTAGTGCATGGATGGAGGAGCTCAGAACTTTGGGCTGTTTAGAAGAACCTCCCCGCGCGCCCGTCAGCTGCTCTCGCTCATTCGGCGCGGGCTGAAGATGGCGGAGCAGCGCTGGATGCGCTCACGAGACATCAAAGTTCTTTCTGTGGCGTCCAATTGATTCGGATTTTCGCGACCGCTCTCAAAGTGGCCTTTTAAAAAGGTAAGGGGATGCGTGATGAGTGGTGTATTGCATGCGCGAAGCGTAGAGCTGCTTGCTATCTTTGGAAACACACACACGCACACACACACTGGTTTGGCGTTGACTTCAGTTGCAATGTGGCAGTCCGACAGATGCAGGAACATCTCGCCTTCAGCCTGAAGCAATGCATGAGGACTAGAGTGTTGCGTGACATGCTCGAAGAACAACTGGGTATGTACTTGTTTGTAGATTGGAGACAAATCAGTGCTATTGTTTGCAAAGTTGCAATGTTTACGCCACTGCTTCCTTGAGACCATCAAATTCTTGTCAGTACAATAGATGGAGGAAAGACCTGTCAAAATGTTTAAATGCCCCTTTAAATGGGGTTTGTCATTTATTTTTAGTTTGTGTTAAGCTTTTATAACTTAATAATGTAGCACATTTATGTAGTGGAATGGGTTATTTATTTATTAATTTAGCCTATTTGTAGCTGAGATTGACAGATTTATTTGACAGATAAAAATATTTTTTATATTTAAATGTCCGATAAATTGTAAACAACCGATTTTTTACTTTTAGACTGTAATGATGATTAGAATACAAAACAAATATATATTCATTTGATAAATAATATAATTATTACTGTTTTGTGATCTAAATGTTAGCAAATTTTCATTATTGTTTTGCACTAATGCTAATTACTAAGCTAGAGGTTTTTGACCTGAGAATGAATGGTTGTTAAAAATTGCAGCTTATTTATCCAAAAAATAATATATTAAATAAGTTATTTTTTGCCTGTAAATGCCAATTTTGTTTAGGGAATGATCACATAATGCCCAATGCAAAAGAACTGCTATCGGTTCGATATCGGTTACAATATATTGTTTAAACCATTATCGGTCAATCGTTACAACGGACCTTTTGTTGCGGTTATTTCCATGTAATTCAAAGCACAAACAAACCTGTTGATGTTTCTTTGTTCTAAAACATGACTTGTACAGCCTGTAATTGTTTTGCTTTGGGCATTTGGGGTATTGTCAGCGTGCAGTCTGTGATATTCTGCCAAGCTGTAAGGGAAGTTTTTTTTCTTGATGTGTTTTTGTTTGTGCTATGCACATCAGATATGTTTTAGAGAGAAAAGAGGAAGGTGTGCAGATGAAGTTGAAATGTCATATCAGTTAAATGACATTTCAAAGCACAAGGGCCTGTTTGCTTTTGGGATGCTTTAAAGTTACATGTTTTGAGGGAATAGCTGGACTGTGTGATTAGGAAAGCATCGGTTTTCTTCCCTGTGAAGCCTCACGGCTAGATAGTTTCACTGGTTGTGCATCCAAGCACATCCATTTCTGTGATTTTACACTTTAAATTATGAGTCAAATAAAAATTAAGTCTCATTTAATGTACTATTGATAAGATGTTTGTGGTTCCATAAAAATGAAACATGGGTGAATCTAGAGAGGAAAGACACAAAAGACGGTATTCAAGTTTTGAAAGAAATGACTACTGTTGCTGGTGGTGTGATGGCACATTTGAAATGAAATTATGAAAGTCGTTTTTTTTTTAGACGTTTTAGCTTCGACTCAGTAATTACATTCGGCAGCTATTGAAGTAGGAGAAGAGAATAATAAAAGAGCTTCCGCCTCCTTTGAAATGAACCTATTAATGCCTCTCATTCGACTGAGGAACCCAATGAGTGCTGGTCAGAGAGCTGAAGATGAATACTAGTCATTGAGTGCCTCATTGATGTCCTTGATGAGTCAGATATAATTAAACATTGTTGCTCGTAGGCTTCATTCTCCAGGCTGTAATTTGCTTCATGAAGAGTTTAATCAGTGCTCGATAAAAGTGGAGCCAAACCTGTTTACGTGATTACTGTATAAATGACCTACCTTATCTGCTCACGACAACCACCTCCTTCAATCTGTCATACCCTGGATGCACGTTAAACACAGTCACACATGCACACACACTCTTATAAATTAGTTAATGACCTTATTTGTAATGCACTTTCGTCCTGGTCATCAGCTTACTTGTGTCCAGTTGACATGGTTTGTTTTGTTTGTGTTTTGTTTAATTAAGTCAAATGCAGTAGTGTAGCACCCACAATGCACCCGTTGTCTGCTAATAGTTTTTAATGTTCTATTGTCATTTGGCTGTTTCATAGTTTAGAGTTTATGCAATGCTTTTTCATTACTGTTTCAAAATTGGTTTTATAAGGGGGCTGGCGTGGTAACGTTCTGTTTGTGGTGTGGAATGGTGCAATGCCTGGTTGCAGTCCTAACCAATATCTATAAAACGTTCCTTCAGTTCCCAACGACTGAGTTGCTCTATGAGTCACTGAGTACTGATTTCATTTTGAATTTATTAACTGTAAGACGTTTTGTTGGATTCTGCTTCTCTGTTCTTAAAGGCCTAAAAGGCAGTTGAATTCACTAAATTCGCATAATGCACAGATAAGGCTATGTTACAATGCACATGCTCAGCGCACGGATCCATGATAGTGGACAAAGCAAGACAAATGTTGATTGTAAATATAGTTATTCATGTAAATTTTGATACAAAATAGTCTCTTTTACCCAATAATTGTCACTATGTGTTTGTTCTATCGTGGTGTTAGCTTAGCAACATGTTTAGTTGCTGTTGTGCCCTGCAAGTGGAGTTAAAAACATAATTATGGGTTCCGAGCACATGAATGATCAAGCAAAATCTTATTTACAAGTGAGAAAGAAGGTGAATTCTAGAATGATACACGAGTTGCTGAGTTGTGGCGTTGGAAGAGACGTGCCAATTTAAAATGTGGAGGGAACATTGGTCTGTAATATTGGTAATATAATAACGTATAATATTTAGAATAGATATCCGTTATCAGAAAGCAAGTCTGTGAATGGTGTAAAGTTAATCACACAGCTTGCACCGTTTGCTTCATGTAACATTTAGTTGTGATACAGTGCCATGTATAAATAAGTGCTGTTGAATTCATTTTGAATTAAGATGTCATTATTTTTCTGTACTGTTTCCATGTTATGTTTTTGACTTGAATTTGTGACCTGTCTTAATGAACGAGTGACTCAGAGGTATGAGCTTCTCACATGTACTTGAAGGCAGCATCTGATCCATTTCAGTTAGGATGCTGCCTTAGAAGGCAATAGACAGCAAGGCAGCTCACTAGGTTTGGAACAGAGCCTCTTTCTGTATCTTAGTGCTATCAGTATAACTCTTAAAATATGAATAAATACCCTGATAGTTTGAGTTCCAGCATGATCTGTTTAGTAAAATGACAAACAATAGGGAAAATCACCCAGAAGCTCTGATCTGCATTTTAGTTGCCTGTTGTTTTCTGTAGGATATGACATTTCATTATAAATTGAAGATCATGGGATGTAGTTATAGCCATGATTTTTGTGCATTGTAAATGGCTGAAGGTATTTCTTTTGCTCTCAAATAATCTTTTTGTCTCCTTATCAGAGCTGCAAACCCCTCATGATGGAGCCATCATGAGCATCTATGTGGGAACATTCACATTTAAACCAACAGGTGAAAATGTCAGCTCACTTTAAACTAGGATCAAGATGCTAACAATAGAATGCGTGAAGGAAGTCAGAGGTAGTGTCTTCAAGTCTCCTAGACGAGTGTGTTCTGTCCCCAGGTAGTAGTCTGCAAGCCGAGAGTTGCCTCTCTCTCTCCGAGAAGGAAGTTAGGAATGGATGGTAGCAACGTTGAAAAAGCCAGTGTTGGGGGGGAGGGTGATGGGCTGCTCCATGGGGAGCCAAGAGCTGTCTGGTCAGGGATCAAATTCTCGCACTGTTGGCTTGCTCGCATCCATAATTCATGTGCTTTTTTACTTGCAGAGGAAAATGGAAAATGTGCTGTGCTTTTTCCTCCAACTCTCTCTCGCTCTTATATTTGCTTTTGTCCTTTCATTTCATCAACCCGTTCCAACTATACATGAAAGAGTCCGCTTGAAAGCAGGCATTATTTGCTGGGAAATCCGTAGATTTTTTGGGGTTTGTTGGATTTTCATTTTTCTGCCTGTACTCATTCCTGTGGCTCTTAGTGTTATTTTTCTTCACATTGCTTTTATATAGGTTAGGGATGTGCAAAACAATGTATTATCAAAATGGGTTAGCCTGTAAGTTGCGTGAATGACTAGTTGGATAGTCATCTGTCCTTAAACACACTTGTTTCCTCAAGTAGCTATTTTTACCCAAAGCACCTGGAAGTCTAGGTGTGTTCACTTCACGTCTTACTGTAATTATGAAATTACAACTTGTAAACTTTGTAATTAAAATGCATTACAATGTCGTTAAGCAATTATTTCATTATGTATCTGTTTAATAATTTGTATAATTGCCTTGTTAATAATGTTGAAATACTAAACTAAAAAAATAACAAAATGCAGTTTAATTCAGCTAGTAAATGGTTGAAATATCTAATGTCCCAGAAAATATACTATTTAATAAGTATATTAATAAGGCATTGCATTTGTAAAATGAGATATTTACTGATATTGTGGTTTTGTCTACTGATTACTCAAATTAATAGATTAATTTGGCTGTTAATAGCGTTGCCATAGAAATACATAATTCTAAGGATGTAAACAGCTGTGAGTTGCATGCCTTGGTTGTCGTTTAATGGTGTGAATGTAGCATTATGTTGCTAAGCTAACAATCTTATACTCGGAGCATTAAAACACACACACACACACACACACAAATTGGCTAAAATGGTGAATTTCTTTTAGATATAACAATTTTGCATCTGTTTTGTATTTAGAAAGAAAGATAATTTTTTTTTTAGATAATCTAGTCAACCTCACTAATTAACTCAACCATCGTGACCATTATACTCAGAGTCAGATAAAATCCAGGGCCTTTTCTGCTTCACTTATCTTTTTTGAGGGGACTTTATGTAATAAAGATGTTTACGCTCACACAAAATGAGATACAATGTCAGATACAAGCTGCACTGAACACGGCAGGGAATGTATTTTTCTCTCCAAAATCTGTTAACTCGGATAAATCCATTTTCATTCAGTTCAGTGGTTTTATGTTGGCGAAGAAATCAGTCTTTCCTGCTTTTTATCCAATCGATTACCCATTCTGCCTTGTTTGACCAGCTGCAAAAGCTCACATGGCCGTCTGCTCGTATTGTCATAATAAGGTCAGCACACAGAATGTTAGACCACTGTTTCTGTCAGTAGTAGGTAAACCCCAGCAGTGCCTCATAATCAGAGATCAGACTGTGTTGTGATTGCTAACGGGGACCGTATGTTATTTACTCAAATGTTTTCTTCATTGACTCACAGTTTAATGAAATCAGGATGATCATCTCCTTATTGGCCGAGTGAAATAATCAGCGAATAGCTCTACTGTAGAACAGAATTCACTTTTCCTCTAAGTGGATTGATCTGGCACCCCAGGTTACCCATGAACATTTGGCTTCCAATGCTCTCGGAACACAAGGAGGTGAAAGTAGTCTCTTTTTATGGTTAGACACTGTGAAAAAGAGTAGAGGAAGCTAATTTGAAACAAGCTGCAAGCTTCTTATGATTTAAAAGGCTACAGTCAAGCTGCCACTTAAAAAAAAAATAGTCAGCTACTCTACAAGCTAAAGCTACACTGCAAATTTGTACACGATTTTTAGAAAGAAATTTAGCGTGAAGGTCCACCCTTAAACCCATAGACTGTATAAAAAAAAAAGAAAAGAAAAAAGTTGGTCGTCACATCTCCTCTTCCTTCCACGATTGACAAGTGAAGCCAAAACATCTGAGAATGGCTGCTGTCATCTTGCGCCAATAACGTCATTTGGAGCCCAAGTCTGCGCAGTAGTGATCGTAGCCTGGATCTCCGTTGTCAAAGTCCCACCCAAACTCCCATAGACCCAATCACATGCTGCGTGATAAGAGCTACCTAAAACGACGGAAACCATGTTTGGGAAAAATTTATTTGAATTAAAATTGATTTGTTTTTGTTTGGCTCACGTCCCATTCCATTACGTGGAGAAGGCTGGAATTATGACCTATGCTGCAGCCAGCCACTACACTGTAAAAAAAAAAAAAGAAAAAGTTGAGCAACTTAAAAAAAAAAAAAAAAAAAACTTTTACCAGCTTCAGCAGATTTTTGAGTTTGCTCAACTTATTTTTGTGGGAGATTCTCAAATTTTTGTTGTATAAACTTAAAACGACAAGTTGAGAACTCAAAAATCTGCTGAAGCTGGTTGCCTTTTTTTTTTTTTTAAACAGTGTAGATCAGTGGTTTTCAATCCTTTTTCAGACCCACTGCTCTGCACATTTTGTATGTCTCCCTTATCTGATACACTCAATTCAGTACATGGATCTCTCTCTTAACGAGCTGATGATTTGAATCAGGTGCGTCAAATAAGGGAGACACACAAAATGTGCAGAGCAGTGGGTCCCCAGGACCAGGATTGAAAACCACTGGTGTAGATGATGTTTGGCTTCACTTTTCAGGACGTGTGCAGCATACTTGCTTTAACCTAACCACCAGTGGGGCATAACATCATATGATATTGTACAAATAAGATAAAATAAATTTATACAAATTACCCACCAATCTGCTAAAATGTAAAATAGTTACAAATTGTCATGAGAAGGTGTTGAACAAAACTCTCCAACTGATAATACATAGAAAGCTTTTTTTTTTTTTTTTTAGAGAGCGATATATTTTTAAATGTATGACAATTGTATTATATAATTTAAATTAGTGGATGGTATAATTTATTTTTGTAATCAGAGCTGTATTTATCTACTGCATTCAATAATTCCATTCAATTTGAAGAATACATTTAAATTTAGTAAAACTAGAAAGCACCTAACTAAAGTAACATAACTAAAAACAGTGAACAGCAGTATTTGACTAAACATTTTGGTACAAAAAAAGAAAACCGAGCAACTCAAATAAGTGAATGACAACCAGTAAATAGCTAGTAGGCATTCGTAATTGACTGTAACTGTATCAGGTAGTGAATCACTATATGCACTCCCATTGGTTGTCACCGCACCACATCACTGCTCATTTGCATACATACAGTATGAACACTGCTTAAGTTTGTTTTACGACTTGTGGTCAACCGGCCAGCTCTCATTCAACTGAATGACTTCAATTGCTTTGTGGGCGCAATTGCTGTCAGTGCGAACACCCTCAACGCAGACTTATCCACATGCTTTCTATATTTGTTATTTCATTAACAATGGGTGTGTCATCCTTTGTTTAAAGTGCCCATTAGAACAACCCATTTAGATCTGCCTTTCATTAACCGCAGAGCCTTTCTGCATTCATCACTACGCGACACTCCACCATCTTCAAAACCATTAGTTTATTTGCTGGGCAAATCTGTATGTATCTTCATTCCCTTAAAATGACTGGGATTGAAATGACTGGAGGTTTTCTTCATGCTGGATTGCTTTCAGTCTTGCATCATTTACTTATGTTCTTTGGACTGAAGGCACTTCAAAGACTGTCATCTTCATGCCATAAATGGAAATCCCTCATTATGGCCTTTCATATTTCTTGGCCATCGTTTATCACACTCTGTATTCTGTCAGAGAAATCTGTAAATCAAAACATCAATGCAGTATATATTGCGAAGCATTTGTTGTTGATTTCCATTTTTCCACAGTTAATCCAAATCGCTTTTATAACCTAAGATGGATGCATCCTCCCTTACGGTCAGTGCCGGTCACGTAGTTCATTTATTTTCCGTTAGCCAGCACAAGAATTATAATTAGCTCTGTATTTCTGCAACAAGAGAGCTTGATCTCTGATGTTGTTTCTACACCATTGGACAGACAAAGAACTTTTCAGGAAAGATTTTAATTTTTTTTTTTTTTTTTGAGAATGTTATGAAAGCACCATCTTCAGTTTGTCTGACGTAAACAGAAATGGATCTTTCTAAACATGTTCTTGAAATAACACACTAAGAATTTTAGTTCTGGAGCTCTGAAAACATATTAGGGTCAGTCAGTTCTCCCATAGTAGCAAATCCTGTTTCCCTGTATTAGCTGCACTGCATGTCTTCAGCTGTGACGTCTTCATACTGTAGTTCATATGAAGGGATAGTTCACCCAAAAATTTGTCATTTGTCATCATTTACTCACCCTCATGTTGTTCCAAACCAGTTTGTCGTCTTTCTTCTGTGAAAAAAAAAAAAAAAAGAGAAGTGTGTCAGTGACTGCATGTACAAACAGAAACAAAGAGGTCAAAGTTCTTCAAAATATCTTCTATTGTGATCCACAGAAGTCATACAGGTTTGAAATGACGTGAAGGTGAGTAAATTATGACAATTTTAATTTTGGGGTGAACAATGGGATAGTTTCAAAGAATTGTCATTTTCCCAGTACACTAATGGATCTTTTTCATGCAAACCGGTGATATTTTGTTTTGCCTTTAATCTTGAACGCGTGCTTATGGGACTGACCTCTGAACAGAGAGCAAACACTGTTTATTGTGCTGCACAATACCGCTTCGGCTTGTTGTGAAGCAGCACTAGCCATTAATTATAAAGATGGAGTGTATGAGGTGCATATATTTGCATATATTTGCATCTTTAATACCATGGCTAACTTTTTTTAATACATGTAATTTGATGGATTGTTAACCGTACACGCGAACCACGAACCTTGGTTACAGTGAAGTTCATTTAAAAATGGCGAAAAAGATTTATATGTTTAGCAAGGAACAAATTCGGTTGCTCGCAGGAAGCCATGAGGATCTCATAACACATCATCATGTTTTGAATCACCTCACACAACATTTGAGCTAAAAAAATACCTTTGTTCTAGTTATCTGGTGAAGAAAAACAAAACGGAAAGCAACACACAAAAAAGACTCACTCCATTTTCTCGTTCAGCAGCATTTGGCTGTGTAATAGGATACTCCACTTTTCTTTAGCCTTTCTGAATCCACAATGAGATTCCCTCTCTCATACTGCCTTTTGAGTAGCGGCATTAGCTGAGGGCTTTGTCACTGTGGGATTGTGGGAAATTATATGCTTTGAATTCGAAGCAGGTGCTTTAGATTTTAATAAAAGGTCAGAGGAGGATAAATGCATTGTGGTCAACAGTTAGGTTAAAGGTTGTGGCTGTCGAGTAACAGTTGGAGTGATTGCTTGTTTTAAATTCTCCGGTCACAATGGTTCCCTTATCATAATGGTTAAATGTGGAGGTTTGCAGCTGCAGGGGTCCCACAGGGCCACTAAATCCCCCTGCCTGTACTTAGACTGAGCTGAGCATCTCTCAGAATATCCCTAATGCACTGCCTGTCTCCTGGGGAGCAATCAACTGCAACTAGCCCGTAATCTCATAAAGAGAGAGAGAGAGTGGGAGAGTGCTTCAAACTCAGCGTCATATTATGAAAATCTTCACCTGTGGTTTTTGGCATGGAGTCTCGCAGCCACGCTGTGCACGTGTCATAACAGCGGCTACACCTTGTCATTCAGTGCTTTCAGCGCTGTGAGAACACAGAGTTCACTAGATAAATTATGTATGAGTTATGAACATCCTCTGAGAGATGAGTTGTACTTTCGAAGGAGATGTCTTGATCGTGTACTCCTAAACATTAAAGATGCTGTCTAGGTCCTACGGAGCTCTGCTCTGACTTTACCGCATCTGCTCTGGTTTGCCATCTTTAGCCTTGTCCTCCTGCGCCCTGAAGTAGTAATAACTCTTCCGCGAGCAGTAGTTGCTGTCGGTGACAGGATGAAAAGCTTGCCAGATTCAACCTCAGGCCTGGGTTATGGGAGGTCGTCCAACAGCCGGTTTTCTATGGCATTTTTCCATAGGGCCTCCACAAAGAAACTGATTAAAGGTGTTCTGCTGCACTTTGAGAAACGAGCGACAGGACTTGAACTCGAACCCGACCGCTGTTGTCAGCTGGTATAATGAATTTCTTCAAAGCACATTGGATAACTTTCCATGTTCTCTGTACTTTCTTTTATAGGGTTTTTTTTTTTTTTTTTTGTGCATATTTGAAGTTGATAATAAGGAAGCATCTGTTGTTCTTTAAAAAAACAGAAGTGGTCTTCTTTAGGCCAAGGACCCCAGAAGGACGGAACAGGGCCCTCTGTTATGTAATGTGCTGTATAATATAGTCACTTGCATGAGTGATACCATATTGAAGTATTTACATACTTTATGGTGCAAAGCTATTAAAATTATACAGAGTCATACATTTAAACATTGTATTTGAATTTTAAATAATACATTTTAAATTGGGTGGGGCAATTAAATATTTAGCTGAACCTTTAACTTTTTAATTTCAAAATTGGTTCGTTCATTTAATATTGTATTATAAAGTAAAGTAAAATATAATATAGTATTATACAGTGTATATATAGGTTGAGGTCGGGAAGATTTTTAATTGACACCAAAACTTCATACATTTGATCAAATATACAATAAAAACAGAAATTTTGTGAAATATCATTGCCATTTAAAATAAGTGTTTTCTGTATTTTTTATAATATAAAATTTAATTTATTCCTGTGGCAAAGATACATTTTCAGCAGCCATTACTGCTGAAAATTTCAGTGTCGCATGATTCTTCAGAAATGTTGATTTTGTGCTCAAGAAACATTTATTATTATTATTATTATTATTATTATTAATGTTGAAAACAGTTGTGCTACTTAATAGTATTGTGGAAAACGTGGATTTTTTTTTTAAAGGATTCTTTGATGAAAAAGAAGTTAACGAAGAGTAGAACGGTAGTGTATATGGATAATGTAACATAAAATATTTGAAATCTCAATAAAATAAATTAAATAGAAAATAAAATTTTGAGATTTAAAATAAATTTAATATAAAATTTAAAAAAACAGCCCATCTTCCAACCTCCTGTCATATAGAGATCACTTTTCATGATCCAATATTTTTTTTTCTTGTTTTCTTCCTCTACAAATGCTGTTTCCTGTTGAACTTAAAATGTATGCTGGCATTATTGCGAACATGATGTTATATTATAACAGTTACCCCCTTTGTCCTACATTCAGCCCAATTATCAAAAAACAATTGATTTCCACATCACTTATTTTTAGATTGAGATGTTATGGAACTCATTAAACACCGTCCGCCAAACCCTCCCTAGACTTAATTAACTTCATTCCATTGTTTGAGATTTAATCAGCAAAGCCATGATTAACCATCAACTTGTCCCTTCATGTGCCACAATCTATGTTCTTTTCACATGCTAACAAGTTTAACACATGCCACAGGCACTATTAATCTATTCACCCTTCTCTTGCTTGGACCTCTTGCTCAGAGCATGGCTCTTTTTCCTTCATGAATCGGAATGCTAAACGCTTTACCCCATAGTTCAGCGAAGGTGTCTCGTATAGGATTTCCGACAGGCTGCCTGACCCCATTAGGTTTCGTTTCTGGTGCCTAAGCTCACAAGGGAACACTAGCCACATTGATGCATGCAGCGTGCATTGACTTATTGTCTCTGAAACTCCAGAGATTAACCTCTTAGGCCAACATGCCTGAGGAGGGGGTCTTATCTGAACCGTGAGAAAACTGGAAGCCATTGTTGCCTTCTCTATGTCTGTGGTTAAATGTCTTTTTTTGTGGTTTTTACAGTTATTTATCTGCACAGGACTCTGCGATTCTTCTGTAGCACTATAAAATCCGCAGTGGGCAGGACCACAATGTGTATTTAATTTATTGAATGTGAAATTTCTCCAGACCCTGCAGTGAATTATTGAATTATAGCAGTCTGTTGTCTGGAGATCGTCTGATCTGTGATGTGGGTTACCCGTCTGGATGTTTAGTGGACTTGATGGCTGAATGCTTCGGTTTTGATGGCTTAGCCAATGCCAAATCTTGTTTTTGTCCTTGAATCCTAATGCCATAAAAATCAAATGATTTTGTTGTTTTTCTTATGTGTAATTTATCTCAAAGAACTGAGAAGATGTTGGTAATGCAATCGTGTTAGTCCAGGATATTGTACCATTTATCAAGATGAAAAGGCTCTAGTTGTTGGCAAGATGAAGAAAATGGCAATCTACTTCCTGCTCTTAGGGAAGACATTGGCTTTCTTCAAATGTAAACCTGTCTGGATATAGGAAAGGGCATAAAATGGCATATTAGACTGCATTACTGTCATCCGTTGCTCACAGGTCTGGGTTTTATGTTCTTAACACAAGGTAATGATTTTCTGTGCATTGGCCTTGCATATAAGTGCTTTCCAAATCACAGGCCTGCCATAAATTCCAGGTTTGCACATCTCATGTTGCTTAGGAATTGAATTGATACTAATACAGTTAGCTACTATTCTGAGAAATGTCCATTTATCTCTGTCAGTAAGATATAACTTGCCGTCAGTGTGTGTATTTAGTGATTCTGGGTATTGTTTGATACACAGTGGTGGTTAAGCATGGAAAATTACAAACATTTTTGAGGGACATAATTTTTTTTTTTTATAAATCATATATTTTCAAAAGGGCATATAGTAGTGTATGTGTTTACATTATTAGTAGCTTGCCAGATTTTTAGTGTTAAACCAACGCTATCTCACGACCAATAGAGTGGGGGAACTATGACGTCACTTTGTAGGCGGATCGGCGGTTAGCATGAAACTGGTTCCTTCGACAAAAAACCAATAGGATTTTCCCATAGGCTTTTGGATTATCGCAAAAAATAAGCTCTGTGTTCAACCATAGTTCATGAAACTTACATGTTTTGTCCATCAAGATAATCTTGACAAGATAATATAACTTTGATGAATTTTGAAGCCGAAATAAAAACGCCCGAACTGAAAAGCTAAACTTAGGCTATAAACGAACTACAGCACCACGGTCGCTCGCCTTCAACGTCACCACCAGCGCGCTCTCGAGAACTGTTTCAAACTTATTTTTAACATGTTCAGTGAAGGATTTACTCTGTATATGAATTTTAATCCACGCTACAGGAACCGTTTCATGAATAAATACAAAACTAGAGACAAACTAAAACTGAAATGAGACATTAGTAATAAATAGTATAGTGAATAAATGAAATAATCATAACTAAAGGACATTTTAAAGCACGTATTTCTGTACATTTCGAAATAAGGTGCATTAAAAGTCAATAAATCCTTGATTAATATGAATATTTTAATTAAACGTATCCCCGCGTATTTAAATAACAGCAGAGTGAGCGAGTTTTTGGATATGGTAAGATTAAACTTATTTAGTGAACAAAGTACCACATTTCAGCTATCATTTTGTTAGGATTGGTACACAAAATGTTATTTTATCCGTGCTTCAAGGAAATCCTCAATCTATGTTTTCTAACCGCTTCATGTGGCCGCAAACATTTAATTTTTACGTGCCTTTAAGCAATATGCATCATTAAAGTTTAACTTTCACCACGTTAAGCCGGCAAATGTGGTGTTTACATGTAATAATCGTAATATGCGTTTACCTTATGGTGCGGAGAGTCTCCGTGTCAGTAAAGCGATAAAACAAGCATCTTCCCTCTGAAAACATGTCGCATTTCAGGGGCAAAGCAAAAAACAACATCGAACAACAATATAAAATGCTGTAATCTATTCATTGGTTATCCTAAAATTAATTGAATTACAAATTATACTACAACTGGAAAATACTGTATATTGATAAACTGTTCGGCGTGATGACGTTTAATGTCTCCGACAGCGCCTGTAGTCCCATTTAGCAACTTGTTAGCAACAGTCTTTTTTAAGAAACATAACAGCTTAAAAAAATCACGAGTGGGGTGTAACTGGTGTGTTTTATGTCGTAGAATAAAACGTGAAAGTATCTTGAGCCTGTGTGAACCACGGACCTTATTTTAGGGATTTAACCAAAATCCCATTCAAAAAAACCCATTGACTCTGGGACGTTGGAACCGGAAGTGCTAAAATGCTTACTGGCTTCCAGGTTTTCGCCTACAAAGTGACATAATAGTTCCCCCACTCTATTCGTATGTATTTTACGAGGTGGCGAATTCGTACAACCTCACTCGTACGATATGTCTAATCCCCAGTGATGGGTAGCTTTAGGGGCGGGGTTAGGTGTAGGTCATTGTGCAACTTGTAAAATACGTACATTTTGGAAAAAATCGTATGAATTTGTACGAGTGAGGTCGTACGAATTGGCCACCTCGTAAAATATGTATGATTTGCCATGAGATCGTGCTGCTTAAACCCTAAAAATATGATGTGACATATAGGGCTGCACAATTAATCGAATTTCTAATCGCGATTATGGATGCCACGATTACATAATCGTTCAAAGCCGCGATTACAAAAATAAATAATTAAAAATGCCCACTTGCATTATTCTGTGTGCTTAAGAGGTGTTTGCAGCGGGGTTTAACAAACTCAAACACACTGGATAAAAGACATTTTGTCTAACTGATAGTCGTTGTCACTCTGTTGTGCATGATAGATATGTTAAACGCCAAACGTGTCAAAAGCGGATCAAAATAGCAGTACTCGTTTGAACTGCGAGCCACACGGACCTTTTACCCGCTCGCCTCAAAAGAAAACAGCGCAGTGCGAGCTGAGAGCGTATGCGTTTATTACAGTAATAAACAGAGTTCAGCGCACAGTTCTCCAGTACAAATCACGTCTCTTTAATTTAAACTAGTTTAAAGCCAAATAAATCGGAGCTGTTATTCTTATCAATACTGCAGCAGCAGAAACGGTGCAACAACGATCCAGTTAGAAGACGTTTTAATCCACAAATCACCTACATTTACCATAGTTTTACTGTAGTAACACTAACGGTAACAATGGTACGCTGGCAGAAAAGTAGGATATTCATATTGAGTATTATTATATTATTAATAGACTAAATATGTTAAAGGAGTAATGGAATATAATTACATTATTTTGTTAATTATTCTATCAGTTGATGTGGATTTGTAATTGACAATGTATTTAGGCTACTGTTTTTTAATGCAAACACCATAGAAACCATATAGTTAGGCTACTTTTTACCAATGGTAACGAGGTGCTGTACTTTTGGTTATGTATAAAAGATGAGGCTGTTACAGTTTTCACAATGGTACTGTCAAATGCACATCTGCATCGCAACTCAAGCCCCTGTTCTAATTTCTAAGAGACAAAACTTGTAATATTACATGTTCAGTGCTACCAAATCAGGTGCTGGTGCCACTGCTCTCGAATGTTAATCTGGAGGCCTGATAATATAAATTGTACTGTAAAATGTTACTGTACTTTGAAATTTCGTCTGTTTAATTGTAAATGAAATTATATAGCTTTAGTAAACCTTTTTTTTTCTATTAGTTTTAGTATAACATTATTATACCATGCATAATTTTACCTTTTTTTGTTTAAAGAAGAAACCAAACCAATGTATAGTTGACATTTGAGGCTCAATGCTATAGAAAAGCAATAAAAGTTCAGGAAGAGTGTTTTCAGCCTTTTTTTAAATATATATTTTATATAAAAAATATGGCATGCAGCTTCAAACAATGGTATAAATCTGTTCAAAATAATCGTTATTAATAATCGCAATTATAATCTCAAGGGAATAATCGACAATTATGATTTTTGTCATAATCGTGCAGCCCTAAAACATATGATGATAATGTCTAAAAATCAGAAATTTTGCATTCATGTTTCCAGTCATTATTAAATTAAAATCAGTTCTTCAAGCATACTAATTAGGATGTGTTACTTTTTTACATAACTGTGAAAACAAACACCATTCTTATTTGACAGAGGATGACACAATTTACAACTCCTCGCATTAACTTTTTTACTGTTATCACTTTCTAATTTGTGAACGTTACATCGAATGATTTGCACATTTTTCATATACAAAAAGAACACATCGTTTAAAATAGTTTGACACTTTAGTACTGCACTTTATTGCAGTATTTTTTAATACTTAATTGCTCTCCTTTTTCCATATAGTTTCTAGTTCTTTCAGTACTTGACATCTTTAAAGTGTCACTGCAGGAAAAAAGAGTCTGAATTGCGGATTGATGAGAAATGGTGTGAATGCGCTGTGTATTATTAGAGGAATGAGTGTGAGTGATGAGCAGAAGACGTGTTTTCGGTCTTTACTGCCATTTATGGTTGGAGGAACCTGTCTGAGCCACGAGCTCATTAATAACAAGTGAAAACACATTGCTAGATTTAAACTTGAATGCAGAAAGTGGATCATTAAGCAGTCTGCAGAACTACAGGTGTATGTTCGGTCAATGCCAAATTGCTCTATTCACAGTCCACTGGTGGCAAATTATGTATTGTACCTTGCTGTAGTGGAACATTCATATTTTTGTGCCTTTGTGTTGATCTCAAGGGTTTTTGTTGTCCTTCGGAGTTTTATTTGACATCCGTTTTAAAATAACCATTTTCTATTTTAATAAATTTTGAAGTGTTATTTATTCCTGTGATGCAAAGCCGAATTTTCACCAGTCTTCAGTGTCACACAGTCCTTTAGAAATCATCCTAATATGCTGATTTGGTCCTCAAAAGACCACATTTTTTTAATTCTACTATATTCTTATCACTTTTTGTCAGGATTCTTTGATGAATAGAAACGTCTGTACTGTCAATTTTGATCAACTTAATGCCTCCTTGCTAAGTAATAGTATTAATTTCTTTCAAAATTCGAAAATCTTATTGACCCCAAACTTCTGAATTATGGTGTATATGTATATCGTGAATAAAAAAATGACAGTAAATGAGAAAAATTAGGAAAAACACCATCATCATCATCATGTCTTCCCTAATAATTTTTTTATTTAGTCACTTTTGGCCTTTTAGTTTATGTAGATGTTAGTATTCTCACTTTTGACATCAGTCTCAGTGATTCTCTTTGTCATTGCATGTTTCCCACTTCATTCTGCATGGTTGGAAACTTGACGTGAAGAAGGAATTCAGTGGTGCCAGCTGCCAAACCCTTAAATGCCCTCCGGTCCAGACAGCTGCCTCTAACCCACTGACTCCTCTGATGCCCTCAAAACCTCTCCTCTGCATTCATATCTGTCTCCATAATATCACATCAGACTGACGGAACCACCAACCTGAACATCAAACACTGTGGAGGAGAGTATTAAATTTGATGACCGCATGCGTTGACAACCCGCTCTAGTCCTTTTGAATTGAAAAGTCTTTCCTGGAAAATATCATAAGTGGAGCTGGTACTAGGATTTTAAATTTACCCTAAGTATTTAGCTGAGCCATTTTGAAAAATACCATGAAAAACTCAAAGATTTCATGTCCTCAATTCCAGACATCAAAAGCATGTTTTCTAGACATCACGCAGAGAAATGGTGTGTCAAATGGCGTTTCAGAGATCGGCTATTATTCCATCGCTCCACCTCCTTCTCACATGGTTCACAATGGAACCTGAAAGGTCACGTCCCCCCTGTATTTCTGTACATTAAAATGAAGTGTCATGCGGTACGATTGCAGACTAGATAGCTGCGGGGTTGTTTTGTCGAAGTTTGCCATGATAGATGTTGAAAAGCGGGCTTTAGGCCATCAGGGAGATGGGGAACTTGTCAATGGAAGCTCTTCCCTGCTGTGAACCCTGTCAGTATTTTGACACTCTGTTGCAATATTCAGATATCTCACAATGCAACAGTCTCACTTCTGTCAGCGACCATAGATTTGTTTAGCAAGTTTCCTATATAAATAGCACTGTATCTGGCAAGAAAAGTTCTAATTAAGTTTTGTTTTGTTTGTTTTTCCCCCACAAAGGGTGTTCGAATATTAGTTGAATATTAAACTCAGTCTAGATGTCTGTGAGTGAGTGAGTGAGTGTGGTGTAGGGAGACAATATTGTAGCACTGCACAATGCTTTATTGCAAAACGTCCCACTCTTTTATTTTTGCTATCATTTCAAAATGCAGTCATTTTGACAGAAACCTTTAAAAAAGGTAAAATGTTAGCCTGCCATTTGCATGAACACGGCATGTGGGAGTCTGCCTGCCAACATTAGGATTTTGTTTGTGGTTTCCTGCAGTTCAGTGTGAAACCCTTTGATTCGTATAAATGGCTCCTTTTCATTTTGTCATTTGTTTTGCGTCTCCTAATACATGCTAATCGATTTTTAAAGGGGCATTTCATCATAGATTGTCATCATTTCATCATAGATTGTCATCATAACCCTCAAGTTGGTCCATCAAAGTTTTTGTCCATATAAAGAAAGTCACTGGATTCCAAACAGCATTGGACCCCATTCACTTTCACTTTATGGACAATGTTTTTTTTTTTTTTTTGTCAACTAAAACTAAAATTAAAAAGTTTTTATTAAAAATAGCCAATTCATTGAAATAAAGCTGAAATAAAATGTAAATATTAATGAAAAAACATACAAAAAGGAATGTTTTCTTAACTAATTGAAATACAGTAAGCTTAAGTTGACTAAAACAGAACTAAAATGGAAAAAAGCTAAAGGAAAAAAAAAAACTAATAAAAATTACAAAGCACACCATAAAACTGCCTAAACGAAAACAAATGGAAACTGAAAAAATGAAAATATCAATAAAAATAAATACTATAATAACAATCCTTGTCCAAACAATTAGACAATCCTAACAAAAGACACTGATGGGGAAAAAAATTAATATCAACAAATATTTTGTTTCACAGACGAAAGAAAGTCAAACAGGTTTGTAACCATGAGAGGATGAGTAAATGATGACAGAGTTTTAATTTTTGGGTGAAGTCTCCCTTTAAGCTTTTGAAATGTAGCGCTATTTAGAATCGTTAGTGTCATTACCGCTATCCATATTTCAAGTCTACAGTGGCTCTGTAGCTGTTGACTGTGTCATGTTAATATGAAATCCAGTCTCCGGCTGTCTTTCCCTGTCCATCTTCCTCTAGTGTCTCTTCTCCATCCAGCTGTTGAGTTAATTGGTTTTCCCTCCAGCCTATGAAGGAAAGTAATGAGACTGCGGTTGGTACGACGGGACCCTCCGGCAGCAATCTACTGGGGAAAAACTTAATTTTTCAGTGCTGTTCCATCTCATTCCTCAGCTCACCGATTCCATCACAAAGCCAATTCACACTGTTTCCCGTCCCCTCCCTACCTCATTACTCTCTCCTCTTTGCCTGACGTGTATTTTCACATTTCACGTCAACTTTTCTTCATTTGTCGCTTCCGTTAGCAATCAGAGCCGGGCTTTAATTAGAAGTACGCAGTGTTTGATTGCTGGGACATGCACAGAACCGTTCGAAGAGCTGTAATAATGACGCTCAGATGCTGCTTGCCAACACCTACAACAGATGTTATCACCCCCTGTTCCGGAGGCTGTTTTTTTTCCCCAAGCGTAAAGTTAAAAGGAAGAAAAATTAGACGAGCACCTCTTAACCCAGCAGAACACCTGAGGGTCGTCTTTCTCAATTCATGGCCTCGCCCGACCGCACCGGGGCGTGTTGACGGTGGAACGTCCTTCCTTAGGTACTGAACAGGATTACATGCCTGCCAGTGTTGACAGGTCTCGCATCAACGGTAAACTGTTTCCTAATGAGACGCTAATTACAGCCTGATAAGGTCAAAGCCGCAAGGTCTCGTCGTAATTAGCGAAATATTCAGCATTTCAGTTCTCTGTGTAGTTGGAGATAAATGAGAATATTAATATGGGCATTGAAGGGTATGATTTGCTCAAGGTGAGCTCAGCCTTTGACAGGACCGGCATACCAAATTGCGCTCGTAAAAATGCTCTGGTCGCACTCGACACAATAGCTGTTGACAAGCTGACAAATTAGATCTTTAAATTGCAGGCTTTCCTCGAATAAACAATTTTTGGAGCTGTAAATCATTGTAATGCCCGCACAATTGTTTTACCCACTTAACAGTCTGTCTTGAATTAACATTGTGTCTGAAAGAAGCTGTAAATTACTTTGTTCATGTTGATGAGCGTATTCTAAGTTTCCAGGACGACCAGAGAACTTTGTCTAGATGTCGTTGCTGAATTAAAAAGTGTGTTATTTTTGGAATAAAGAAACTGAGTCTGACATTTAGATGGTAGCTATTTACAGTTGAATAAGTTCCAGGTTGCCATCTGTGAACGATTGTTTCCAATGAAGCGTGGCCTCGTGTTGACCCCAGCTGGTTGGGCCAACCAAAATTTGGGTCCATTAGCTCACGCCATTATAAAGTACTCATCATGGGCTCCTATGATAAAATTTCAGTCAAATATACATTGAATATATCATAATTGTAAGGATTGGTAATGTGCAGTATTTTATAAATTTTTTCTTCTATTTGTTTTACATGCATATATACATAGACACACACACAAATATATGTTTTTTTTTTTTAAATAAAAAAAGCAGCTCACGCTATGAGTGCCGTATTGTATTACTTATGAATTACAGGGAAATTTCACCTGAAATGTATCATGTCGTTTTTTTTGTCAATCCAAATCTGAAGACTTTCTTTGTTCTGTTGAACACATGAGAAGTTACTTAAAAAAATTTAACATTGAAAATTAATATATATATATATATATTATATATTATATATTATATATTATTATTATTATTATTATTATTATTATTATTATTTTTTTATTTTTTTATTTTTTTGTCCATACAGTGAACACCAGCGGGTCCAAATTTGTTTTGAATACCATTGATTTTCATTATATGGACGAAAACAATGAAAATATATATTAATAAAATGTAATATTTAGAAAATGAAATAAAATATTCATCATATTTGCTTTAGTGTTCTGCAGAAAGACAGTGAGTAAATGATGATAGAATTTTACATTTTTGCGTTAACAGTCCTTTAAATTACAAAAAAATAAAAAATTTAAATTTATGCAACGTAATGTGGTCTCACTTGATGTCACAATGCAATTCCTTCTAAACCTTACCAGACATGGAAACCTCTCATTTCCTTTGGCCTGCATACTGTAGCAAGGCTGGAAAATCGCAAGCAAGTGCTGTTGAGCATCTTTTTCTTTCTTTTTTTCTCCATCCCCCTTTCCATCTCTCCTTCCTTTTTTCCCTGTTGGCTTAATGCATTAAAAAAAACGAGAGACTCTGGCACTGTTTTGACAGGCCGACAAGTGAAATACCTTCGGTGGAGGAGATAAAAGGAGTCTGGTGTCCAGCGCTTACAGAGGAGGTGCAGATGAGCTTATTTCTGAGCACTTGAACTAACAGTCATGGTGTGGGAGAAAAAAGGAGACACATTGAGCTTCTTGTGCTGAGTTTCAGGCCAAGCCTGGGAGGGTCCCGTCTCTGGCAGCGCTTCATTTTCGCACCATTGCATCCAAGGTTGTGCGTGAGAGAGTTTGTGGGAGAGTGTGTGCCAACGTGAAAATCAAATGGGAATCCAGACCTCTCTAGTCTTCCTCCTGAGCCCTGACAGCGCTCCGCGGGGCAGTCTCAACTCGCACATCAAAAGCGCTCCAACCAGACGGAAATGACTGAAGCAATTTCTGTTGCGGGAAAATTACACAAGAAGGATGAAATGTTTACTCAAACGTGGAACGGAATATAGATGAAATGAAGCCAGATGACTCCTCATACCTGTTTCAGGAGCTGATTGCAGTCTGTTCTGTTTAGGCAGGGCTTTATGGATCTCACTGGGATCTGCCAGTACGACCTTCAGTGATGTGAATAGTCTAATGGCCTGTGAAGGACAGTGGTCTGAAATGAGGAGGCAAGAAAGTGTGAAACTGGCTGGACAGCGCATTTATCAAAAGCCCTAAACCTTGAATCTAAACGTAGTGTGCACTGCAGAGCGCTTGTGCCCTGAGGCCTATCACAGCATCAGCCATAACTGTCTAGAAAAGATGAATAGAGAAGATCAGCCTGTTGTAGGGTCTGTGAAATGTGAAATATCTTCAGTAATATATTGATGGAATGTCAGATTTATTGATGCAAGCTAATGAAATGTTTTATTGATGTGTTTTCTAAATTATCAATAAATACAATTGGATATTTGGATTGTATATTTTTAAAGTTGGATATTTTTAGTTGGCCATATGCATCTTTTGAACTTTTACATTTTTCAGTGGTGTTTTATTTAGTTATTTAATTAATTTTTTGGCTCATTGTGCTGCATCTTAATCGATAGATTTTTTTTTTTAACATTTTATTTTACATTATTTTACTAATTTATTCTTTTTATTAATTTTTTAGTTGTTGGACTATGTAAACATGCACAATATGGATGTCTTTCCTGCTTGCGCTGGATCTTAAAATGTCATCAAAAAAATTGATAGTCCAACAAATAAAAAAATGAATAAAAATAATAAAATAATACAAAATATAATATAAAAAAATCTGTGTAAACATGCACTATATGGATGTCGTAGACTAATATGCTGAGTTTGGTCAAATGGTTGGTTTGGCTGAATTTGAAATGAATTAGTTGCACTAAAATGTATTTAAATATTTTTTGTAAACCTATCACTTGTAAGGATGGTTTTAATTAATTTGTTGGTAATTAATTTGATTCACAGATTTCTATCTGTGCAGTGTAGTACAGACTCTATCGCTTATGAAGTACTTTAGGAATGATGGGATTCTCATTTTCACTGGATTCACAAACCGTGTATGCGTAGAGAATATAAACCTCTTATTCATGCAGTATTCAAAAGCATGCTTTGCTCTGGCTCTGTGATAATAATTGCACATTCAATTATTTAAAGGTCTCTGAAAATGTACTTGTGTCTCTGGGAAAACCGAACCAATCTTGATAGTTCATTGAAAGAATGCACCTCATCAATAAGCATGAAAGTCTACTGCAGGTCAGTGTAATTAGATGGATTTTATATGTGTGTGTTATACTTCTTGCCTAAGGTTGTGGTCTACTACTTAGGCTAATTGAAAACTGATTTGAAATCAAACAGCAAGATGGGTAAAACCAAATCAGCTAGGTTTGGTGTCAAGGATGATATCCTCTGATGTTCTGAACGGCTGCCATACGGAGGCACCATTTTGGAGTCACTTTAGCCTTGAGCTCCATCAAGCCATCTTGTGTTTACGCCAACTTTAGCAGTTGTCATGGCAACCGTTGCAGAACATAATTTGGTTCTCTTATCATCACATTTTTTCTCACAGCTTCAGTCTGAGTTTAATGTCCTTTAATGCTCCTTGAGGAACGGAGCTAACTCAACTTAGTTATGCAGACAGAAATGCAAGCCAATCAGTAGCTTTGTTTCTCAGCTGGTAGGCTGTGACTCGTGGGCATTACCATCAGTGTCATTCCATCACATTTCAACCTATCCATTGTGAATTTTGTGGTGGAAATGACTTTATAAGGCTAATTTTATAGCATCGTTTTTTTAGTATCCTCACAAATAAACATTTGAATACTGTCTCATTTCCTAATTTTGTCAAATTATGCACAGTGTCAGTACATATGTGTCATTTGACAAGTAGCTTAAATCAATGACGACGGCATGGAAAACAATGAAGAATCTATTAACCACACGCACTTCTCACTCTTACAACAGACCTTTGATACCATTTGAAAGACTTTGTCCATTCTCATGGTACCCACTGCTTGGCGAAAGGAAAAAAGCGTGTGGTTACACACAGATTGGAGCAGTGCTCTCTGTAATAAGGGGCCCATTCAGACGCCAGCTTTGCCGTCGTGCCTCTCTGCTCTCATTAAGCGACCTGTCAGTCAAGGCACCGCTGGAACTCCACGTCGGCGTGGGATCTCTCGCTCGCCCCTCATATCACTGGGCGGAACGACACTCAGCATCATGAAGTGGGAAGCGGAATTAATGAATCGCAAACGTCTTTGAATTATAATGTTTAAAAGGGGTGGCCTTCTCTAATAAATCTTATGCTTCTGTGGCGGCAGGTAATTGAACCTCCCCTGGCCCCATTACCTGAGGTCGCATGAATATGAGGGTATGAATATGGATCAAATTGGAGAAATGGTTGCAGTGTGTGCTCATCTGACTGACAGGCGAGGATGGTGTCTTGAGATGTCGCCCTTGACCTGCATTTGCATTTTCATTTGACAGAGTGCGACAGGCGATGAAGGACGCTTGTTTTGAGTGCCGTGATTTCTGTCCATAATGAAGTGACTGATGTGTGTGGGTGTTTGTTCAAGTACAACCACCTTTCTTTCTCCCAGGAGTTAATGTTTATTAGTAGCATTTTTTTTTTTTTTTTCCCTCATTGTGAAGGTCATATTTAAACTGAAAACTTTAAATGCCTTTTATGTACTGTATGAACATTGTGTTTTATTCTTGTCTTAGGCCCAGATATTTAGTTGTAAACTATTCATTTTCACAAACCGTAAAATACCATTTCAGTAGTTATTTTATTTATTGTATTTATAATGATTTACACAACTGTTTAAACGTTTAAGGTTTTTGAAAGAAGTCTCTTTTGTTTATATATGTGTACGGTTAAAATACAGTAAAAACAGTAATATTGTGGAATATTTTTAGAATTTAAAATAACTGTTTTCAAGTGTATTTTAATATGTAATTTAGTGGTGGAAAAGCTGAATTTTCATTGTCCCAGAGTTTTTAGTGTCTCATAATCCTTCATTCTGTATGAAGACATATTTCTTCTTACTATTAATGTTGCAAGCAGTTTATTATTTTGTGGGAACAGTGACACATTTTTCCCTTGATTCTTTAATGTATAGAAAGTATAAAATAACTTTATTTAAAATAGATTTTTTTGTAACTTTTATAAATGTCTGTCACTTTTGATCACTTTAATGTGTTCTTACTCAAAAGTAAGAATTTCTTTCAAAAAACAAAAATCATAGTGACTGTAAAATTTTGACTGGTAGTGTATATTAGTTTAAATTATGGTGTCATTTCCACCATGGCCAAAAATTTTACTACTAATTAGGTATTATCATATAAACTAGTGCACAAAGTATGTTCCCATTAAGCTCACATCATGTTTTATAAAAAAAATTTGTTTATTTTAAGGAAAATGTTTAAAGAATGATTGTAAAAATATAAATTTCTGAAGGTACAAAGTCAATCACAAAAAAAACAACAACATTAAAATCAAGCAACTCAATTCAAATTCATAGTGAAGTGTCATTTAAGCACATTGCAACATCTAGACTAGTCCACATTCAGCTAAGTAATATATTCAAAAATCAAATAAAACAAACCAATAAAACATTTAATTCATGGGGATGAACACAGAAACTAGCCTCATTATGAAGCCTCTTATTAAATGTATGTCAACTTATCTATAGTCTCTTAAGGCTGGAATACACTACATGATTTTTGCCCTGATTTTCCACAGATTTACAGTCTGGAAAAGTTGATGCTAGTTGCCAAAGATCAGAGTCAGTCTGCAGATTTGAGTCGACAGAATCCATAGAAAATCGATTAACTTAACTTAAAGTGACAACCATCAGTTTATATGTAAAGTCTGTTTATGAAATATTTACATAGTGTGCTCTCTGTAAGCTTTTCCACGTTGAACGTCTGAGCTTAATTGGAGCAGCAACAATTTTTTTATAAATTTCATGTAATATTTATTAAAATGAAAGGATTTTTGCTAAATAAGTAGTCTAGGTCATGTATTAAGTTCATACATATTTTAATATGAACAACTGTTATTAACAATAGGCCTATCTATGAAATTGTACTTTTTCTTATTGACGTCACACTGAAGCTGTGTGATTTTCATAGTAGTGCAACCTTTAAGCTCACCTTACAATAATATGAAATCTTTTAAAATTACAGCACTGTGAAACGACAGACCAGCAATAAACTGTCAATTTATAATATTATAGATGTAAAAGTACAAGCCAGTAATGCCTGTGAAGTAATATGTTAGCGTAGCAAACAATCTTATACAGCTAGTCAGCTAACTGTGTTCTGTAGCATCTATGTTTCCAAAACTGTCTTTTGGATCTAATGTAATTATTTCCCACATCCAAGTTCCAGGTTATAATATGCATAAGTCTGAGTATTAATCTCTTAATTTTACAATAAGTAGTGAAACTCACCCAAAATAAAGGCTTAAACATCTAAAAAACGCACATTTAAGGGACTCCTCTTTTGGTGAAAGTTTTTAGACCGCTCTCAAAATGGCCGCCAGACAGTGTGAACACATGGATGCCCTTATCTCAATGTGCAATGATCTGATTGACTTGAAATTATAGAAGGTATATAGTAACAAACATATCAGTTGGTTAAGACATCAAGTAGGATAATAAATAATTTTTTCTTTTTATAATCTGATCTCAAAAATGGAAGTGTGCTTAATGGGTACGTGAGCTTAATAGGTACGTTTACCCTAAGATAAAAATTGAAAGCAACATAAATATGATGTAAAATGAGCTGTAATTTTATAAAATTTTGCTTATTTTATTAAGTTTACACGCAGGGCCAAAAATACTCCTAGTTGAGACAGTTATGAGGATAATGACCTGAGTTTATGATGGATAATGACCTTGTTTTTTTTTCTTACCAAGCCTTTAAACGAAGCAGCAGAGCTAAAATTGATTTTGTTTTAGTTGAGATCTGTTAGTCTTTTTTTTTCTTTTCTTTGTTAGTAAAAGAAAAGGGCAGTCCTCTTCACTTACAACTCATTTATTCTGAGCTAAAGTGGTTTCTTGACTTGTTTCATTTTCAGTTCATCAATACCTCACTGAACTAGGCTACCTTGAGATTGACATCTCAACTTTTGTAAAAAGTCATTTTTCGCTGAGATGTCTTGTTCAGTGCCTTTGAATTCAGCAGCTCTGCTGCAGTGTAAGAATCAGTGTTTTTTTCTTTTTTTCTCTCTCATTCTTGAATCTAATAGATTCTCTAGGTCACTCTCAAGGTGAATTTCTGTTTATCTGCTGGAGGTACATCTACTCATTTGGAATTGGCGGAAGTATTTAACTCAAGTGATTTATGAAGTGTGCATAGTGCAAGCAGTTGATGTAACGACAATGAGCCCAGGATACAAAAGAAGGCTGAATACTTTCACAGCCAGTGTAAAACCCTATAGATCCCATCTGCACAAAATAATAAATGACAGACAGATTTATAATGGTTTGCACTAATTGCGTATTTGTATTTGAGGTATTTTCTAGTTCCAAGTGTTAATATATATTGCCTTTCTGATAATGAACACATCCTCGAATGTGTCCTTAGTGAAGATAAAGTCATCATCTGATAGAAATGTAATTAATTCCTTCATGATTTTTTTTTCGCATCAATAAGCTCAGTATTAAGAGCTACTTAGCTTGAGTGTCTGCAAACAGTATTGCTAACTAGATGTTCATGCTTGGGGTACAGATAATGTAAGTGAATATTATTCGCTCACAATGCCGTCACTCTCTTGGATAAGGGCCAACTGTAGTTAGTGGTCAAATTAAAATGCTTTTGTTTTATATAAATCCCTTTTTTTTTTTTTTTTTCATATGACATATTTGAGATGTATGGTTTTTTGAAGGAATAGTAATATATTAATAATATATTAAAAGTAATATTTCCTGACAGTGTACTCACGATCATACCATCCAAGATGAAGAGAGTTTCTTCATTGGAACAGATTTGGAGACATTTAGCATTCCATCACATGCTCACATGATCACACGACGGATCTGTTTAAGTTAAAACACAAGTCCTCTATCTGTAATATTGCTTCCTCCAGTGAAAAAGCCGTCTCGTCTGGATCAGGAGAAAAATATACACAATCATGTATTTTTGCTTACAAACACAGCCGATGGACTGGAGTCGTGTGGATTATTGTGATGCTTTTATCAGCTGCTTGGACTTTCATTCTGACGGCACCCATTCACTGAGGAGGATCCATTGGCGAGCAAGTGGTGTAATACTGAATTTGTGTGTTCTACAGAAGAAAAAAGAACTATTATTTGAACTTACTATAGCTTTTTTTTTTATATATACATCATTAGGATTTGGACATGATGTGGTTGATTTTATTTAGTTTTTGTAGTATTATTTTTTTACATTTGTTATTATCATAAAGACATCTCCGGCTCTGTTCACAAAGCACAAGCAGAACCACTATATTGTACAGATACTTAAGCCATAATTTCCAACATCAATAGCTCCTTTTTCCTCCACTCTGCTGAAACAATGGTAGAGATTAGAACGTCAGCAGGTTAAAAATAGCTCTGTGTAAAAGTGGTTTGCTGTAAGAACATATCCTCCACCATCGGGAGATGCGGCTAATGGAACACACGCTAAAGCCGTCATGTTGGCATATTGGCGCTAATGGACTCTGTGTGTTCTCCTTTGTTTGAGGATCCCGCAATCTCTCATGACATTCAGAGATTTAGCCTTCAACAAATCATTACACACCACCCGTGCACATCGTCGGTATAGTTTCATCCTGCTGCAACTATAATTGCACTAATATTTAATAGACCAAAACGGCACATCATGTACACTATTTTACCTTTGTATTTTGTCTTTTCGAAGTACATTTAATCAGACTTGAATATTAAAATACCAAGCATTTGCTTGGTTGTGTATGTGTGATTGTTCCTCTTTATTCATTTTTTTGCTGCTGAATGGACTCGTTATGTTCATTACACATTATTCACTGCAAAATAGTGCCGTCTGCATATTTGTTAGTCAGATTTGTGGCCATTAGATATTTATACATTATTCAAAGTTGCACAGAACGGTTTGTCTAAGCACATGAAAAACTCTTATGATAAACACCACCATTTTCATTTGCTGCATCTTGGTTGTTGAGGAGATGAGTTCATTTGAGGAGTTTATTTTAGGAAGATCATGCTGAAATAGATGACAAAATAAGATATATGTAGACACAAGACAATAAGCACAGAGATGGTTTCATTCCTGCCGAATGCAGCAGATGAAATCATGCTTAACATTTGTTAATTGATTCATTATTTAATCAGCATGCTAAAAGTTAACACATTTTTACAAAAACTTAGATTAAAAATGTTAATTAACCATATTTATTTCAGTTATCATTACTAGACACCATATACTGAAATGCAATGCAGTGTAACATGTTAGAAATGTTAATTGTTGCCAGGGGCGTCATGCATTATTTTTTGAGGGGGCTCGAGTTGGGGGGGAGGGGGGGGGGATGTCATGTGACACACAGCAGCCACAATAGCACTTATGTTTTATTTTTATTTTTTTTATTCGAAACATTCCCAAACACTTTAACTATATCATGAAATTTCTTGATTCTCACCCTGTTAGTTGATCTGCAGTGGGCGATGGTCAAAGTAGCCTATAATGTAGTCTATTAACTATGCATAAAAACCTGTCTGTTTACTTAAGTAACAGATATGGGTGTCATGCCATAACATATTTTTAGTACGACTGACTTTATATTTAATGTGAATTTAACATTGAAAGTTAATGTGAATAAAAACATTGTAAGTTAGGCTACTTATCATAATGCGCATCCTGATTTTGCTGAGTTTTGTGTTCCTAGGCCAACATATTTTGTTTACCCTGGAACAACATTTTAATCAAAAATTTTCATCCTGACCAAATCCCTACACCTAAACCTAACCTTAACCATGAGTAATCCCTAAAATCAGAGCAAATGATAGATGAATGGCACTTATGTACAAGCACCAAACTGTCTAGAGTTCAAGCACTCTCAAAAACTCCCATTAAAATCACTGAAGCTGTTTACACTGTAAGATGAATATCTTGCTTACAGATTCATACACACATCTGCACTTTGTTGTTTCTAATGAGGGAATTCGCCAGAGAGAGGTATTCAGTCAGCAGCGAGTGAAGGAAACGCAGGCATTTTAGCGATGACTCATCTGAACACCTCTGATTGGTCATTGCATTCATAAGCTCAACAGCATCGTGTGTGATTGGTTATAATGCGCAGTGCTGTAAAAACGCGTCTGTCTCTGGGTCAGCGCCAGCCAGCGAACACAGATTTGAATTTAGCAGCTGATAATATGACGTGCTGAACGATTTAATCACACTGGTGTGATGGATCAAATATAGAAAATATTATTTGGCTATTTTTTGTCTTTTGGAAGCTGCATTCAAAATACACTTGGCTCAAAAATCTGAGGGGGCACGTGAATGGGCATGACGCCTCTGATTGTTGCATAATGAGATTCACATACATACTAATTTGAAGAATTTGTATGCAGTATGTACTGTGCACAGTATTCAGTAATCTTGTATTCCAGCTTTTGACAGTGAAAGCGATATGGCTCAGTGGTTTCTGAGAGACGGCATGTCAAGCTGTTGGCTGTTTTTATAATTGCTTCATAAGACTCACTTCCAGTGCTCTTTGAAGGAATAGTTCACCCATTTTGTCATCATTTACTCGCACTCATGTCATTCCAACTTCATATTATTTTTTTCCTTCCATGAGGCAGAAAAAAGAAGACCTCTGTTTTCCATAAAGAAAGTGGATGTTTTTTTAATAGCTCCAAAATGGACAAAAGCAACAGAGAAGCATATGACTTTTGTGCTTCAAGTCTTTTGACACCATATGATAATGTGACGATTATTTAAAATTGACAAAAAAACTCATCTTATTAATTAAATTAAAAAATCATTCTGTATTTTTCCACGTCATGTGGCCAATCGCAATGCGTCAGTTAATTTTAGTTGTTTTTTTTTTTTTAGTTTTGAGAATTTAAGAGGAAGATTATCAGTTAACAACGCCTTCATTTTCAGTAAGTTCAAGGGACAGTTCACCCAAAAATTAAAATCGTTATAATTTACTCACCCAGTTGTTGCAAACCTGTATGAATTTTCTTCAAGAATGTTGGTAACCAGTTGACTGTAGCCACTGACGTTTATAATATGGGAAAAAATACTATGGAAGTCAGTGGGTGCTATCAACTGTTTGGCTACCAACTTTCTTCAAAATAACTTATTATTTTCAAAAGAATAAAGGAAGTCATACAGGTTTGGAATAACTGGAGAATTATAATTTTTGGGTGAACTATCCCTTTAATGATGATTAATAAATAATAATGTAAGGGGTCATAATGACATGAAGGTAAGTAAAAGTTTTTCATGTCTGGCTGAACTCTTACAGTACTTTTATGGAATAATCAGAGTGTGTATTTTATGAGTCTGTCTGAAGCTCTAGTCTGGCCTGATAACGAGGCATGCTTTGAATAAGGATAGATGGCAGAGACGGAGGTAAGAAAAGTTTAGAGGATGTAGTCTAGTTTTACTGCATGTTACGGCTCATTCAGGCTGACAAGCCAGTACATGTTATTTTATCTAATCTTTTCTTTTCACTGTGTCTGTTATGTTTGTGCACACACACACACACAAACACACACACGCACGCAGAACACACAAACCATCTGTTACGTTCTTTATGGGTTTTGTTTGCTTTTGCTTTATATAAGAGGTCTAATGTGTAATAATGTTTGTGTCTTTAAAATGAGGGGAAGAGAAAACCAGACAGAAACAGAGAAACGCATAGAAAGTGAAATAGAATATACATTTTTCCACTGGGCAGCTTTTTGTACTGCTATAACCAGTTTATGGTCTGACCTATAGTAATGCGTCCCTCTGCAGCTACACTATGCTGTTATGGACTTCATAATCAGATCCAGCCAGAACATTTCCCCAGATTATGTTATTGCTAGTCTAGCTGAGGTCATGCAGTGAGGGATTATGGGTAAAGAAATAATGGCCAATTGGATTCCATACACTTTTCAGCATTTCTCAGCACTGGATGTCCCTCAGGTTGCGTGCTTGGTTTCAACACTTTATATACGCTGGACCGGAGTTGAAATGGCCACCTGGGAAGCTTCCAGAAGGACTGTCGCATCTGTCAGTCTTCAGCTCTGACAGTATTTCATGTGGCAGGACGGGGAAACTGTAATCTATTCCTCTTGGAGCGCTGGTGGTGATTTGTAATGTTTCTATAATTCATTCTTTTCCCTAAAATGCAGAGTATGTGATTTTATTCAGGATGAATTATACATGCTTGGTGTTCTCCTGCTGCGTCTCAGGCTTAAAGCTGGATAAGACGAAACGATGGCTTTCTCTTTCTTTCAGCTGAACTCTGTACAATAGCTCTTTAGTCAAAAATAGAAACACGTACTCTGCATTTAAAAGACAAGCTGGGAGTGAATATCGGGTTCTGCGTTACTACTTGGCAGTTTTACATCAGTTGTCACTGTTTATTTCTGTCTTATTTATAAGAAGTGCTATTGGTGCAAATGAAGGGGCTGTCAAGATTGAGTCCTCCTTCAGTTGACACAGACAACCCAACACTTTGCGGTCCTCCCCTCCATCCTGATAATTAAAGGGAGAGTTCGCCCAAAAATGTAAATGCTGTCATCAATTACTCACGATCATATTATTCCAAACGTGTGACTTTCTTTCTTCTTTGAAACACAAAAGATGATATTTAGTTTTTTGTCCAAACTATATTGGGATCAAATGTTGTTTTAAACCCAGCTGTGCAGCTATTTGAAAGAAGTCTATTATGCTCAGAAAAGCTGCATTTATTGGATCAAAAATACAGTAAAAAAGTAATATCGTGAAATTTTGTTGCAATGCAATTTTTTTTTTCTCCTCACTTTATTTTGATTTTCTCTAACTCGGCAGGTTACACCATACAATTAAAGATAAAGAATGATAGAATGATTGATTGACATGTATATGTACTTATTTCTACACAAATAAACATTCCATCATAAAAGGGTGTTGAATAATAATATCTGTTTTCTAATTTTAATATATTTTAAAAATGTAGTTTATTCCTGTGATGGCAAAGCTGAATGTTCAGCATCATTACTCCAGTCTTCAGTGTCACGTGATCCTTCAGAAATCATTCTAATATGCTAATTTGCTGCTTAAGAAACATTTCTTATTATTATCAATGTTGAAAACAGTTGTGCTGCTTAATACTGTGTATATTTCTGGAAACTGACACATTTTCTGGATTCTTACACGAATATGCTGTATATTTAAAAACAAAAAAAAACAGCATTTATTTCCTTTGAACATTATAAACAGCTTTACTGTCACTTTAGATTAATTTAATTCATCATTGCTGAATAAAAATAGAATTTAAATGAATACATTTTAAAATAAATTAATAAATAATACATTTTAAAAAACATACTGACCACAAATATTTGGTGTATCTTAACTTTTAAACTCAAATTGTTAAATGGTTTTAATGCAAATACAGTACATATTGTGTTCTCATTTGTCTGAGTCGTGGCTTAGCGGTTTCCGTATGTGGTGCTCTTGTGAGAAGCGGGTTTGAATCTAGGTATCGCGTCGTGTCCTGCTCCAGTTCCTTCTCTACGTCCAATAAAATTCCATCTCTTCTCTACTGCCTTAGTCTATAAAAATAGCTAATAATATCAAACAGAATTCTCTGTAGTCTGTTTTTAATCACTTAATCTGAGACTTTTTTTTTTTTTAAGTCTCTCTCACAACAACACCATTTTGAAATATTACAAGTTTTAGTCCTCCTCACTGGCCTTTTTCACACATTCTCAGCTGAATATAAGGCTCTTGTGCCAGTTTGTTTTTTGTTCCATGTTTACCGATTTCTGAGGGCTATTAGATGTTTGGAGCTGTTAGTCTAACATAAAACCATTACCTCAACTAACATCGCTGCCCTGCTTGCATACAGCCTGAGGTTAACCTATGGCTAAAATCCAACTACTGTTTACAACTCTCTGTGGTCTATAAGCTAAACTTAGCCTCCACAATCCATTGATTTCACCCCTAAAAGCTTTCCAAATATTTGTAGAACTATCACAGCCGTTTTGCAGTTGTTAAGTAGAGTGAAGGCAGAGCGAGAGGTGCATATAGCCATGTATAAAACATCTCTGACTGACTTTTTTTTTCAGTATCTCCTGGTGGCAAAGGTTTGGTCACTTTGGGAACCTTGACCTGTTTCATGTTTCCCTCTGGTGGGGTTTATTAGCCGCATGTATGTTCCTTTGGTGGTACTGATGTGTTTTGTGGAAGTTGGTTGATTCACACATCACACAAACAGGTCTGTACTAAACGTCCGTTTGAGTTATAATTACTAAGATATCCAAATTTTAAGGGCTTGAGGGACATAAAAGGTCATTTGTTGCTTAGTGTATTTCTTCTTGAAGTAAGCACTTTGATCTTTAAAAAGACCACACATACAGCAACCATCTCTACTTGGTTCACTTGCTGAACGTAATCAGACTTCAAATCCAAATGGGTCAAACATCATTTAATGTATTTGAACTCATTTTTATATGCGTTTTATTTTATATATATTTATATAAATTTATTTTATGTAAATTAAATATAGAATATAAATTTATAACAAATACAGAAAACAATGTGTGAAATATTTATTTTATATATTTGAAAAATGTTTCAGTATTTTCTGTATTTATTTATTTTATATAATTTTTATTTTCATATTATATTTTTTATATAATTTTTGTATTCTATAATATATAAAACATACATGCATATTAATATATATTGAACTACTGAACTTTTGTCTCTCACAAAATAGAAATAACGTTTGACTTGCAAGAGATGCATTAACACATTAAACCACTCTGTTTGCTTGGGTTAATTATCAGCAATATGGGAGATTTATACAAACCTGGTTAGATAAATGTGTTGTGGTAGATGACCTCTGGGTTACTGGTACTAATGATTATCAGGTTTCCTGGGCTGAATGAAGTAGAGCAGAGTGAGAGTGTATTATGGGCAGAGCCCAACAGGTGAGCTAGATTTTCAAAAACCTCGGATGAAGTGGATCTGTCTCGAGAGGATCCACTTCAAAGAACACCAGCAGACTTTATTAAAGACTAATGTGCATGCATTGGCTCCAAGACGTCAACAGACAGGAAGTGATTTTGCGGTTTACCTTCAAGCTGGATTCCCCAGTAGACTTGATCATTTTCAGTTTGTTCTGGATTCGCTGAAATTCTTAAAGCAGTAGTTCAGTCAGAAATGAAAATTCTGTCATTGTTTACTCATCTTAATATTGCTCAAAACCCTTGTGAATTTCTCTCTGCTTACACAGAATGAAGAATATCTAAATTGCTGGTTTTCCATGCAGTGAAAGCATATAGTTGTGATTAGGGCTGTCACGATATTAGATTTTTCATATCACGGTTATTGTGGCCATAAGAATTCACAATATCGATATATCGCTATTTACAATATCGATATTTACTTTGCTTATTGAGTTACTGAGTTAAAGATACTGATAAACACAGGGTACAAGACTCTGGCTTTCTCTGTCTTCTTTGGAGCTCCTATGAAATAACAAGAGAGAAAATGTCAAGTTCAACAGTATGATGAATAAAATTAATGGTAACACTTTACAGTAAGATGTCATTTGTTAACAATAGTTAATGTATTAACTAACATAAACGAACAACGAACAATACATTTATTACACAATTTATTAATCTTTGTTAATAAAAATACAGTCGTTCATTGTTCATGTTAGTCCAAAGTGCATTAATGTTTACAAACACAACTTGTGATTTTTAATACTGCATTAGTATACTAATATAATTAAGTAATGTTAACTAATGAACCTTATTGTAGTGTTGCCATGTTAACATCTAAACTGATATTTAACCTGTTAACTTGTTTACCCATATTTTAAGCTTTTTAACCTATAACGTTAGTTGCGCCAGCACCACTGAAGTCATGCAGTAAGAGCGCTGCTAATTCAGTTTTAATGCATCTAGAACGGCTGCAGATGAGGCAATAAGTGCATGTCACTGCGACCAACTTACCATTTTACAGAGTTTAATATAGCAATGTGGTCGCTCAGTTTTTCAAGATCAGTTTTAATCGTGTAACTGTTAATAATAGATTTGAACAAAGAAATGAAGTGTTACTATGCACAGGCCGTATTGATTGCAAATACAAAAATAAGACGTGTAAATAAAACGCGGTACTTAAATAATAAAATAATCACCCTTTACTTAAATATATGAACACAGAAAACCTCGGTTAACAGGTTAATGTAACATCTCCCATTCTATGACTAAAAAAATAATCGCAACTTACTCTGTAACTGAACATGGCTTTTCTCGGAGTAGCTGCGTGCGCTGCGTCGTCTTGTTTGACAGGTGTCAGGGTTAATACTGCCACCTGGAGGTCAACCAGGTACTGCCGCTGGAGTATTTACATGTGGTGTTATCATGAGTCCTGTTCATTTTAAATATTGCGGTTATAGCCAATACCGTTATATCGCCACACACTAAATTAACACGATATCGATAAATGTTGCTTTGAATATCACGGTTATCGTCAATACTGGTATATCGCGACTCCCCTAGTTGTGATTCCAAGCTCTAAAAAGCATAAAAGTAGGGGTGGGAGATATAGCAAAAAATATCGTATCTCAATTTTTTCAGGGAGGATCGCAGTCATCAATTTTCATGTTTGAATTTTAAGACCATTTTACAAGTTACGGAGCAGTAAAAACTAGTAAGCCCTACAACTAATATAAATAAACTTCTCTAGCTTATTAAAGACAAGTGAACAGTCAGAATAAAAATATAACATGACAAACAATAGAACAGGTAAATACAATAGAACAAAGATACAGTGCTTTAAATTTGTCTAACTGTATTTTGGCAAGAACTGTATTAATTGAATAAAGTAATCTAATGTAAAATACACCACTGTATGAATGAAATATAAATTGATTTTAATAAAGCTACAACAGTTATTTGTGCAATATATGCAATGGACAGCTGCAGGTTTATTAGGAAGCTGTCACTTTAAGAACTAATGCATGGAACTAATATAAACATCCTATTTTTTTTCCCAACTGTTTACATTCACCTAAGACTATACCGAATGTGTTTACGTGTCAGAGAGGGCATTCTGACATATTTTTGTGTGTACAGTATATGACTCTTTACTGTAGGCATGCACCTGAAACCAAAAACATACTTTGCATGTTGCCGGATTCGGTTCTGTGTCACAGCTTATTACACTTTTAATAGCTCCTTTTATCATCAACTACATCGCGTTCTTTGCTTTCTCATTCATCCGTGGTTCTTTATCATTCTAATGTGTTAATAACTTCAAGAAGTCCTGCCAACTGAAAGATGTGTGTGTGTATATATTTACATACACATAAAAATTGAGAAAAAAAGAATTGAGAAGCTGTGGTAGAGGGCAACACTTAAATTTCAGTATATTAAGAAACTTCGATTATATTCCAGAAGTCATTAGTAACTGCTTTTATGGTACTTTTTGTCCTTGAATGGCCCTCAACACAATATGACTTGAATGTGTGGAAGGAAGCAAAAATTTACCTTTTGTGTTCCATGAAAGAAAGTAAGTCACACAGCAGTAATTAAGTAAAACTGGCAGAATTTTCTTTAAGCTATTTCTTTAAAAATGTGCAATTAGTTGGTATTAATGCGTTTGTAAAAGAAACTGCATTTTAGTGTGTAAAGCAACAGCACACAAACATGACGGATTATGCTATAGGTGTCATAACAGATGGTTGCAGCCGCCTTGCATGTTCTGTACAGAAGGAAGCTCGCACCTCAGACCAAAGGATAATGCTATGCCAGCTGCACCAGCTCGCTATAGGTTCTCCTGCTGTGAATATGGAGATGGCAGGCAGCCTTGGGCACCCCTCATTTACACACACACACCCCGTTAGATAATCTCATGGGAGAGCCGGGGCCTGTTTGATCCCATCCAACAAGGCACAGCAGGCAGGAGGTATAATCAGCCAGCTCGGCTATCCCTCCATTTCCCACCTCTCCCTCTCATCCTCCTTTCATCCCTCTTCTTTTGTCAGTGCATAGTGATGGATAGGGTGCTTGTGGCAGACTTCTAGCGATTTCTGTTTTTTTGATCAAGACTTGGCGCTGGAGATGCATCACAAACCACAGAGTGATGTTACGTGGAATGATGCCTTGATAGTCATGTTATTTCAGGAAGCTAAAAACGTCTGCAGTAGGTAAATGAAATGTTGTGTTTGTTGGATACAGCTTATTTAATGTATGCATATACTCTAATATTTTAACAGCCATTTATTCGTATGGCGTAATGGCGTAGCCCAAAATAAAATAAAAAAGATAAAGCTATGCAGATGATAAAAATAAAAATGTTTTCCACCATTTAGGTGTGTTGCAACCTTTTTATAATAATAATAATTATTATTATTATTTTTATTATTATTATTATTATTAATATCAATAATTTAGTTTTGTTAGAAAATGAATTTATTTTCATTTTTATTATAAATATAATTATTAACTATTGTTGTTATAATAAAGATAATGATTCATAAAAATGAAGATAATAAAATAAATGTTTGCAACTGTAGATATATTTGCTATATTTTTATTATCACTACTCCTGCTGCTACTACTATTTGTTTTTAATAATATTTATAAAATTTAAGAGCATTGTTACTGTTGTTGTTGTTGTTGTTATTTTGTTATTAATACTAAACTAAAATATAAATTAATGCATATTTTCTTTTATATTGTATTGTTAAAATATTTTTTGGAAGTTATTGTCAAAAATCAGAAATAATATATTATTAAATAAAATACTTTTCACTCTCTACCTTATTCATTACATTTTTCAGTCTCTTGGTCACAGAGACTTTCATATGGCTATTCTCTGAAACTTGTGAAATTTACAGCATCCTTTTAAATATTTACTGATGCCTCTTAAACAAGAAACTGGTCATTTTCAAGTCCATTTCCTCTCTCCATAACAGCCACTAATGTTCTGTCAGTGGGAGAAAGCCGGCTGAACTACAGAATGTTTTGAGTCTATCAGCCTGTCATGAATATTTCAGCGTTTCATCCAATTCTAGAATGGCCTGATAGCCTTCAGGGGAGCAGTTGTCTGCTGCTCACCATCAGAATTATGAAGTCAATGAATATCAAAAGCGATGGCTACGGAAGATGTTTTTCGGGTGAAAGTGAGGTGTAAAAGTCAAAGAAGTCATTGGGTGAGTTTTTCAAGGAATGGAAACCGTTTTGGGGTGAGCTATTCCTGGAGCAAAGCTTCAAAACAGACGTTCACACTTTGGCATATGTTCATTGACGCTTTCTGTGAAAGTTCTCAGTTAAAATGTCTCTCAAACAGTGTTATTGTTAGTGTCAGTGGTTTCAGTCTGTTCTGTACAATTCATTCATGTCACTTATCTTTTGTAAACTCTGAATAATACTTTTGAATATTTTTCCCAGGATAGCAGGCCATTTGTTTTGTCAGGTCTGATCTTGCACACATGGTATGCCTTTATCTCACAGATTACTGAACCCTAATGAAGAGAACGATAAATTCTGAAAGGGTAATTAAGGAGTGCATTCCAGATGGGTCAAGCTGATACAGTATCACTTTCCATGAAGAAAAATGTCAGATTGTGCCTTAAAGACACTGAATTCATTCAGCCGTGATGTTGAAGTGCTGTCCTGGGTTGTCATGGCGACAGACTTAACACTTGTTCCCATGACTCCAGTAATGTGTTAGCAACCTAGCGCCCATCCCCCAACCACAGAAAAATATAGATTGACTCCAATTGGTTACAATTTAGGAAATCAATCATTTCCATTTTCAAGAAGTATTCAAATATTTGGCAGTTGGGTGGTGTCATATTGGCTGAAGTGTCTGACGTCAAATGATGTGAAGTCTTCTTGTAGGTCAAACATTAGAGCATGGCGCTAGCAGTGTCAAGGTCATGGGTTTGTGGAAATGCATACATTGAAAAAAAAGTATAGCTTGAAGTCACTTTGGATAAAAGCATTTGCAAAATGCATAAATGTAAATGATAATTTCAATCTTAATCTCATGCAGTATAATCAATTGTGCAAAACGACCTAGACCAGTGCTATTTTATTATCATTGAGATATAGTTTTTATTAATATTTTGGATAAAATTTAAATTTTTATATTTTAAATTTTAATTTTAGTGAAAATTTTAGTAAGGTGTTCTGGGTCGTTGCTAGGGTGTTGCTACTGTAGGTAGTTGCCTACTGGTCTTAAAGAGCCCATTCTCAGATCTTTATTATGCTTTGGTCGCAATGTGGCTTGGGTTGGGACAAAAAAGATTGTGTAAACAAATAATTGCACAAATCGCTGAGCTGAAGATTGCGTAATAATACTTTAAGAGTCTTTTATGCCAAAAATGTCACATTATGATATTATCCATAATAGTGAAACATCCTCTCTTGGAAAGCCCCTCCTGTAGAAGTGGACCAAAGGCAGAGTGAGAGGTCCACCGTACATTCATGCCGTGTTTGGACAGGAACTGGATAAGAGTGGGAGGACAGATTTATGTGGCCTTTTACACAGTGCTCTATGTGCTTGTGTTAATAAACATCCTCGGAACACTAGTGATTGTCAGAAAGGAGGACAGAAGTGGAGAGTATTTTGTTGTTTTGTTCCAGGGGGGAAGATGCAGTTTGTCAACAGACTTCACTAGTATGTTCATTTAGAATGGAAGAGTATTACTAATACATTCATTTTGTGGGTGGATGGTACATGCAAATTTTAGTTACAAAACAAGGCCAGCAACATTCATTACCACCGTAGCTGAGAAACGGAGAAACAGACTGGCTATTCCTGGACTGACATGGGTTTGTTTGACTCAAGGGGTCAAGGTTGGTTTGTTAGCATGGTCCCATTAGCCCCTGCTGGTAAATACGGTAACTACACCGACGTATATATATGTAGTATATTATATTATATTATATTATATTATATTATATTATTATACATACATACATATTTTAGCATTATATTTATAAATGTATATAAATATATTTATACTCATAATATTATTACACTTTATTCTTCAGTGTCACATGATCTGCTCAATAGATTTGTGGAATATAATAGAAATTGAAAGTTCAAAAGAACAGTAACATTGAATTTTGATCAATGTACTGCATCCTTGCTTAAAAAAAGGGTTAATCTCTTTCAAAAAAACAAAAACAAACTTTACATAAATATGCATTTAGATTGTGTTCCTATTTCAACAATAATTTACTTATTTTTGGCAAACTCTGAGAGGAGAGAGCATTGTTTTCATTTTTACAGATAAAAAGCGGCCCTTGTCCACCTTCTTTACAGGAAGCCGTTGAGATTGTCCTAACCTCTGTGCCGTCTGCTCGCAGATTCAAGATGACAGCAGTGGGAAGAGTCTGCTCTTTGTTCTGTCATCTCTCATGTTTGCTTCAGGAAGTTGCCTGTGTCTTTTTGTCATCCGGCGCTCTGATGTGGGTATACAGAGGTGTTGAGGATGACATTTGTCAGAGGATTTATGTGAAAATGAAAGTGGTCACACAAGGTCTCTGAGGGAGTGAATGTGTCAGTGCAAACAGGTCTGCATCAGATTGTTACAGTGCTTGCAAGCAACACTGTGGAAATTCCTTAAATATTTTTATCCTCTGCAGTTTTATTTTTTGGCCTATGTAGATTTATTTATTTATTTTTAATTTTCCTTTAGCTTACATTTAATGAAATGCATTCAAAAATAACTGGCAGCAATGATGTCATTGTAATATTTGCACACCGTACGTATTGAGATCATAAAAGCACATTTGTCAGAAAACAATATTGCAATATTCAAAGCAGCATTTTCATTTGATGTTTTCAAACATAAGCTTACCTAAAATTTTAATTATATTTTTGCTGTCTTGCAAGCACTACAGTTTGCTCGAGTTAATGCAAATCTGGTTACTTCTATTCCTGCGGCACTGTCCATGAGCGGTGAAACAATTTGTTCCCAGAGCATGCATGAATGCATACAATCATGTATATATTTCTGCAGTAAGCCACTCAAGGCATACAGTGACTTTACCAAGGTAAAGGGATTTTGCTTATGAGGTAAACTCATCTAGTTGCTTTTTTCTTTTATAAAATGACTGAAAAAGCAATGTGACTAAGACGCTAATAATAGGATATGTACTGTAGACAGCAGAATGCATTAATATAAATTCAGTTGAAGTGCAGTCAGTATGAACAGAACTCACCCAATGAGAATTTAGAGCCAGAGCAGTTTATAATGTGCATGATTTATACACACATATGAACATAGCATTATTTGCTCTTTGATTCCATTAATCACAGTTATTGTTGCTCTGTACCCTGTGGTCAGAGATTTTTCCTCCTTTATCTGAAGAAATGGAATTAAATGTTGGGTTTGATCATGGGACGCATGGTTTTCTGTGAGTGGAAAAACACCTTTGGTAGATGACACATCCTTCTCCAGCTCTGTCCAGGAGCCTGGCTTTTCCTTCGTCCAGGCATTTTAATTGACAGCGTCTGGCTGTAGTCCTGTTCCACCTCTGTATGAGTCTTCCGCCCGTCCTCACGCTGCCACATTGTATAACAGGGATGTAATTAAAGCTTCTCCTTTGCAACGACAGCAAAGAACCTTTTAATTCAGCTCATCTGTCCCTTATACTACAAAGAGAGTTTTTAAAATGCTAGAAATTCCTGCAAATTCCAGTAGACATCAAGGCAAGATGTCATAAATGTCTTCAGAATGGCTGGACTCTTCAGGCAGATGATATTGAGCAGATCTCCCTGCAAGGTTGGATGTTTAAAAATACCCATAATTCTAATGTTCTTTGGTGAGTTTGCCAATTGTTTATATACTGGCCTGTCAAATTACAGATGAGTTTCACCGTTGGGTCAACAACACTGTATAATGGAGCTGCTTATTTCAGTAGCAATGCTTATATTTTGTATGCAAACATATTTCCTTGGAATACTGATGCAGTTTGTCATGAAGGTATGGATTTTGAGGCTTTTCCTGAACTTAACCCTGGGTTACCATCTTCCAATTTTGGCACCAAATGCTGTAACTGGAATTTGTTTTTGTACATTTTTAAGTGACTTAAAAACAGCCTCAAGCCGTTATTAAAAAGGACATGTGTACTCTACTCTACAAACTCTATTCCTCCAATCAGTGTTATTGACCTCATAAATATGCAAATAAGAATATTAAACTGGGGTTTACAAATGCACAGTGTGAAATCTTGAAACCTGAATATCTAGGATTAATTACTAACCCAAGGGAAAATGTGAACAGTGTGAAACAAGATAACTCGGGATTATGTTTATGCATTACATTTTTAGCATTTATTTACAGGCAGACAGGAAAGTGGGTTAGAGAGAGGGAATGCGATCAGGACGTGACGTGACCCAGACCGAGTTTGAATCTGTGAGTCTTAGCCAATAACTCCTTACAGTATATATATATTACTATATTATTCAAAAGTTTTGGGTCAGTAAGATTTCAGACTAAGTTTTAGGGGGGAAAAAAGTCTGTTATGCTCACCAAGGCTGCATTTATTTAAGTATTTACTTGAAATTGAATATTGTGTAACATTATAAATGTCTATACTGTCACTTTTGATCAGTTTAATGCATCCTTACTAAATCAAAAGAAATCTTCTTGACCCAAAACTTTGAAACGGTAGTGGACGTCCTCAGTAAGTGCACTACTTCCAAACCACAGCTATAACAGTGTAACGGTTTCAAGTGTGAAAAGCCCATTTTAGTCAATTGCTGTCCTGAATGATCTGCATTTCTCAGCTGCGTAACCCATGATAGACTGTCTGACCCTTAGATAAGCTCCAGTACCTGTCTGGCCTACCCAATTCACTCGTCGCTTTGTCTTTAAAGGAAATCAATTTCCCTTAACAGGGGCCTTGATTTCTAGAGCAGCAGAGAAAATCACCCCATGGCTGCATGATCTTCCTATATAATCCAGGCTTTTTTTGGGAAGGAAGTGAACTTTGTGAAACTCCAGAGTCGGTTTGTTTTCATGTGCCCATGGCGGTTGATTAAAATTCTCAGGATGAGGTTTAAAATGGATGCCATTAAAAGCCTTTGTAGGAGATTGATGTCTTGCTGTTGTTGGGGTGTGTTTTTTTTTTTTTTTTGCAGTCTTTTGCACTTTTATTTTAAGTGCATTCAAAGGGACGAGGAGATAGCGCTTACCACCCCTAAAGGTTTAATCACAGATAACATTTGAATTTGAATGGCTGGTGAGAGGATATCATTTCCCCTTCTCAGAGGTTCAGCTCTTAGCTTTGGGCTCTTAGAGGTGGTTCAGGGATTTTGTGGAAAGAGTCTCTGAACAATTGCACTTTGAGCGCATTTTATGCCTTTGTGCTCAAGGCTGCTCACATCGCCACTAACACTTGACATTTTGAATGTTAACCAGTTCCTGTGAAAACACTTCAGATCCGACAAAAAAAAATTGATCAGCTTATCCAAGTGTGTGTGCGGAGATTTACACAACGTCACATATTGGCATAGACTGTCATGAAACTTGTTGCACAGTTGTCTACTAAAGATGTTTCCATTGTTGTGATGATTACAGCTGAAGTAGTGTGTGAATTAAACAGACTTTTAGGGATGCTGACTGTTTTTAAAAGCCCACCCAAATGGCTCTAGTACAAAAAAGTGTGTTTGTGTCAAAAAGAGATGTTCCATTTTGGTGACTGCAATCGATTAAATTCCCAAAAGTGAATTTGTATACACAGATGGCATATTAAATGCAAGAAAAGTGTCTACTTTAATGCTTCAAAAAACCTTTGTGAAAAAAAAGTAAAAATATAGGTGAAATAATGTACCATTGTCATTCAGTGTAACAGATATATTTATATAAAAATGAAACAACATACTTGCACTGGTTTTGAAGGATAGTTGCAAAAATTTAAAATGACATTTAGAATTTTGGGACTAAAATGTGATCCTTAAATAGTCTTTTGATCTCATATATTAATTCTTGTTCTCTCTTTTATTTTTTTATTTTTGGGATACTAACGATTTTACGCTGAATGATATTTTTCCCTGTAAATCATGGTAAAAATGTATGATAGTCATTTTTTTTATTTAGAAATAATAAAATTAAACAGCACTCATTCTGACTCTCTGTGGTCATTAAAAATCCCATGGCACTTCTCGTAAAGAGTAGGGGTGTAACCCCGGTGTCCTGACCAGATTCCCTCAACTGACCCTTATCAATCATGGCCTCCTAATAATCCCCATCCACTTGATTGGCTCTATGACTCTCTCTCCTGTCCACCTGTAGCTGGTGTGTGGTGAGCGCACTGGCGCCGTTGTCCTGTGGCTGCCGTCGCATCATCCAAGTGGATGCTGCACACTGGTGGTGGTTGAGGAGAGACCCCCCTACATGATTGTAAAGCGTTTGGGTGTACAGCAATACACAAAGCGCTATATAAATGCATCATTCTTCATTCATTCATTCATTCTCATTTATGAAAAAATAAAATAAAAATAAAGCCGTAAACCACTTTTTCGTCTTTGACCCATATAATCTGAAGAGTATCATTTAAGAGAGCAACTGATTGGACGAAAAATTAATGTTGTGCAGGATGAGTCATCCATTTTTGGTCCATTGTCTCGAAAGAGAGAGACTATAAATTTAAAATGCATAGCTATATGAGGTCTAAAACACTAACTCTTTCTGTTTCCATGATTACCACCTCAGGCCAACGCCACCTCTACCTCTGTCCGCCAATGTCTGTCTGACTAATCTTTACTTGACTAACTTGTGGTTACTGAAACTTTTGAAAACCGTGTTGACACACACAATAAACGAGATAAGATTCCTTCCAACCTTCTGTTTTGACTCCCTTTTTGGGGGATGGTGTTAAAGCCTTAATTAAGGGGATCAAACATTAATCCCCCTCATAATTCGTACCCTTCTCTGAAGAGATTTACAAGTAGCTGTAAATCTTTGATTTACAATGCAAATTTACTAGCGGTCCATCTGTGCTTTTTCTTTTTTAATATGTCTGTTGCCATAGAGGATTTATGAACTGTGTACTTTAATTTCCTTTTTTTTTCCTTTCAGCAAGTTTGGCCAGCTTCTTTTGTCCTTCAGCAGTGTTCATGGCATTTGACCACAGAAAATTACTTTTCTATTTGCATTTTTTTCTCTTGTTATGTGACATTCATAAATTCGTCATTCAAAAACTCATCAAGAATACGTGGCCTGACATCATTCAAGACAGAAAAACAATTATGTCGTTCTCTGTTGCAAATCCTTTTTTCCCCATTTAAAAAAAAAAATGAATTAATTTTCTTCCTTTAAAATGTAAAACCTTCGTTTAGGTTGTTATTTATAACAAATGTCATGCATTGCAAGTTTAATATTTCATATTTGATCATCACACTGGTAATCAGCATGGGACTTTTTCACGCAGTTGGAGATATTATCTAATCTTAGACATACAGTGCATGCACATACAGAGCTGCTAATCTTGTTCTACTGCAGAATCATGTTAAACGTGATTTATTTTCCCCTTGTTATCTGTCTTTTCTCTAGTTCTGTTCCAGAACCTTGAGCTGTCTCCATACCTAGTGCCTGCTGTACATAAGCAGCATCATGGAACCTGATATAATTGGCTGATTTAAAACACCCTGCATAGGCAGCGACTCTAAGTCACTCATATTTCAAATAACACCACTAGGGAAGAGCATGCAAGATTCATCCAACCCTTAAAGTCCCAGAGTTTGACGTTAGCAATCACAATCAGGCAATATTTTTCAATGTAGCAGGCATATTCTGCTTATGCTGTCTCTAGTGATTCTGTAAGCACAAAATACATATAATACGTAGACATTTTGGGTGAAATAGTGCATTTTGATAATATTAAACTACTGTTAGTGATGCTGAATAACATATTTCACAATTGGAATGCATTCTGGATTGGCTTTTTTTGTGAAGGATTCATGCAATACTGCATTTTTGCCCGAAGAAAGTATTTTAGAAAATATCATAATTATGCTGTCTACCAGAGTTGTTAATTGAAATAAGACACACATATTAGGTGAAATATTTATATTTTATATTTTAATATGTAATTAAACCTAAGTAAAACTTAAACTGAAATAAAAATTATTAAAACTATTTAGAAATATTACAAATATAATACAATACAGTACAATAAAAAATAAATCATCATTTTTGTACAATAATAAAATGACAAAAAATTAATTGAATTTTTTTTTTTCAATATTAATAAACTATTTTAAAAAATACTAAAATTACGTGGCCACCTACTGTAAAATGTCTACTTGGGCATCTCGCTAAGTTTTGGATCATTTTTGGAGCACTGGAGCTTTCCTCTTTTTCACATTCTTTTTCCCTCTTCTTTCTTTTTTCCCCTCTTGCTTTCTCTTAATCATTAAACCTGATTATACAGGGTCAATGGCTTGAATTGATTGACTGCTGATTTCTATCAACTCCCCCTGGCTGTGAGATGGACACGTTGCGCTATAAATCAGAAAAGTCAAGCCATTCTAGCTAATAGAATATCCTAACTCAGACTCAGCTGTAAAAGGATTACAGTTCTTCATCTGTCCCCTCCTAAGAGCCAAAAGGCCGTTACCGTTCAACCTCAGAGAAATCCAACTCTTAATACAATATCCCGGAGATGGAGGGCGCAGAGGAGGGGCGGAGTGATTGATCCATCACCATGGAGATTTTGTAAAGGAGGAAGGGAAGCTAAAAGCAAGAAGATTGAAATTGATTTTAGTTCTTAATGCTGCGCTGAGCTTGATTTATATTCCTCTGATGGAATGATTACCTGCTACGCTTGTCTTTTGTTTGTCTGAATTAATGTGTTTATGAGGGACTGTTGAGAGGAGGGGAGAGATACTGTCAGTTGCTCCATCAGTGAATGGGGGCTGACAGCTCTAATAGCTGTTTGTGTTTTTGTGTCTGTCTGAGGGAGTGTTCTCCAAAATGGATTTGACAGCCGTTAAGGGTGTGTACGCTACTCTGGTCATCTCTTATTTGACTGACAGCTGTATCAGGACGGGGAGGTAGACATGGGTGGGGTGAATCGTTGCAGGCATTGACTCCTGTGTAGGTTCCACTGAAATATTCGTGACCTTGTGGCTACGTCTCCACCGCAGGCTTGTTCTGGCACAGGCAGCTACTGAAAGACCCCGGGGAAGATGCCCTCCATCATGCCTGAGCTAGTATTGATTTGGATGCAATGTCTCACACAAATATGAAATGGTGTTCTATTCCCTGCACAGTTAGACAGGATGAGTCGTATTCGGGAATCTGGCCATGTGGAAACTGAAGTCTTCCTGAGCACGATGTGCCGTGTGATTGTGTCCATTAAGGATGCTGGAATACACTCATTTTGGTTTATATTGAATAAGAATACCAGGTTTTCTATGGTGTTGATGAAAGAGGTGCATTCGGCACTCAAGTACAGCAGTCAAGTCAGTCCGGTTTTGAATATGCAGGCAAACCAGCTGTGACAAAAATATTTCTGCGTTTCCAGGAAGAAAGATCTCCAGGAAGATGATTAGAAAGATAGTCTACAGTAATATTACATTTTACTGTATTAAATATTGTGAAATATTACAATTTATATTACAATTTAACACCAGTTTTCTATTTTAATATATTTTAAAATGTAATTTATTCCTGTGATGCAAAGTTTCAAACTCCAGTATTCAGTGTCACATGATTCTTCAGAAATCATTCTAACATGCTGATTTGCTGCTTAAAGGGATACTCCACCCTTACAAAATGCAAATTTGGTCATTAATCACTTGCCCCCATGTTGTTCCAAACCTGTAAAAGCTTTGTTCGTCCTTGGAACACAATTTAAGATATTTTGGATGAAAACCGGGAGGCTTGTGACTGTCAAGTAATTACCACTGTCAAGGCACAGAAAAGTTTAAAAAACATTGTCAAAATAGTCCATCTGCCATACATACAGTACATACATACATACATACAGGGCCATCCTTTGGGCGGTGCAACTGGTACGGTCGCACCGGGCCCCGTGCTGTGAGGGGGCCCCGTGGCAAACAGACCGTCACTTTACTGTCACTTTTGTTCAATTTAATGCATTCTTGCTAAATAGAAAAAAAAAACATTAATTGCACTGACCCCAAACCTTTGAACAGTAATGTATATAACTTTTTGTATATTTTATATTTATATATTTTATGACAATTCTAGTGAGTTTTATTAATTCACACACCAGGACCGGGCCCCAGTTCATAACCCATAAATACCATAATTTCATATACTTTAATTTATAGCGTTCATAAAAAAATTAAGTTTTTCTTTTATCCACCACTAACTTCTCATTAAAAATTCTCATCTCAAAACTGCTATTGTTAAATCAAGTAACTGAGGTTGTTATGCTTGTATTTTTCAGATGTCAGAGTTAGGTTTTACTTCACAGTGTCTTTAAGAGCCTGATAAATGACCTCAGGGTAAGCAGAGCACCATTCCAATGTTATGTTAAATGTGGTACAACTACAAATACAGTATGTACATGCCAGCTTTGATATTCCCTCTATGGACATGCTGACACATGTCCTTTCCTGAAAAACCCAAACATGCACACTCTCCTCTACATCCCTTCACTTACTTCCACTCTTTCTCCATCAATTATTTTCACCTTCTCTCAGCTCTCTGCAGCTCATCATTTCAAAAAGAAGCCCTTCATCATGTTGAGAGTGTGTATGTGGGTGAATTGCCAGTATAAGGCAGCATTAGCTTGGGCCCAGATGAAAACACACTCTTGACAGGGGATTGGTGAATATCGGCTCTTGAGGTGCTGGCAGATGTTTTTTTACGTGGCGGTCAGATTACTGTGTGTGTGTGAAGAAAATCTGACTAAGCCTGGTCGACTCCTGCAAAAGCCAGGTTAATGTCAACATCAAAGGCATTCGCAAACCATATTTCAGGGTGAAACCGGAAATCCTCAAAAAGAAAAAAATTTACTTCAAATACATTTTACTCTTTATTTACCCACGTCTGTCTCTTTCATGCACTGCTACACTCTCATTCCGTCTGGTGGGCACATTTATCTTTTATATGAAGTTATCTACATACTGCTGTTTCTCATAAACACCTCACAACAGTTATCTTATTGTAGATTACCTTATTCTGCTTCCTCACTTTCACATTAACACATTATCTCTTGCTAAATCTTTTCCTTTCTCACACTTTTGGAAGTCTTGTGATGAATAACCTAACCAATGGAGACCTATTTAACTCTAATATTCCACTGTTAAATATTTATCAGTAGTTAATGAGAGCAGTTATCTTGGCTTTTTATAAGATAGAGAGATGGAAGATTAAACTTCATCCTTGTTCTGTAACATTTGCCATCTGCTCTTTTTTCCTGCTCTTGTCCGTCATACCTGCTTAACAGTGTATTTTTTATTTTTTTTTTTCTTCAAAGGAAATGTGCTGCCATGCATCCTTCTAATTCAACAGACCCATTTTTCTAAATGGCTGTTTGTGTTTTTATTTAGGGTCTGGGAAGTATGGAGCCAGCAGAATCTCTTTAAAATGGCTTTTTATCTCTTTTAGTGATTGTGTGCCTCCAGTTAATGCATGTAGTTTATTGGTTATCACGTGAAACAATACATTTAGCTATGGAACTCACATGTTTTACCCATCTTTCTTCTTATTTTTTGTCCTCTTGCTAAGTTATGAATAAAAATGGGGGGAAAAAAACAGAATAAAAAAATCCTGCATGTAGTTGTAATAGTCTACATTAATAATACAAAAATGTACTGTCCAATTTTTTTTTATATAAAACTATAGATATATATTTTCTTATTTTAAAAGATAATGCATAATATATTTACAATGGTTTTAGTGGAGGCATAGTACTAGTTAACTGAATATGAATAAATATATGAATAAAAGATAGATTATTTCTATTCTTAATTTATTTATATATATATATATATATAATATTAGTGCTGTCAAACGATTAATCGCATCGAAAATAAGTTTTGTTTGCATAATGTGTGTTCTGTATATGTAAATACACACACATACAGTATATATTTTGAAACTATTTACATGTCTGTATTGTGACGGATCGGTGGCCCTTCCCCTTATCATCATCACCACCCCGTCCCTTATTCGCCACCCTTCACCAGGCTCCCGACTGGAGTGGGTGGATGAGAGGAGGGGCGTGGGATCAACGCGGGCTGGCGGCGTGTGATGAGGCACAGCTGGACTGAATGAAGCCTCATCACCGCCGCTGTTAAATGCCCAGCGCCTCTCCTCGAGACCGGTCTCTTCCCCGTGCATGCACGCTGGTGTCCTCGTGGGTCCAGGAAGGGTGCGTGAGGGACATCGCGCCACCGGAGATGTGAGCTGCAGAACCCGCGGTCCGGGAGAACGCCGCACCCGTATTATGGCCGTCGGGCCAGGATGCCGGGCCGATCAAGTACCGCCAAAGGCCGAGGAAGAAGAGGAAGAGCCGCCGCCCCTCGTAAACCGGACCAGAGCGGGAGCGCGTGCGGCCACCGGACTCCGCCCCTTCCCTGGACCCTTCCCCTTTTGAACACTGCCCTCCTTCACGAGCCCCGCAGCACAACGAGGACACCAGATCCCCCCTGTTTTGTTGGACACTTCTTCCCCTGGACACTTTATTTTATCAATTTTGTTTAATAAAAGCCTCTCCGAGGCCTGACGCCACACCCACTGTGTCTGTCGTTGGCTCCTCCCGTCACAGTATTTATATTCATATAACTTATATTAGAAATAAATATATTTAATATAAACACAACCTATTTGTGTGTGTTTATATATACATAATAAATATACCCGGCACACATACCTATATTGTGTAAGCAAAAACATTTATTTTGGATGTGATTAATCGTTTGACAGCGCTTTATATATATATATATATATAAAAAATTCAATTAGCTAAATTGTATTACATAAGAGTATGTTATATGTAATTTTATTAAAGCAAAATGCCTTCTAGCCTTTCCTTAGCTCAAACAGTGGAGGGATGGTATTAGTAATGCCAAGGTAATCATTTTAATTCCCTGAGAAAGCAAGAACTGCTACAATATGTTCCTTGAATGCAATGTAAATCACTTTCTGCCAAATGCATAAATGTAAATGCAAAAAAATATCCACAGTATAGTGTAGTCTTTGTTTTTTCTTGCAGTGTAGCCTGTAACCTTATTTCTAATATGCCTCAAGCTTTTATGAATGGCTTTTCTTCATCAGTTAAGTGACTCGTCTCATTAATACTCCGACGCAATTGTATGAATCACAGCTCTAGCAGCTCCTGCTGAATTCATTGTCCTTATGTTACCTGGGGATCATGTATCAGCCAGAGGGCATGTGACACTTTGTCTTTATATAAAGCCAGTAAGACATTCCACAGAGCCATTGGTTTCCAGTAGTCATAAAGAACAGTGTCCCATAGAGCTGTTCTCCTGTTGGCCAGACACACTGGCAGAGCAGAAACCCTATTGGCCAGGGTAGTGATTTCATAGAGGAAAGAAAGAAACCGTAAGTCAACACTTAAGTCAAACGGAATATGCGTGCCGAATCATTCAAAGTGTTTCCGAGTGCTGTGGCAAGAGAGTGTGCTAAGGACTCTTGCAGAATGTCATCTGCTTATGTGTGTCGTGATGCTGGTGGCCCTCAGGCACCCCTCGGGCCGAACTGATTCTGCCCTTCTGCGTTAGACTCTGTAGAGCTGCACTACAAAGCTCTCGCTCCACACTGTGGTCACAGGCTGCACTGCTTCTGTTCAAATCATCTCCAAAAGCCTCTTTGACTAGACTCTGTGCAACAAAAGCTTACATAAGTAAAGAAACATCCTCAGATAAGGCATCAGTATTGTGGTGCATTTTATTGCCATCATATTCAGCTAAATTCTGTATCAAAGTTATTCTTGGCAACTGGAAAGATCCATTTACATGCTATAATGTAATATAAAACTGCTAAGTCAGCTTATGTTTTATCTCTGAAATTCTTCATGCTCAGCCATTCTGAGATTAATCATTGAAACTGGATCTCTGGTGCAGAAACAGCTTCACGTCCAAAGCTTTTTCTGCACTTCTTAACTAATAAAGGCATTGAGAAAATTTTAAGCAATTACTTAATGGAAGCTTAATGCAGTGTCAAACTTAATGATTTTTCACTGTGCCTCTTGAATACAGGCGCCCTAAAATTACATTTCATGTGTTTTTAGTTTATTCGAATGAAGGTAATGCTAGCAAAGGTTAATATTGCAGCATTAAAGGTGATAATGCCAGTGGCAGAGTGACTTGTTTGGGTTGTCGCTTGGCCTACTTAGCTAGAACTCCCATTTCTCATGGCATCAGGTTTCTCTACAGGTGCAATTTGGATTGACCAAATGTAATCACATGATATTAAGGACACCACTTAGCTTATGGTAAACAGACCATGTCCCATACTAACATTTCACACTTGATGCCCTCTTCCTTTGTATACATATACACTAGCACTCTCATACATTTCCAGTTACACCTGAAAGCCTATATCGAGGGAGCATGACTAAGGGATGGCATGGGGTGGAGTTATTTTGGGATCCCTGGGAAAAGGTCTCATGTAGACGGTAAGGGAGATTTGATGATGGGTACATTGAGTGTTAATGGAGCAGGGGTGTGTTTTTGTGAGTACGTGTATGAGTGTGTGTGTCATCTAATGGAAAAATCAGCAGATGGCTTGTCTACATTACTCTCTCTGTGGAGATACTGTGTGGCCCCTTCTTTTCTATGTTGGCCCCTGGGATGGGGAGAGGCTGGAATTTCGACCTGGAGTTTCAGAGTTTAGAATAGTGCATGGTAGAGTTCAGATAGCAACACGACTCCATTCCGAAATTCCCACGTTTACTTTGTGATTCTTTATGTGAGTGTTTATGTACTGGGTGGATTACCTTTTTATGCTATCCTCATGAGTACGTACCTAGAGCTTATCCAGAGTCTAGGCGTTGTAAAAATGTCTCGTCTTAATATCATTAAAGGATTAGCTTACCCAAAAAATAAGTGTTTACGTAAATATCTTAACCTTATGCCTAATAATCCGACAGTTTGTAAGGTCATACATGGATTAAATGCATTTTAATCAGTGCTGTTTTATCAGGTTAAAGTTGTAAACCATGCATTTTTACATCAATTTCGCTGTGTATGTAGACTCCTAAACTAGTATGTAGCTTTTAAAATAAGTGGACTTTTTATGGTTCTAAGCCGATTCTTGTGCATGTAAACTTTTTTTGTTGTTTCATTCCAAATGTTGTTCTAAAGCAGCATGACTTTTTTTCCATGGAACACAAACGGAAATTTCAAATAATGTATTGTATTGTTTTTTTTCTTTTTCATATCATTTTAATCATTGGGAACTGGTGCATCAATGGTGTTTTTTTTTTCTTCTTCTTTTATTTAAAGCTGTAAAACTTCAGTTCTCATTCATTGCAATTGCATGGAAAAGCACAAACCATTTGTTCTCCCTTTGTGTCCACCAATAAGTCATACAGGTTTGGAACGTGCATTTTTGGGTGAACTGTTTCTTTAATGCTGGAATGCAATTCAATGAAATCGGAACAGATTTTGAAACACTAGACATCATACACTTGCCAAGTTTGTAAATGGTTACAGAGAAGATCTGGAATCATACACTAAACAACTGTGGACTTAAAGGTAGTTTGATCACAACAAAGAAACATGTGCCTTGTTGCTAGCAGATGCGTGGCAAATGTGTTCTAAAATCATCTTAAAATTACAAACATGTTTGATATCCTTCGACTGGATGGAATCATAGTCTGAGGCTAAAAAAAATGAATGTACTCATACGCTACATGATTTTTTTTTGTGAAATCTGTCTCTGACAGCCCAAAATCTGGCTCTGACTTTTGACGACAAGTGTCAAAAATCTGGGCAAAAGTTGTGTAGTGTATTCCAGTCTTATGGTATGCAGGCTTAGTTCTGATCCTTCTAACCTTTTGTAATTTTTTTGTTTTGTTTTTCCCCCATCCTCATTTCTCTTTCAGGGTGGACAGGAGGTTCTGCTAGAAAACGTTTCTCTCATGCCTTGTTTGTTCAAGCAGATACATGAAGCCGCAGAAAGTTTTAAGCCAAAGCAACAACACCCTAAAGAACAAACAAATGAGCTGTCTTTTCACATGGGTGCCTCCAGCTACTAACGCATAGCGTTGATATATGGACGAGAGGAGTACCATACAAAAAGAGAGAGACCGGAGCGGCGATTCCGTCGCAGGCTATGGGGGCCATGGTGACCTAGAGTCAATAGTCGTTTCCTGGCAGGACAACTTGATTCCAGTTTAATCCCTGCTTGCTCTCTTTGTCTTCTACCTCCCTACCGGAGTGAGGCACCACCCTCTCTCTGTTCCTGCCACCCACTTGGCCAAGACAGCTATGGCTGGAGTGAGGAAGTTGGCACGAGTAATCAGGCACCAGGGTCTCCACCGCCTGATCTTTGCACTCATCCTCTTCTGTCTACTCTCCATGGCCTACTTGGCTTATCACGTCAGTGCTGGACCCAAGATTAAGGAGGCCCCTGTGCCATTACCACTGGGGGACTGTGTAGCTACATCGGTAGTTGGTGGCGGACAAAGGACTCCACTGTTCCTGCCATCACAGGTCAGCCAACGGCGACACTCGGTGAGGACAACAGACACCTCTCGGGCGGAGCCTGTGGTGTTACTCTTTGTGGAAAGCATCTACTCCCAACTTGGACAAGAGATCGTAGCCATTTTAGAGTCGAGCCGCTTTCATTACCGCACTGAAATTGCACCGGGGAAGGGGGACATGCCTCCTTTGGCTTGGCGAGGTCGTGGCCGATACACCCTCATCGTCTATGAGAATCTGCTCAAGTACGTCAACTTGGACTCATGGAACCGCCAGTTACTGGATAAATACTGCCAAGACTATGGAGTGGGAATCATTGGCTTCTATCGGGCAAATGAAAACTCCCCATCCAGCGCTCAGCTTAGAGGCTTCCCTCTCTTCTTGCGTTCAAACCTGCCACTTTGGGATTACAAAGTCAACCCTGCTGCACCCCTGCTCTACATCACCAAACCAAATGAGCTGGAACCTGGCCCTTTACCTGCAGACAACTGGACCACATTCCTGTCCAACCACAGCACTTATGAGCCTGTGCTGTTAGCTAGCCCCAGACCAGCAGAACCCAATCAGCTCCCAACACACTCACACCAACAGAGAGGTCTGCTGGCTACGGTTATGCAGGACCTAGGTCTTCACGATGGGATCCAACGGGTGTTCTTTGGAGGTAGCTTGTCTTTTTGGCTGCACAAGCTGCTGTTTGTGGATGCTGTGGGTTATTTAACTGGCAGAAGGCTCAGCCTCTCGTTGGACAGATTTTTGCTTGTGGATGTGGATGACATCTTTGTTGGGAAGGAGGGGACACGCATGAAAGTGGCAGATGTTGAGGTACGAGCCTTAAAAAGTTATTGGATATACTCACCAAGTGTGATTTCAATTTATTCTTACTTTTCCAGGTGTAAGATGAACATGAAGTGCACATGAAGTGCTTGCCAAAACTACCTGCACTGATACTGTTAGTCATATTAAGTGACAGGGCTGTATGATTTGGCAAAAAACAACATTGAATCATGATTTTTGAAAATAAAATAAAATAAAAAATAGTTTGCTGTACTGCACAATTTGGCCCAAATGTTTCTGATTATATATGAACATGACTAAAAAAATACAATATGAAAATTTATTATTGTAATATTTCACTGTAAAATAAAATTTTATTAAAGGGATAGTTCACCCAAAAATGAAAATCCTGTCATCATTTACTCACCCTCAAATTGTTTCAAGTTTTTTTTTTTTATAAAGTTGACTGTCCCCATTGACTTCCATAGTATACTGTGCAAGTCAATGGGGACCTTCAACTGTTTGGTTACCCATATTCTTCAAAATATCATCTTTGTGTTCAGAAGGAAAAAAAAAAAAACTCATACAGGTTTGGAATAACTTGAGGGTGAGTAAATGATGACAGAATTTTCATTTTTGGGTGAACTATCCCTTTAAGATTTTGATTTGTTTCCCCATGGTAGCCGATGAAAAACCTATCCCCATAGACTTGCATTGAACCAAAGAGTTCAGTCATTTCTAGTGACTGGTATATCATGGAAACTTGTGGGTGGCTGTTATGACTTGAGTCAATGTGCAACCACCTAGTAACTGCCCAGATCACCCTAGCAACAGGCAAAACCACATTGAATGTCTCAGCAACCACCATTTAAAAAAAAAAAAAAAAAAATCTTGTTTGTTGATAAGAAATCATCAGTTTGTGGGGTTGATAGGGAATCAGACAGCAGTCAGACCTGACCCAGTTTGTCTTCCATCAAAGGTATCTTTTGTTTGAATAATCCAAACTCTTTATTCTCAGAGCTTCTCTCTGATGGCCGTCACACTCCCAGAGCTCCTCCATGACTGAATTGAAGCTAATGAATTAGCACACTTAATACGGATCAGGGAGATGTATTCTCTCTCTGCCGTTGTTTGTAGAGAGCCGTGATTATTGTGCGAGAGGGAGAGCTTATTTGTAATGCAGTGGAGCATGGTGGTGTTCTTTCACCATCCCTCTCTCTCTCTCTCCTCTCTCCCATCTCCTGAGAGTGAAAGAAAGCTCTCGCTGAAGGCTAGCATGGGGCTAATTAGACTGGCTCACTTTTTAATTTGAGCAGATAAGTTCTCATAGGGGGTTCTGTGTGGCCCACCACACCAAAAGCAATGTCATGCCTGAGGTTTTTGGTTTCACATTTCTCTCTCTTTCCCTTGTTTTTTTCCTCCTGGTAAGAGCTATGATTTTTCATCTTTTGTTCTATCCTTATTATTATTTCTTTTCACCCTTTATCTTCCTTGCCTTTCTTGTCTCTGCAAAATCTGCCCTCTTTTATCTACCTCTTCTCCAACCTGCATCTGTATAATATCAAAATAATATACTTGATATAACTACGACCGCCGGTACTGCCTGGTAGACAGTGTGATGGAAGAAATGTCAACCTGAAACGTTTATACAATGCTAGATATATTTGTGTGGCTATCAGAACCACTTTGTTTTTAACACCTGGGGAGAAATACACTGAATAATGCAAAAATAGAGGGCAAAATGTGTCCAACTCCAGATGAGGAAGAACCTGAAATAGCTGTTTATTGTTGTTTATCTTGCATCTGCCATTTTAATACAGAAATGAAGTGATGTGCGGTCACAGCTTTGAATGTGACTTATCCAATCAGAGTTTAATGCTTATCCAAAATAGGTTTTAACACATGGTTATTCACTACATCTACAATTTTCTTTGTTAACTTAAAGCAAAAAGGCTAACTGTTCTGCAAGATATCATCACTGTGACTCGTTGTGAGATAACATTAATTCCACACACCCTTAGTGGTAACCTACAGTGGATTCACATACCCTAAAATAATGCTCATCAGTCATCATCCTTGTTATTTAGATTATGTATGTTTGTGCCAGCTGAGATGTTTTGTCTCCCTCCTCACTAGGCGCTGCTTCACACACAAAATAAACTCCGTTCTCTGGTACCTAATTTCACCTTCAACCTGGGATTCTCTGGCAAGTTTTTTCATACAGGTATGATGAAGTTAATGGTTGTGTGAGTTATAACCATCTCCACCTCCACACACTCATTTATCGTTTTTTTTCTGGTCTTGTTCTTCAGGTACAGATGAGGAAGATGAGGGTGATGACACACTGCTTCGACACCGGCAGGAATTCTGGTGGTTCCCACATATGTGGAGTCACATGCAGCCTCATCTCTTCCACAACGTCAGCGTACTCGCAGAACAGATGAGACTTAATAGACAGTTTGCACAGGTCAGAATCTGCCCTGATACATGCCAAATAATATGCGGTTCAATTCTCAATTCTAATACATGATATTGAATTGGTTTTCCATGGCTGTAAAGTAATGTCTCTTTCAGGAGCATGGGATCCCCACAGACATGGGTTACGCTGTAGCCCCCCATCACTCAGGTGTGTACCCTGTGCACAGTCAGCTTTATGAGGCCTGGAAGAGCATATGGGGCATCAAGGTGACCAGCACAGAAGAGTATCCTCATCTCAGGCCTGCCCGCTACCGCAGAGGCTTCATACACAACGGCATACAGGTGGGAACTCAAGTGCACCTATGGTACCTCCAATGAACCATGTGTCTCATGGGGGATTTACATAAGATGTTTGGGTGCATTCTAGTGTCTAGCAGAACAGCTAGATTAATGCAACAAAATGTAGGACAGGATGCTTGCTATTTTTAACTTGATGCGATGCTTATGGTGCAAAATGCTCAAAAACTGTGCGTTGCAGCGGATAAAGACATCCATGTGAATGCATGTGGCTCAGCAAGGGTGCTTTTAAAGGAGATTAATTTAAAGATGTGTGTAATGATTGCTGTCTAACAGCTAATGCATTCAGCATGCTGTCAACAATGGCAGGTATTAATGTGTCAATTATAAACTCTAACATTTCTGCCTTTTGGCTATGCTGACACACCTTAATTCAGAGGAAATATGTTTGGTATCTTTCCCTGCATCAAATATCTTTTTAAAAATAATGGCATCACTTTACATTTAAGGTTTTATTTCATCAAAATTAGTTAATTTATTAAGTATCATACAATTTTACAGAATTTCTTAAAAAAGGTTAATGGTCAACTATTAAAATTAAGATTTTCTAAAAAAACATTTTTAAAGACATCTAATGTTCACTAATACAGTAGTATTTTGAATTAGTATTGTAATTTAAAGTAACTTTTCTATTTTAATATATTTTAAAATATATTCATATAATGGCAAAGCTGAATTTTTAGCAGCCGTTACTTCTGCTGTGTCACATGATCCTTCAGAAAACAATCTAATATGATAATTTGCTTCTTAATTATAATTGGTGCTCAGTTGTTAATAATGTTTTTTATTATCCTCATTGAACAGTTTTTGTTGGATAATATTTTTGTGGAAATCAAGAAACACAGAATGGAGTGTTTTTTTTTTTTTCAGGATTCTTTGATGTACAGAAAGTTCAACAATTTATCCTGGCTGAAAAAAGTGTCAATCTCTTTTAAAAAAAAAACTTATTTCAAAAACATTTAAAAATCTTAATTATTCTAAACTTTTGGTCAGTAATGTATATACTGATGCATTTTAAGTTAAGTTAACAATTAATGTATTATTGAATATAAGAAAATTCCCAAGATTGCTCTCATTTCTGTTAGTGTGATTTGGCTAGTAAGTTGTGTTTGGCTTTGTATATCAGGTTCTCCCCCGGCAGACCTGTGGGCTTTTCACACATACTATCTTCTACAAAGATTATCCAGGAGGCCCTCAGGAGCTGGACAAGAGCATTCGTGGAGGAGAGCTGTTTCTTACAGTGCTGCTCAATCCGGTTAATGTCACACCCCGCAACGACACACTAGCCCAGATACAGTCAACACTTAAAATAATGGCGTAATATGACAAACGTTGTCTTTTTGACCTACTTGTCCCTGTACCCTCCCATGCGTAGGTTAGTATATTCATGACTCACCTATCAAACTATGGCAACGACCGTCTGGGCCTGTACACCTTCGAGTCACTGGTGAGGTTTGTGCAGTGCTGGACTCACCTGCGCCTGCAGACGCTGCCTCCCGTCCGCCTCGCTCAGAAATACTTCCAGATTTTCCCTGATGAGAGAGACCCCTTGTGGCAGGTTTGTGCAATTATGTGTTCATAACTGGGTGAATCTCACAGAGGCTGCCAAAGATGTCATATTTTACCCCAAAATCAATCTTCAGTAATAAAGCATATTAAATATTATAATAAAATGTAATTCTACATGTCATTACAACCAACATGGTTCTAAAAATAGGCTTTTTTTAATTAAAAAAAATCTTATTCAATAATGTTCTCACCAGTTGTTTTTAATAAATAACTTTAATTTAGCTAAGGTTTCTTTGTTTTGTTTGAAATTAATTTAGAATTTTTTTAACACACTTTTTTTCCCTCACATCCATTGGTTATCAAAGAATAATCGACAGACTCTTTGCAGTACCTGTGGATCCCCTGTTAAAATTAAAATGCATGTTTTCATGTTTAGGTAATGAACAGGAAAACTTGTTACAAGTTATTTATATTAGTCTCATATTAATTTATGCTCTCAATATACTTACAAATACTCTCCCTGATAAGCAGAACCCATGTCATGACAAGAGACACAAAGACATCTGGTCCAAAGAGAAGACCTGTGACAGACTGCCCAAGTTTCTAGTGATTGGCCCTCAGAAGACCGGTAACGAAACCTCTGAATATGATTTTTATTTATTTTTTATAAGTTAGATATGCATTCTGTTTTGAACATACTATTTACTGTATGTATGTGAGGTTGTTTGCAGTAACAGAAGAGTGTGCCCATGTTGGTTGTTTGTTATTAAAAACCATTAGAAACTACTATACAATTTAATAATAAGCCAGGCTTTATGATGTAGAACACTTCATTCCACATACAAGTCACAGAACACAGAATATTTCCTAGAAATGTGATTTAATATTTGATCAAAACAGCTTGATGCAGTGGTGTCGTGCTCTTTTTGCAGGAACCACGGCGCTTCACTCATTTCTTGCCCTCCATCCTGCCATTACCAGCAGCTTCCCCAGCCCCGTCACCTTTGAGGAGGTGCAGTTCTTCAGCGGACCAAACTACCAGCGTGGCATTGACTGGTAACCATGGAAACCCCATCCATATCTCATTTTCTTTGTTTCCAAATCAAATACCAATTTTTGTAAAGCCTCACTCACATCACACTGACGCAATTCATTTTTGGATCATGCTAAATGCATAAATTTTATATTTAATAAAATATTTATTCTGTTATTAATGCTTAAATTTATATGTCACTGGATGAGAAGAGATAAAAGTAATTAGACTTACAGTTTTGCATAGTAGACAAAACAACAGCTGAATAATTTCTGTAAATTTTAATTGAAGGACAGAAGGACCCATTGATGGACTCTTTTCCACCCTCAAAGCAAGAATTAAGATTTTTAAAGTTATATAAATGTAACATATAAAACCAAAGCAACACAAGCAGTCAAATGTCAAACGTTGTGGATTTAATGACAAAAAGAAGTATTCAAAATGTATCTATTAACTATCTTTAAAGGAGTGGAAATATGTTCAAATACTGTGTCAAAAAACCTTACATAAACACAAGTTTATAAATAAATGGGGTTTCTTTCTTTTTTTGCGAAATTTGTAATTTTATGTTGCTATTTGGACACACACAGATTTAACAGAAAACATCTGGGTCATATTTGCATGTTCGTCTGTCAGTGGTATAATTCTAACCTTGAAATCAAGATTAGGCATAAGATAATGTCTTTAGAATGATTCATAGTGTACATGTGAAAATCTTCACCTTACAATGGTTATTGAAAGCAAAAATGCTACAAAATGCACTTTATATTTTATGAGAGAGTGTGACATGCTAGAGCAAAAAAAGCACTGTTTTTGAAGTCAGCACTCCAAATTTAGCAAGAAGCAAGTATTGGATTTTATTCAGAAAATATTATGCAAATATGATGCAATGCATTAAAATACACAAAATAATTCTTAGTGAATTTCTCTCTTAATCTTTTATTGATTGCCTTTTGTTAATTCTGTCTGTTTTGTCTCAGGTACATGGATTTTTTCCCCGTACCCTCAAACGTGAGCACAGACTTCCTGTTCGAAAAGAGCGCAAACTACTTTGACACTGAAGTTGCCCCGAAGAGAGCAGCCGCCCTGTTACCAAGAGCCAAAATCATCTCTATACTCATCAACCCTGCTGACCGCGCGTATTCCTGGTACCAGGTGTGTTTGTATAGCTTAGCTGGTTAGTTCGCATGAATCAGTTAACCCCTGCTGGTAGATGTCGTAACTACACCGTCTGATGTAAAATTGACTTATCTCTATTGGAAATGAAAAAAAAAAAAGAAATTGGAAAACACAGTAGATTTCAAATCAACACGGAACCTGCACCAGCCAGTCAACTGCCATTGAGACGAAGAGCAATGCTAATGGATGGCATTTTCCAGATAGTATCGACTTCCTCTGTAGCAACACATCCAATGAAAACTACAACTGTTTAATTTCACTTCTGTCACTCTCTGTAGCATCAGAGGGCTCATCAGGACCCTGTGGCGCTAAACTACACGTTTCATGAGGTGATCTCTGCAGGGCCGTCGTCCCCCGCAGCTCTGCTGTCTCTACACCGCCGCTGCTTGCAGCCTGGAGCCTACAGCAGCCATCTGGAGCGCTGGTTACACCACTACCAGCCCAGTCAGGTGTGTGTACACACACACACGTTTGTTTTTGTGAAAAGTGGGGACATCCCATAGGTGTAATGGTTTTTATACTGTACAAACTGTATGTGCTATTGCCCTACACCAATCCTACACCTAAACCTACCCCTTACAGGAAACTTTGTGCTATTTCAGATTTTCAATACACTCCATTCTGTGTCATTTATAAGCGTTTTGAAAAGTGGGGACATGGGGTAATGTCCTGAAAAATCACCTTCTCCTTGTAATACCTATGTCATACCCTTGTCATTATACAAATTTATTTCCTCATTTGTCACAAAAACGCACCCACACCCACCCCTAAAGCTGACTTCTGGAACTTGTTACACTACTATTAACCTAGCCAGGTGTGCGCACAAAAGATCTGTCTCTTAAAAGAACTCTTTTCATCTTAGTCATCGGCTTTGACATGCTATAATGTTAGTAACCTTAATTTCAGTCATGGGTGCTGATTGGTCGACAGTGTTCAAAACATGCCTAAATAATAGCAGCTTTATTTAGACACACAAGATAGCTGGATACTGTCTTTATCACTGCGTGGCACTCATGAAGCTGTTGACGTTTAATGACAAATAGTACAAAACATTAAAATATTTTTAGACAGTTTCTACTGAACACACTACATTCAAAAGTGGGGTTGGTACGATTTTTAATGTTTTTGAAAGAAGTCTTTTATGCTCACCAAAGCTGCATTTATTTGATCAAAAAAAAATATTGTGCAATGTTATTGCAATTTAAAAGAACCGTTTCAATATATTTAAAAATGAATTATTCCTGTTATTTTTTTTAAAAGCAGCCATTATTACAGGCATCAGTGTCATTTGAGCCACGTTTTGAACACAGTTGTGCTACATAATACTTTTTTCTATCGGATTCTTTGAATAAAAAAAAAATCAAAAGAATAGCATGTTTAAAATTTATTAATTGCTGTAATATTATAAATGTCTTTACTGTCACTTCTGATCAATTAAATGCATACTTGGTGAATGAAAGTATTAAAAAAAAAAAAAAAAAAAACAGTGACCCCAAACTTTTGAAAAATAGTGTAAATTTTATAAAACGCAAAAATGCATGTAGATTTAAATGATGTTATTAATTTACAGGTCTTTTTCCAGGTCTAGATATTTTTTTTGTCTTATTTCAAGTTAAGTCATCTTGAAGCCCCCTTGTTAGTTTGCTGAGGCCCCCTAGTGGACTTCAGGGCCCTGTTCATTTGTTAGGGTTTACATTGTTAACACTGTTTATACAACGTTACAATATTTTGAGGAATAACTTTGCGCACACACATACACAAGTTTTAGCTTCCTAAAGTCTTCAGAGCGCTCTAAGTGAAAATATCACCCCATAACATTGTTGATCAGGTGTGTTGAGGTGTGTGTGACGTGTGTTTTATCCTGTGAACAGCTGCTGATCGTGGATGGTGTGCAGCTGCGCTCCAGTCCTGCTCAGGTGATGGATGGGATTCAGAAGTTCCTCGGAGTCACACCGTACTACAACTACACACAGGCGCTGACGTATGAGCTCTCATTATTATTATTATTATTATTATTGCACTCTCAGATTCCAAGAGCACTTACTACAACTAGATTTGCTACACAACTGATAGTCTCAGTCCTCGATTCTGTTTTATCACATTTTAATTAAAATATATGTCCTTAATTTTGTCGCTTTCTAAAAAATAAATGCATTTAATTTGATTGGATGTAACTAGTCCTTCTCTCTTTTTAAAGGTTTGACGAGAGTAAAGGTTTCTGGTGTCAGAAACTGGAGGCAGGACGTACTCGCTGTCTGGGAAAGAGCAAAGGAAGGAAGTATCCAGAAATGATCCTGGAGGTACAATTCACTTCTCTACATCAGAGCTCCAGATATGAAAATAAGATGGAAATACTGTAACTGAACAAAAATAGACATTGTGTTTCAGTTATAGCCAGTGATGTTTATTCAGTTCTGTTTTCCTCTCTATAATTGGCTGCAAGAAAGCTGATGGAACGGGATGTATAAGATCTATTTTAAGAGTCAGTTTGAAATCAAGTGGGAATAGAGCAAAAGCAACTTAAATTCAATCATCGAGTGCTGATCAGAGTGTTTTGCAGCATTTGGTCACATCATTTTCACCCTTGTGTTTTCCTCTATGTCCAGTCTAGTGTGTAGATGCTAAAAAAAATCCCCCTGGCTGATCATTAATATTCAATCAGTGTATTTGTTATTTGAACATATGTTGTGCATTGTGTATGTATGGAAGCCCATATCTGCTGCATGAGTAAATGTAAATCCTAAATAAAAAAGTTAATGTTTGGTATTGACATGAAGTTATAATTATGGAACAGGAAATTCATTTTTGTCATGACTTTTTATCTCGTACTTATAAATTAGGTTGTCATAATTTAAACTTTTTGTCATGTGACCTGTTATACTTTCTAAGGATCAAATCTCAGGCTTTGATTTGATTCAATTATTAGTCCAAGTTATGAGATAAAAAGTATAATTATAAAAAGTGTAAAATTATGAGATTATAGTATTGAAAATTTTAACTTTTTGCCTTGAATTTTTTTTATCATTTCAGTTTCTCTTATCTCACAATTTCAACTCTTTAAACAAATTACATAAAAATTCTGAGAAAGTATGATAAAAATGTAAAAAGTCAAAATTATAATCTTATTTATGTAATTTTTCTCATATTTTGAACAAATGACATCAAGCTTCTGAGAAAAAAGTTGAAATTGAGATTTGACTAGTCAAAATTATATTTAAAAAATTGACAGTTATAATTCTGATATAAAAAGGCAAAATTATGATTCATTTTTTACTTCTCAGATTGTCATTATTTTTTTATAATTGACTTCTATCTTATTTCATCTTTTTCTCAGAAGTTTGACGGTCAAAAAATGACAAGCAAACATTATAAGATCATAATTTTGATATCTCATAATTATAACTTTGTCATTAATTGTATTTTTTAATTTTGACTTCTCATAATTTAGAATTTTATAATTGTGTTCCTCCATAAATGTATGTGTAAGTCACATTTAATTTTTCCTCTCTCCAGTCGAGGGTGTTTCTTTCGGAGTATTATCGCGAGCAGAACGTGGAGTTACTCAGGATGTTGAAACGTCTGGGTCAGCCTCTGCCCATGTGGCTCAGAGATGAACTGCACAACGCCAGCTGGAGCTGATCAGAACCTGCATAAGGAGAACCACGGCAGAACCCTGCTCCACACAGGAGAACTCAGGGCCCGTGTGCGGCAGGAGCCAAAAGAGGGACTGACCCCTCTCGCCCTCCATACTCCGCACAGGCTCTGATGGAACAGACAGGCCGATCACGCTGTCAGTCTGAATGAAGCCCTCAGAGTCACAGGAGAAGCCCTCAACCTGGTTATGGGAACTTGTAGTGGACGTTCACGGAGTCATGGATATGGAAATGGGAGCGACCCGATTGGACAGCTTTAAAAAGACATCTAGAGTGGTTGGATATCAGCTGTGAACTGGCCGTTTTGAAATGCAAATTCTAGGAAGAGAGAGAATCGATCCTCTAGGAGCATTTTGTGGAAATACCCATGAAAGGAAGGGACTATGAGAGGATTATTTAAATTTTAAAAAAGTCTTTAACTCTGCTAAGCAGAGAAGTATTTAAATATGTGTCTCATATATTTATGCCATCTTGCTGCCTTTCTCAAAACAGTTGCTGTTGAGGTGATTTCTGTTTGACGTCAAAAAACATTGTGCAGCCCAAGAAGCTGTAAAGAAGATTTGAGGTTCATATGTGGCTACTTTTAGCAGATTTTCTTCTTAATTTAATGAACTGGGCAAATGTTTTGTTTATTAAAATTGTAATTTTTGATATTATTGTTCAACATTTTGGGGTAGGTAAGATTTTTAAAATGTTTTTGAAAGAAGCCTCTTATGCTCACCAAGGCTGCATTTATTTGAGCAAAAATACAGTAAAAAAAAAAAAAAAAAAGTAATTGTGAAATATTACAACTCTCTTCTAGTTTAATTTATAAATATTTTATTTCTGTGAAAGCACGCAGCCATTACTCCAGTCTTCAGTGTCACATGACCAAATATGCTGATTTGTTATTCAAGAAACATCCAACCTTGATGTATTTTTTTTCTGAATTCTGTAATGACTAGAAAGTTAAAAAACAACAACAACAGCATTTATTTTGATTTATTTAATGCATTCTTGCTAAATAAAAGTATTAATTTCCTAAAACTGAAAGCTTACCCCAGACTTTTGAACACTAATGTATGCAATCTGAAGATAATAGCACTGTTCCAAAACCTAGCAAGCATTTCAAGGCATCATAGCTATTTAGGCAGGAAACATAATTATTCTGGTTTTTAATATAACTTTATTTTAACACCAAAGCATTTATGGAAATGGAAACTTCAAAAAACAGTAGTGATGCCGATTTAATATATTTTTCAACATTTTGTCCATTATGTAACTCAAAATTGATTCCAATACCTTTGTAATCTTCAGTGTAGAATTGATACTTATGTTAACCAATCCAAATCACTTACATCAGCCACAGTGTTCCACAATAATAGTTTTGTAGGCAGTAGAACAGAAGGAAACAAACTAGGTTTTGGAACAGTCCAGTATCAGTGCAGAACTAAAGCAAAACTGTTTTTATACGTGCCAAACTAAATTGTTCCTGGAAAATCTTTTTGTTTTTGTTTATGGCCAAAATGACAAATACATTATACTGTATTGACTGAATGTGCATTGTGTATGTGTAGCAACAGTTGGATACATAAAAATGAATCAACAGTAATGTGATCCCATCACGTCTGGTGTTCAGTTTAAGTTCACATATAATGGGAAAATAAAGGCACAGAATGGAGACGGCCATCTCATTTTTCTCTTCAAAGTGTAAATTGAGGTGAACAAGAGGGGTGAGTATCTTATCTGAGCTCCTGCAGTCTACTTTATCAGCCGAGAGGAAGAGTGTAGAGAGAGTTTGATTAATCACCACACAGAAACGAGAGACTCGCCCTCCATTTGAGAGCTTTGGGGCCCAGCCGCTCGAATGCAGGAAACAAAGCCCTTAAATAAGACTTGCTCAGGTCCGCTGGGAGTCACCACAGACAGTACACTGTGTGCTGGAGGGGAGAGAAGGAAAAATAAATGGTGTGAACTTCTATAAAGTGCCTATGTATCTGAATGCAGACACGTGCTATTGATGCAGCAAATGCTGCTTGTATTAAACTATTACTTTGGGGCTGTTTCCTAGTACATCTTTACAGTTGAAAACCTATCAAAGCTATAAGCTTCTACATTTCATTCCTTTTACCGTGAAGGTACACGTGCATGTACAATAACAATGGGAAGGAATTTTTATGGTCATAAAAAAACGGAAAGCCCAGTTCTAATTCACAGTACATTAAACATGGACATGTATAGTACATTTCATGGTTATTGGGTCATTAAGCGGCGGTCACACACTGAAGGCAACAACCAGAACACTGAACAAGGAATGGGCCCCGTGAGACACTAATGCGGTTTCAATACTACATTATTGCTAACTTTTCTTACATTAACCAGCATTACATTACAGCATTTGAGGTGTGTTCAGTAGCTCTTCAGCTAACGTTAACATTGCTGTTCTTAGAGTGCTTTACGCTGCACTGCCATCGTTGGGTAATTATACTGGATATAAAATGCAGGCAACAGGGAGCCGCTATTAATATGCTGGGCACTGAAACTGCTTTCGAATGCACGATCGCTTTTTACTTTCACTTTCAAGATTTGCGACCGCATGTGCTCTTTGTAAACTACAGCGGCAGTACTTGCCACACATTTTACAAGATCAGATGCTTGTCAGTGGTGCTCAGGATCTGTAAATCATTCGCCATCATCCTCAGTCATCTCTCCTTACTCTGTTTATGTGGTAAGTGAAATCTTATGTACTGTAATGTAACAGGTTACCGGCTGTGCAGGTTCGGCTGGTGGCTGGCATAGAACATGGGCGGGTATATGCAAATGTTGGGGGTGTAAGGATGAAAGAACCTCAGATACTTTGATCTCCTGAGAAACAGACTATACTATACAAACATGCACGGGCATCTTTGAGACACCCCACAGAGTCGAGGTCCAAATAACTTCCTTCCCTTTTGTCCATTTGTTTCTTCTTAAAACCCTTCACCCATCCTTCCTTCTACTCAGTCTGCTTAAAATGGTCAATAGTAGATTGTAATGTTCTACATGAATGCAAGTGATATTTACAGTCATGTTTGGTATCATTTGAATTGTCTCAGGGCGACTGGTACAATGGTCTCATTCTTATAAATAGTAAACTAAAAGGTAATACAGATCCTAAGAGTTTAGAGATATTTTGCACACAGTAGAGGGCGGGTCAGTTCCCAGTGTCTTTCATGCAAATTACCTTCTGTCCCAAAAGGTGATAACTCTGCTTGATCAATGCAAACTCCAATTGTTAGTTCCTGTCTTCATCTCGGGGGATGTTGGTCTTGGTTTGAAGTACTTAAGGAAATGTTGCAAAAGGATCGGGGCCTTTCTGTAGCCGGAATGAGACTGTGATATGAAGTGTGTTTGCACACTTCATATTATGTATTTTTCTCATGTCAGGTATGCATCTTACTCTTAGATTCATCTTTGAGATTTTGGCAATTGAATCTTAGTAACGGACTAAGATTCAGTTGAGATGGAGCACCAACTGTATCTTTAGAGATCTGGCTAACACTTGGTATTAGTTCAAGTGTACTTAGATTGTAAGGGCTTATATGGAATTTCCGTTTAGGTCAACTGGATGTTGTTCGACCAACCTAAATAGGGTGAGCCTAACCTCTGTTTATTGTAATATTTTTCTAGAAACCATGGCATGACCATACCAAAGCTACTATTAGGGAAAGTAATGTTGGTCGGCTTATATCTGTAGTAGTGGTCGTGACCTCTGACTAGAAATAGTGTTGCTTTATGCAAGTGTGTACAAATCTATGGGGGCTAATTAAAGGTACTTTTAGAATGAGCAAGCATAGGAGTGGCCGTCTAAAGTATTAGCCAATTACCTCTGTCTAATAACCAAGACTGATGAGAATGTGACCATAAGATACGCTAACGGCCGAAGCGATATCTTTGAGCGACATGAGCACCCGAATGAACGAGTAAAGTAATAGTAAAGAGTTAACTAGAATAATCAAATGTTGTCATAATAATAATAATTAGAAATGAACAAATATCAATTGACATTTCAATCTAAATTAGAGGTCATAATAAAATGGAGTCAGATTTGAATTTAACCTAAATTTAATAACTTTGCGCACTGAAAAGACAGAACACGCAAGAAACCTTCAGCTACCATTGGATAACCTTCCTTGGGTCAATTGCGTGGACCTTACAGGGGCGTAACTATTAGTGATCCCGACTGTAACGTCACAGTCAGTGTTATGTTCTGATTCGCCTATTTTTCAGTGGTCTTTAAGAACTATTCTATGCGTTACTCTTACTCATACTTTATAAATCTAAACAAGTTGTTTTTCAAGCTCACAAAATGAGATTTTATGAGCTTAGATTTAGTTTGCGAGCAGTACCATATGTTTCCAACTAGATTAAATAAATTTTCTATTGGTTTCCAATGCAGTCATTTTTGACCAGGAGGAGTACAAATATGCCTTTTTTTTCCAGGACCATTTAACCTTTTGAATCAGATCTGTGGATTTTTTTTCTGTTAACACAGCAAATGCTAACACCTTGACCAAATGTTGTACCATTCCACACAAGTAAAAAAAAAAAGGTCAAAAATGACTGAAAATCATGAGAATGTTAATGCATACAATATTTTAAATCAGCATCTCAACATATGAGATGTGAACAAAATTACAAAAGAGGTTGCATTTTCCATTGTAATAATGTGTATGGATTAATCTTTCACAATAAGATCAGTGACGTGCATCAAGCACTTACAGTAAATGCTGATTTTACATTTGCACAAAGAAAACCCAGAATCAGTTGCAGAAATGCTCTTTTTATTAAATACTTTCCAGATCAAGTTTCAATAATAACAAAGCTATGATGAAGACCTACTAACATTCAGACAAACACTTGATAGTTGTCATTTCATGGTTTTATTAAATGTATGATCATGCAAAAATCCAGCATCCATGTTTAAACTCCGAGTATATACGAAGCCCAATAGTATACCATTACAATGCAATAGATTTACTTAGAATGAGGGGAGCATACCAAGCAGAGGCTTTTGTTTTATATATATTTTTTCACTATTTTCTACTTTTTTTTCATTTTGTAATATGGTACATCACTTATAATTCCAAATGGAGTGATTTTCATGTCGAGATGCAAATACTATGAGATTTTTTTCCCTTTTTTATTAAGTAAACACAGACAGTGGAAAAAAATATTTACCAAGAAAAGTATACATGCATATTCGCCGGTTTATTTAAACGGTTTGATTTCTCCTGTCATTGGACGGGTGGGCCAGAAGACTCATACTTGCCGTCTGGCCCAGAATTCAGACCGAGCTTTCAGGGGTTGAATATTTATTTCGCTAAATCTAAATCTACCAGCTAGTGACTCCTCGTAGCCATCTCAATCCTTTTCATTGTCATGGAGCTGAAGATGTCAATCATGTAAAAGGATGTATTTAAGTAAAAATAAAAATAATAAAAAGTGTAATCTAGTTTGGCCAGGCAAGGCAGCAGTTCCCCATAGCACAAACAAAGGAAAAAGAAAACAGCGATTTAAAAAAAACGCAAGAAACAAGCACGAGACACAAAACGGACGTGAAAACAGCATCGTCACATAATCTGACAGCATCACTACCATTGTTGTAAAGGTGATAAACGCACACACACACACACACACTTACACACGTGCGGAGGTATAGTCCTGATATGTCACGAAGCCCAGCACACGATGAGGGTGTGCCAACACTACATGTATTTACAGACCCATACAAAAGACTGATGTGTTTCAAGGAGACGGGGTGTTTTTTTCCACACGTAATATATTGCCTCAAACGAAACTATACTAAAATCTAATCTAAAGACAAAACCATAGCAGTGATAAAAAGCATTCGTGCAACTACAGATGAACTTAATCACTCGTGACAATCAAACCCTCACTTCTAAGTAACATTAAAACTGAGTTTAAATAGTCAGTGCCATAAAACCTGCGTAATATAGTTGGTGGTGAATCTAACAAACCACTGTGACTTGTAATCGTACAAACATTAAAACTGTGATTTTAAACAACAGAACTATGGCAACTGGACTTGTTTGGATTTTCCCCACGCTCTCCTTGTGATCGGATGAACTAAACGACATGTATTTACAGAGCATGTTCACCCCCGTCACCAACATGAACCATGACTACGACAACACTGAGAACAGGGTGAGTTAGACACGTCCAACGTTACTAAAACAACGGAGTACTTTTACAATGCAGCTGTGTGGGTGTAAGAAAGGACGGCGAGTTTTAAAGAAGACTTAATCACAACATACCAGACTACTGAAGCTATTTTCACCATGATGTAGTTTGTAAATATGACTAGTCCTCCTTTGAGCTCAGATTTAGTCACTGAGTTCAGGAACTGGAGGGAAATTCTTGTCTGACTATCACAGTACGTCCTGCAGTGGTTTGTCTACGTCGCTAACGTGTCCTAACAAAAAACAGTAAGAGCGAATCTACTGGTCGGTGTTCAGTTGTGTGCTGTTCACTTGGGCTTTCCTTATATTAAATCTAAATGAGGGATACAATTTATACAAGTTCCGATCGCACACACGCAGCCACACAAACATATCGAGCACGGTCAGGAACGACATCTTCCCCTAAACCTGGATGGCAAGAGTTTATATCTCCTTTAAATATCTCTGTATATCTTTACATGTTTATTTAGATTAACTTAAAAAATAAAATAGTCTTAAAAATTCAAACTGAACACAAAATACTTGTGTTATGTCAGTCCAAGAAAAAAAAACTAAACAAAACAAAGGAAAATGAAGAGTTCCACATTAACACAAGAGATTACTAAAACCTGGGCCGCACAAACCTTCTCTTAGACCCAGGTTACATAAAAAGCCAACACCAAACAGAAACACTCCTTAAAAAGACTAAAAACTACACTTTGGTTCTTTTTTTTTTGATATGAAGAACTTCTGAACATTTTCACTGCCTTGCTCTCGGATTAGTCGACCCCTTCCCATAATTGATTTTGTGTCCAAAAATTTGCAAAGTATACAAGAAGGACTGTGATGACAAACCTGTAAACTTTAGCATTCTTTGGGCGCAAGTCCATTTTGTGATTTTTTTTTTTTTTTTAAGTTGAAGCACCCCCCCACCCCCCCCACCCTCCCAACTCCCACCTTGGTTTACCTACATAAATGCTTTTCAAACTTGATTGTTGCTTCTGGTTCAGCTAGTGATTTTTACAATATACAGTATATTTATGAATTCATAGATCAGTACTTACAACACCTTCTGAACATCTTTAACGGGCAAAAGAAGATGGTTCCGTGGGAAAAGGACAAAACAGCACCCCCATGTGGGCGTCAGATACATGCACCGTCCCTTGGGCGGGGCCACAGCCGCGGCCAGCTCCCGTTGGTCAAAGATTGGACAGGATAGGTGGTGTTGACAGTTGAACTGGATGTTGTCAGAGTTCCTCACTGGTGTGTCTGTAACTTTAAGAGCTGTCATCCAGCTGGCCTTCACGTGCCCGTCCAGCCACAAAGAAGAAACATTCCCATTATCTTGAGAATCCAGGTAAGCTGGAAAAAATATAGCAAAAATAATGTTTCTACAGAATAACGGAAATGTGCAACATCAGTCCTACTGCATACAGTCATCACAAATTGGTGTTTGCAACAAGTTTTACTCCCTTAACTAGGCGCATTTCTATGAAGTCTGTTTGCGGTTTAAGGTTCGGTAACGTTACCGAAATTTCTGGAAAATTTTGCAAGCAAAAATTGATGTATCTAAATAGTGTAGCGATGTATGAAGCCCCGCTCACATAAAAGTCACTTTCAAACCAATCAACTTTCTGTCTGTCAATGCAGCGAATGCATGTGATCAAATTGAATACATTACGAAATCTATATGGGGAAATTGTTGCACAATTACGTCACGCAACCCATACGTGGAATTCTAATCATGCGGATTTCGTCCACAAAAATTCACAGAACTATAAATTTTGGAGTAAAAAATCAAATAAACCAAAAAAAAAAAAAAAAAGTGTAAAAATAAAGTTGCAATTGATCACAAAATTAAGTTGTGATTAAAAAGTATCAAACGCCAGTTTAGGATATAACACTTACAACATAAGTCACTTTTAAGACAGCTGCAATCATGAAAAATAACAAAATAACAACCTTTTAATTTAGTTTTTTAAACTCTGAGGTAGAAACAGGCATGCATACATTTCTGAGTGAAGATATTAAATGACAGACAAAACGTAGGCGTGCGAATGGAGTGTTTTTACCTGTCCTGTGCGGTTCACTGTAAGGGGGCGGCTGGAGCCCCTGAGCAGTGGAAGTGGACGTTAAGCCACTTGCCATCACGGCGGTGCCACACGCGTGTCTCCTCCGACTGGCAGCTACGTGGGCGGCCCTGGCTGTCGATGTACTGCGTCAGCCGGATATACGCAATACAGGCAGCATCCTCCCCAATGAGATGAACATGAGGATTGAGGATAGTGGTGTGCACAGGCTTGTTGTTCTTACTCAACACTGAAAAAGTCAAACACATTGATTGCATCTGAATACAGATATACATATGGTCAAAGTATGTAACTTATATGTGACCCTGGACCACAAAACCAGTCTTAAGTTGTACGGGTATATTTGTAGCAATAGCCAAAAATATGTATGAAAATATTGTATGGGTCAAAATTATCGATTTTTCTTTTATGCCAAAAATCAAGATCATGTTCTATGAAGATATTTTGTAAATTTCCAACCGTAAATATATCAAAACTTAATTTTTGATTAGTAATATGCATTGTTAAAGACTTCATTTGGACAACTGGCGATTTTCTCAATATTTAGATTTTTTTGCACCCTCAAATTCCAGATTTTCAAATAGTTGCATCTTGTCCAAATATTGTCATATCCTGACAAACCATACATCAATGGAAAGCTTATTTAGTCGGCTTTCAGGCCATGTATAAATCTCAATTTTGAAAAATTGACCCTTATGACTGGTTTTGTGGTCCACGGTCACATATGAATATTTATGTAAGGTAAAACGACTATACGCATAGTTAAACATAACTCACAGTGCTCAAAGTAGAACTTGTGGAAGTCCATGCCCTCGACCAGGTTCCCCAGAGCTTCAGGCTCAAAAGAGGTCAGACCAGGGTCACAAATTCTTCTATGGTACACAAGAATATGAAAACAGTGTTCATATAACAAAAGATAATCATATAGCATAAAAAAATAAATAAAAGTAATGACAATTTAATTTCAGAGTGAACATATGCTGTGGTCCAGATATGACTGGATATCTCCATTTCATGGCTATATAATACAGGTGTATTTCAAAAAGTGAAACTTTCATATATTCTAGATTCACTACATGTAAAGTAAAACATTTCAAACGGTTTTTGTTTTACTTTGATGATCAGAGCTTACAGCTCATGAAAGTCAAAAATCCAGTATAACAAAATATTAAATATTTCCTAAGATCGATCAAAAAAAGGATTTGCAAAACAGAAAAGTTCAAGTTTTTTACAGTATGTTCATTTATGCACTCAATACTTGGTCGGGGCTCTTTTAGCACAAACTCCAGCATCAGTGAGGAGTGGCAAGGAAGCGATCAGCCTGTGGCACTGCTGAGGCACTATTGAGCCTTCAGCTTGTCTGTATTGTTGGATCGACTGTTTCTCATCTTTCTCTTGAAAATATCCCATAGATTCCATATGGGGTTCAGGTCAGGCATGTTGGCTGGCCAATCAAGCACAGTAATATAATGGTCAGCAAACCACTTGGAAGTGGTTTTGGCACTGTGGGCAGGTGCTAAAGTCCTCCTGGAAAAGGAAATCAGCATCTGCATAAAGCTTGTCAGCAGATAGAAGCATAAAGTGCTCCAAAATCTCCTGGTAGATGGCTGCATTGACTTTGGACTTGATAAAACACAATGGACCAATCCCAGCAAACGTCATGGCACCCCAAATCATCACTGACTTCGGAAACTTCACACTGGACTTCAAGCAGCTTGGATTCTGTGCCTCTCCAGTCTTCCTCCAGACCTTGATTTCCAAATGAAATGCAAAATTTACTTTCATCTGAAAAGAGGACTTTGGTGCACTGAGCAACAGTCCAGTTCTTTTTCTCTTTAGCCCAGGTAAGATGCTTCTGACGTTGTTTCTGTTTCAGAAGTGGCTTGGTAAGCCCTTTTCCTGAAGACGTCTGAGCGTGTTGACTCTTGATGCTCTGACTCCAGCTTCAGTCCACTCCTTGTGAAGCTCTCCCAAGTGTTTGAATCGGCTTTGCTTGACAGTATTCTCAAGCTTGCGGTCATCCCTGTTGCTTGTGCTTTTTTTGCATTTAATATGCTTTGATACAGCACTCTGTGAACAGCCAGCCCTTTCAGTAATGACCTTCTGTGACTTACCCTCTTTGTGGAGGGTGTCATTGATTATCTTCTGCACCACTGCCAAGTCAGCAGTCTTCCCCATTATTGTGGTTTCAAAGAACAAGAGATACCCGGAATTTATACTGTAGGGATGGTCATTTAATGAAACTCAAATTTAAATATTCTAATATTTTGAGATACTGGATTTTTTTTCATGAGCTGTAAGATCTAATCATCAAAATTAAAAAAAAAAAAAAACCTTTTGAAATGTTTTACTTTACATGTAATGAATCTAGAATATATTAAAGTTTCACTTTTTGAAATAAGGTACAAAAAATATATTTTTAAAAATAACTAATAAACTTTTTCACGATATTCTAATTTTTTTAGATGCACCTGTACAGTATTCTCTCTATTTGTTCACAGACTATGGGTCAGTCTGGGACTTCAGTTTGTTCAGACCAACATTTTATAGGACTGCTAGTTCATTTGAATACAAAATCCACTTAAAGCCTTACATATTCACACAATGGCCTACAATTTTCTTAGTGTCTTCATTACAAACAAGCTGAAGCAAGTGCAGGTGGGCTGTACTCACGTGTATGCTTCAAAGTCTCCATTGTTGACAGCCTCGATCAACTGCTCCGTGATCTTTATAATCTCCTGCTTACGAGCTACTCGAACAGGACATGTGAAAGATGAGGGATGATGGAGGGAGAGGAAATGAAATGATAAAAAAGAAAAGCGAAGTTAATAAGCATAACATACACTGCTTACAGAGCAGATACCTACTGACACAAGAGTAAAAGTGCCAAAAAAAAGGAAACAATTCATGATGCAAATTTGTCAGTCTGTGAAAAAGAACATATACCTGAATAAAAATAAAAAGTGCTGATGATGCCAGTTCTGGTCACATGACCCAAAAGCTTATTAGTTGGTGAGTTTTGGTGCATTCACACCATGACGAATTTACCACAATTACTAGCTTACAAATAGGACTTTCTATTCGGAGGCATTCATTGTGCATTTCTATGACACTAATAATGCCAAGAAGAATATATGTAATTATAGTAATCAATAAACAAAAATATAATAAAAAAAAGTCAAATTCATTATTAACAAAATTTTAAAGTTATTTAGCAGGACATTAGTCATTATTATCCAACTCTCTCCTAGCTATTGTATGTATTGTATGCCTTTCCTTTATTAGTCTTGCATTATCAAGATATTAGGCAATGGCTGCAATTATTGAACAGAAATTAAGGAAAGAACTATATTTTACTGCTAAATCTGCAGCCATTTTCTGTGTTTCTACATGACATTACAGTAGTGAGGTGCTAAAGTGTTTAAAAGAACTTCATCAATTTAAAAGAACTTCATAATTACAGTAATTCTGACATGACATGAACACACCTTTTTTTTCCCCACAGAGAAAATTAAGAAATGTGACTATAAAAAGAGTGTGCATTTTCTCACTTTGCATGATGGGGTCAGTAGAAATGCATTCATTTCAATTTGAATGTTTGTGGTGAAAGTTGAGTTTTATGTGAATAGGCCTTTGTAAACGTGTGTGTAAATATGCATTTGGATTAACACGTTCTCCATTACAAAACAAAAATCAACCCGACAAGTCACAACCTTGACTAACACAATATCAACTGCCCACTGTGACGTTCTATTAGTATGAAGAATTTGATTTCCTGTTGACATCCTCTGTGTGTGTGTCCTGGTCTACCCCACACACTTACACTGAGCTGCGGACCCACTCGCCGTGATACCGCCGACCCCATGGGCTGAGGCACAGGGGCCAGAATGAGTGCGCTCTAACTCTGGACATGAGGCATGTTCTGAACTGTTCCATGCCAAGCGCTTAACGTCATGCACGGGGACTGCTGCAACACACAATGCAGCACACGCAACACAGGTGATGATGCATGCAGAAAGACAGAGGAACGCATGAACACACTGAGTATGAAGAACAACATCAGAGCCCAAAATGAAAGCAGTCATCATTTACTCAACCTCAAGTTCCAAACTCGCACAACTTTTTCCTCCCACAAAAGACAAAAGGAGAATATTTATGCAGCTCTTTTTCATACCATGAAATTACATGATGGATGTTGAGCTCCAAAATGTATCATAGAAGTGGTTTATGTGACTTGTATAGTATATTCTTATTCAGCTTTTTAAATTCTTTTTGTAGCCTCACAATCACTTTTTTTTATGAAAATGAGCAGCGTGAACATTTGGCTAAATTTCTCCTTGAGTATTCATATGGGTTTGGAACAACATGAGAATGAGTAAATGATAGAATTTACATTTTTGGGTAAACGATTCAACAATATGGTCTTTTTGTTGTACTTCATAAACAGTGTTACCATGTACTGTACATGAAATGAAATTAAAAAGAATGGAAAAGATAAAGAAAATATTAAAAAGGAAATCTGATGTTCAAAACAAGTCAAAATGCTGAAAGACAATGAATTTATCAAAATGTATGAAGTAAGGAATAGGAGGAAGGTTGGAGGAAATTGTGAAAGACAGATGCTGACAGATGTTAAATGAAGAGAGAGCAGGTGTGGATGAGGTCCTATATGAGGTGTTGCAGCTGCAGCGTTTTCTGGCTTGGACACAGAATCAAGTCCATTTTTTTTCTTATACCATCGCTATGTTATTTTATCCATTATTCATGAGTATGATCAGCCCATTAACAAAAGCCTCATTTGTGTCAGTTCCAACTGCAGGTCAAAAATAAGTCTTAATTTAAAATAAGTGTGCTTTTCAGCAATTTTATGAACATCCCATTTGCTGACATTAATTTGTATTATGCATATGCTGTATTTGTGTTATATCTAACAATATGTTCTCTACATTTTATTTAGGTTTTTAAAATCACCAAAACCATTATTTCAAGAGTACCATTAAAATGGGGGGTTTCATTTTTAATGGTTTTAATAAGTCTCTATTGCAAAGTTTCTATTTTCAATGTTTTAAAAATGTAATTTATTCTTGTAGTGGCAATTACTGATCATTACTCCAGTCTTCAGTGTCACATGATCCTTCGTAAATCTAATATCCTTCAAATATGCTGATTGGATGCTCAACAAAGATTTCTTCATGCTGCAACTTAACATTTTTGTGGTAATATTTTCTCAGGATTTATGGATGAATATAAAGCATTTAATTGAAATCGAAATCGTTTGTGACAATGTACAAGCCTTCACTGTCACATTTGATCAATGTAATGCTCCTTGCTGATTAAGTATTAATATCTTTCAAACTGACCCCAAACTTTTGAATGGTAGTGAATGTAAATGGTTTTGGTCATATTAAAAGCCCAGTTAAAGAAATATAATCCAATTAATTCAAATTATAACAGGACAAATAAAAGAATAGATACTCAGAAGGAGACACATCACAGACTATATAGAGTTTTGTTAACCAGCAAGAAATGAAATCACAAGTATGTAGCTTTGATGTGGGATATTTTAAAATGTGTGCATGTGCAAAAAAGCATATTAATTACGACTTCTGAAAGGGGAAGGTTTGAGACTTCAGTCACAAGTTGGAAAGGAGAATGTAGGAAAAATCAGGAGCAGAACATCTAAAAGTTCAATCTAGTTACTAAAGGGCCATTTTACAACAAAATCGGCCTGGAAATATTAAAGTTGAACAGCATGCATCAGGGGGTGAATAAGAAAGAAATGTGAGAAGAAAAGGGGATCAACAACTATGACATACAGTACTGTTCTACACGGAAAGCAAGTGACCCTTATGATAGTACGCTAAAGGGCAGAAAGGCTGGAGTTGTGGGGGACAAAAAGGTCTCGACTTGAAGGTTTGAGGAGGGATTGAAGGTGCCCAGGTGGTACGAGAGGATCTTGACTTACTGGCAGGAGAGCCCTGTGGCGAAGCCACCAGAGCGGGCAGCTCTTCCCCGGCACTGCACTGACTCATCACGGCACTGTCACTGCTCGTTCCCTGCGCACTCTCGGCTGGCACAGCCCCAAAACCACACGCCACCAGGAGGAAAAACACACACATCTCTCATGTCCTTCACCAGCCCAAACACACTAACAAACACCACACCAATGCTGGCACTTCATCATGACTAAATAGCTTAACGGACACGAAGACGCTGGATGGGATGCGTTTAGATGAGCTGTTCTCAATAAAAGAAGCACTGTGTTTATGGGAGCAGGACTACAGGTGATGATCCTGGATTTTCAAGTGGAGTTATGAGAGATGGTGTGACGCAGGTCTGTATCTATGGGTGTGGTGAAGCTGAGTCGTGTTTGTTGTGCTTGGACAACAGCGCGCTCAGAGATTGTTTCTCCAGGCTCCGCGCCAATTTCCTGTCCTCATCACCTAGCCTCAGACGTGACGGAGCTAATGATAAGGCTCTTTAAGCCGCTATTGTCCGTCCAGGCCCGGAGTGAATAAGGAGAGGAAATGAATTTCGAGCCTGGCCCTTTTCGTGACAGAAAACTGTATCGGCGAGAGTCCCTCGGGAAAAACACGCCGGTTCACAACATGCTAATGAATTTACAAGACACGGCACATCAACAAACATCTACATAAGTGGGGTGAAAAACACAGGACACACACACAAACACGCACAAAATCTACAAGGAAACCGACTGAGACACTGACGGCTTTAAGACAGATGTGTGCATATATATTTATGTATATATCAACTTGGCTCATTTGTGTGACAATGACAAACTGTGCGAGTGATCTGACATAGAGATGCTATTCGGATGGGACTAGTTTCCCCTGAGGACATCAGGTAAGATTTTATACTGAATTTATTTCAGTTTGAATTGATCATGTCTATGTTCGTCTATCTTGAAATTCAAAGAAATCTAATCCCATCCAAACAAAAAAAGTTTTTGTTGAGAGTTTGCCCTCATTTACTTTGTTGAATACTGTAATCTCTAAATCTCTCTCTTGTGCACCTTCACTATCTCTAAGCTAGCAATTTAGCTAAAAACAAAGGGTTGTGCCATCATGCATGTAAAACGTGTAAATCACAATCCATCTAACCCCGTCTCAATGCCCTCTACCGTAATTCCCCTCCTGTCCGTTCCGGCAGCGTGCGTTCATGGCCCTGTCTTCAAATCACAAAGCCTCAGGTGTCACTGCAGCCTCAAGTTTTTATATTTCAAACAGATACTGACTGACGTGACATGTATTTTGTTTAATCAAAGGCTTTTTAGTGCGTTTCTGGTACTGTGATCGGACAGGAGAGGGATTACTCTTCTGACACGAGCACTGGGAGCTGCAACGCCACAGTGCTGGAGGCATGCAGAGAAGAGGAGAGAAGATCTGTGTACCTTTCCTACCTTTCATATCCTCTTCCTCATTGGTGTTACAGCTCTCTGTGGAGCCCTGGGGAGAGAAATAGAGACAGACAAAGAACATACCAGACAAACGAAACATGAGATGTGAAAGAAAATTAATATCACCAACATTAGGTTCTCTCTACAATACTTCCAGAATTAGGACCCACAAGATTCAACATGTTTTTGATTCCAAGCATGATTTTTGATTAAGTTAAACATTAACTTATAATAATAATTTACATTAATATATTGAGTTATAATAATAATACTAACAACAACAACAACTTGTTTTTCATTCAAAGAGAACAATTACAAAATAATTCTTGATACATCTTAATTTTTAATATCTTTTAACAATGAAGGCTCACAAATCTTTTGCAAGTTTTAGAATTATTATTATTAGCAGGATTATTATTGTGAACTAAAACCAAAACTGTTATTTGAAATAAGTGTACTGAAACTGAAATAAACGGAAAACTGAAATCAGATCAAATTTATAAAAAAAAAATTGCTAAACGTGAAATTAAAAATGACAAAAACAACAATTACTCTAACAAAATTTTAAATTAACTATAAAAAAATAAACTAATTCAAAATATGAACAAAAACTGTAATAGTATATTAATAATACTAAAATAATACTGATTATTAGGCCCAAAAACCTTTTGCGATTTAATAAAAATAAAAAATAAATTTTAAAATCCAATAAGGACCATTTTACTTGATCAGTCAAGATTCATTTAAAAAAAAAACAGTGCAAAAGTGCAATTTGTGAATCGATTCTCCATCCCTATTCCAAATGCTCTTGAAAAATGTACCTTGGGTCCATCGACAGGGTTGTGCACAACTGTAGTTTGTGGCTCCTGTAAAATTTAATAAGATTTCACATCATCATTAAAGTAGTAAGACTCATCCACAACAATCTGGTTAAACGCAACACCCTGCATGTGACTGTCTTGGCTGATGTGACACAAATTGAGGATTCTGAGATCAAATAAAGAAACAATGATCTAAACAGACAATTACTTTATGAGGAAATGAACACAAGGTGTGGTTCACAAAGAGCTTGAAGAACATTCACAGCTCACTACAGAAAACCGACCACACGTGTACACTTACAAAAATAATAAATGGCATGCGTCACAATGATTTAAAGATGCAGTTTCTCAAATTCAACTGAAATTCTGCTGAAACCACAGGAATGGAGAATCATAAAAGTAAAAGATCATTTTCTGGATTATATGCACTAATGTTTTTCCCCAGATTATGTTATTCTCACAAATGTTGTGACCCAATTGAACCCTCAAAAAAGTGAACATTACACACATTTTTCCAAATGCCACTTCTGTTGCCTTGTATGTGTCTGATAGCCCAGTGGTTGCTAGCTGTCCATCAGCACTAAGGAGGCATTTTGAGGCCTCAGGAGGGGTCGAGGGTTAACTTGTGCTCTTAATGGATTGTTTTGGAGGTCCCAAGATGCTCTTTGCTCAGCTATTTGGGCAGTCAAGCAAACAAGGCCCATGTGAAGTGTCAATCCACTTTCCTTTTTTTTTTTTTTTTTAAACCTCCAGGGGACACTGTTAGTTTCCAACACGGCCAAACGGCTGACAGCTTTCTGTGTGGGATACTGCATCTTTACTGTGACTGGTTTATGCACTCCGACACACATTACCTTGTTATTTGCCGTATAAATCCATATATTTATTCTATTCTGTATGGTGACTTGGCTCAAATTCGTGTCTTACTGGTTTTTAAGCACCATGTATGTACAGTTAACTGTTAAATGTCACAGACAAGAAGAGTGAGGAAGGACATAAACCAGCAGCCTACAGGCAAGAACAAATCACTCCTAATGACATATTTATAAAACACCACAATGTGTACCAGACGTGCTCCGAGAGGACACGAGCACTCCAAAAAAACACATAGTGTACAGCACACTACAGGTCTGAGCTATTTTTAGTACATGCAAAACGGTTTCAAAAACATCTGACATGCGCCAAACACTATTGCAAACACTTGATCATGTACTATGGGATACGTTCAGATGAGTAGATGGGTTACAAAAAGAGTTAAATGTAGATGAGATACCATCGGTGTAGAAGAGGTCGTGTTGCTTTCTTTCATGGCGTTCACTACAGCGCTCACTACACTGTTTTTAGTGTTGTTTGTCTGGGGCTGAAATAGAGAGGACAGATACAACTTCCTTTTCAGAGAGATGACATGACTAGGGACATGATCGGAGCTGATCCTCCTATGCCAGTCATGGTTGTTAGAAATCACACAACAGATGAATAGCACAAGCCAGAAAGATGACTCTACAAAGTTATCCATCATTCAGAGAGAAAGCGACGAGTACTTATGGACATTTCATGGAATATTGTGTCACAATTATTATAAAGACAGTCTGATAACTAGATCTGCTCAGGGAACAAATGGGTTGTTCTGTAGCAAATCACAAAGTACTGCCTTAATGTTGCAATATGGTTTTATTAAAAAGTGGTGTTTAGTTTAAAACCCATTAATGGAAAGCTCTGGTAGAGATGGGAACCTCAAAAGGCTGCTGAAAAAATTAAAACATCTCAATTTCCAGGAGAAAGTTGGTATGTAAGGAACATCTGTGGGCTTACCTTGACTCCATCTGCCTTTTTGTTGAGTAAACTCTTGCATGCTGTAGGGAACAGAGAAGGACTAAATTACTAAATACAGCATGAGTGACGAAACGGACAGAATGCACACATCTGCACAAATTTCAAATAAATCCCCAAATAAAACAATTAACTAAATGCTAGCTTGCATTCCGTCATTCATTAGCATACAGGGTTTGGGAGGTAATGCTGACTATCATCATTTTTCATCACAAGACATTTCTCACAGATCTATATATATCAGTTTAATCCAAAGACATATAAAGCTTTGTGAGATGAAGGTAATAGTATCTTATAAATAAATAATTTAATTAAAAAAAATAGGAAATTTACTTTAAAGGGGTCATATCTTGAATCAAATTTTCCTTGATCTTTAAAAGAGATCACTGAAATACTGTACTGTATAAAAATGTTTTGTAATTTCAAACTCAAGAAACAAACAAGTAGAAACAAGAAGAGTTTCAAAAGTGTCAAAAGTGATGAAAGTCACAAAAGTGACCTTTAAAAGCGATTTCTATTTCAAGTGAATGCAGTTCTTTTGAACTTTCTATTCAAAGAAAAAAATGGTTTCTACAAAAACATTAAGCAGCGCAACGGTTTTCAACATTGATAATAATGAGAAATGTTTCTCCTTTTCAGCAAATCAGCCTATTAGGATGATTTCTGAAGGATCATGCAGACTGGAGTAATGGCTGCTGGAAATTACATTTACTTTTAAAACTTTAATAATATTTCACAAAATTTATATTTTTACTATAAATTTTATCAAATAAATACAGCCTTGGTGAGAATTTATTTATTTATTTTTTTTAAATTCCCACTTTTTAACAGTAGTGTATTTATAAATGCATATAAAATCAATAAATATTCACATTTGAGGGGTGTTTCTTAAAGCAATAGCAGTACAAAAAAAACAAAACAAAAACTATTCCTGCTTAATTGTAATGTTCGGAGCAATTGTGGGAAATTATGAAGTTATAGATATTACCTAAGTTATGACAGTTTTGGTGGTAAAAAGGGAAAAAAACGTTACTAATATTTTACTAACATAAGATAACTCCAGTGCGGAAAAAGATAAAAAAAAATATATGATATAACCCCTTTAAAATTAACCAATTTCACAAACTTGGAATAAACTGCCCATTTTATTCCATTTTTCACCAATCAGAGAGCAGATAAAGAGAATAAATTTACTCTCCATTTGCGGCTGCAGGCGTAATGAGGGAAAATCATGCCTAATGTATGCAATTGATTTTTCCTTTAACTGCAACTGTTATTTCCCAGAGGGCATGTTGGAGAGGTCTTGAGTCAGTGTAAGGGAAATGGCCCCCAATACACTTCAGAATCCCTTGTGTAAGGCCTGTAAAACCTCAATAACAGAAAAAAACTAAAAACTCTGTGTTTCACATTCGATATTCCTGTTTAGCGCCTTACCTTCCATAAACAAACGGGAAGAAAAGACGGCAAGGTTAAGAAGAAAACAAAAACCATTTAGTAGCAGAGAGGACAAGCTGGACGATAGCAGGCATTGTTTGCATTGCAGGCCTGCTTTCATGCTTCACTAATCATGAGGTGAGAAGTGCTGGTGGTGGATGCAATTCACCTTACGGTCAGCCATGCAGTGCCAAGGGGATTAAACCATGAGTCCCATAATGCAATGCACTGATGAAGAAGTCATAAAGCTAGACCTCAACTTATTACCATTCCACTGTCTCTCACATATCTAACTATGTCTCATAGGTTTCACAGACTGTGACTGGGAAAGCTGAGCCAGCAGTCTTCCGTTATACAGCGCAATAATCAGATGGATTTGGGACCCCAGGACACTGCAGTCATACCACTATTGATGCTGAGTGGAAATAAACTACAGAGGGAGGAAGAAATCATTTTCAAACAAAGTGCAAAACAGTGCAGTAGCCTTCATTGATTTAAAGATTACACAATTATATTTTGAAAAAACGTTCAAAAAGATCATGTGGCATCCTATTGCACTTTAAATAACAGGGGTGAACAGATAAATCAAATTTCAACGCAATGATTACAGAATTGAATAACTGCATAATGCGTTAAGTGCACAACTCTTGAGCTATTTTCCATTATAAATATCCACTAAATCCAAATTCAGCAATATAAACACTTTATCGTGTTTTTTTTTTCTTCAAATAATCATACCAAAATAATTCAATCTTGATTTTCAAATTTCAAATGTCATGATGTACTGAATGAATAAGTAAAGAATAATAACTGAATCAAAGTCGGATCAAATATTCACACCCCTATTAAATAATGCTTCAGAAGATCAAAAGGTCTTTGAGACAGCATATTGAACTAGTAAAATCCATTACGACAGCCATTAAAAGATTCAATACACCTTTAAATCAGATGTGTGCAAGCAACAAATTATATATTCGAGATTTACAGGCAACACAGCCGACATAACAACATGCCTTATCTTCATAACCTATTGGACAGTAAATCTTATCTTGGTCATACAATGAAAAGCTCTTAAACAAAGAATAAAGAAACACTGATGAAATGTCATTACTGGTTATTGGTTAACATCTTACATCAACTGGATGACTGGCTTAAACAATAGCAGAATATAAAGAGTTATAAACACTTACAGTACTAGTTGAAGCCAAGAACTGATGGAGAGCATTGATTGGATGGCTCAAAAGAACATTAAAGGAATATTCCAGGTTAAATACAACTTTAAACTCTATGACTTGTCCTTCAGTTAGTAAAAAAGAATAAAAATGTTTACAGTAATGCCCTTCCAATGGGATTTTCAGTGGTAATTGAAGCCACATATGCAGTCCATTGAACTAAAATCAAACAATATTTAAATTTTTAGTTCAATTTTGCATAAGAACATCAAAACTTTCAGCAATTTTGTTCAAACAATGAGTCAAGAGTGCATTTTCCCAGCAGCATCCAGGTTGCATACTCCTTTAACAGGAATGCTAACGGACAGGTATGTTAGTGCTCCTGTACCATGTATAGTATAAATACTGCAGAAATAGTAAGAGAAGACTCTAACCTGGCTCTAACCCTAACAACCACAACAACTGAAACACTACATTTTTACAGGTTCAATAATACAGTGAAGAGCTCTTGTTTGGTTTCCATAATCCTGGAGGATCTGAACAGATGCTGCAATTTTTCTTAATTGTTCTCCTTTGACCATTACGTACATATGAAGTATTCTCACAACGCTGACAGCTGCTCAAACACAGCTTGTTGAAAATGGCAGTTGGCTGGCATTTACTGAAACTGACAGACAGATGTCTCACACTTTGGTAAGAGCGAGACAATTCAATTTGATCAGACAACACAACTGGAACCAGAGATCTCCTCTCCGCTTTCTCCTGACTCAGAGACACTGTCAACAGTGTTGTCCGTCTGCCCTCCAGCGGGCCTCCTTCCCCGCAGACCACCTGGCACTCAGCGGACCCTTGCGCCGGCTACATGGGGTCTGACGACTGGCAGCAAGCCAACCCCGCTCCTGCCCGTCCGTGTGGTTAAGCCCCTGCGCTCTTGGCGAGGGGAGAAGGAAGAGTTGAAAGGAGAGTGGTAGGGCAATGGTGGCTTGGCTAGGCTGCAAGGGTCTGCTTTAGTTGACGACACAGGACACCGATCTAAAAACCTCCATCCCCTCCAAACCTCTTTATTCTGTCTGAGGTGGAGAGCACCGAGGTGGGCTGAGCACAGACACGTGACCGGGGTCCTATATCTGCAGCTAAAGCAGACTTCACTTAAATGCTATTTAACCCAATAGCACAAAACACCAGTAAGCTGATCAGCAGGGAAGGAGGGAGCCAAAAAGGGCTGAAGCAATTTAACCGAGAGGACAGAGCGAGAGAGAGAGAGAGAGAAAAAAAAAAAGAGAAAGTCTAATCAAAGAAGGAGCAGCAACATTTGCATTTTTTACTCCATGCAGACGATAATGCATGCCGGCCGATGGTGGGTCTCATGGTTGCGATCGTTAACATGAATGCAGTGCTGCGCTATTGATTGGATTGTTTTACCGAGAGTCGTTGTGTGTAAATTGAACTGGGGACAGTTGCGAGATGAAACGAGACATTGTTTGTTCACGCATATAAAAAGAGCCGATCTATGCTGATGGATAAATGAATAGAACAGAAGCTATAATACTTCAAATGTCGCTATAAGTGTCAGTTACAGCAAATGGTGATTTGGCCACCAAATTAAGCAGTTAATTTTAATTTTGAATTAAATTAAATATTTCACAAGTATAATTTTAATTGGATTACATCCATTATTCTAATAATATGCGAGTTGTGTGAGTTGAGAGGCATTATTTAAAACACGTAATATAATATAATATAATATATGAAAATACAACATTTTTGACAATGACCCATAACTGTCCTGTAGCATGTATTCGACAGAACCTGTTCTAATACTTTCTTACAACTACAGGGTTATAAGATTGCTAGATGATTGTTAAAGTTACATGGTCATGTAAAAGCAAAGCAATATAAAAACATGGCTGGAAAAAAATGACATGCTATCCCATAAACTCTTACACATCGCTCAAATGCATGACGTGTATGTGAGAAATGGAAATTCAGCAGGCCACTATACTTTTAAAAGTGAGAACTTCTCCAAGACTATATAGCAGACGTTGTTCATGAGAGTGAAGACCAAATAATTTATGCAAGTGATGGCAAGAGGCAGGCTTCTCATTGGCTGCATGCTGATTGGGTAGAGCAGAGGGAAGGCGGGGGTTTGGAGGCATTGTGGAGGGGGCTCGCTGGTCCCCCTGGTGGCGAGGTGAGGAGATGCACTCTCACATACCTTCCTGTGCAAGCGCGGCAGTGCTTGTGGTGGGAGCAGCAGGGCTGGTATGCTGCCGGCCCACTATTGGACAGAGAGGCGTTGAGTTGGGAGAAGCTATGGAACTGTTTTCAAACCCTCTACTGAACAAATTACCTTTGTTTATTATAAGGAATTAAGGTCTAGAATAAAAATGACAAGCTTAAGCTTTCAAACCTGCTGTATCACCTGCACAAACCGTAAACATCTTCCATTCAGGAAGTAAACTGATATTAAACTGAAGAGAAAGTTACTGATATTCCTTTACTGCCTTAACAGCTCAAAGAAATCGAGATTTGAAGCAGAAAAATCCAAAACTTTATACTCCTGTACTCCAAAGCTCTAGATCCCAAGAGAATTCTTCCTCCATTTAATTACTGAGCCAGTCGTTCGACATCTTTTTTTATAGTGAAAACTGGAGCAAGACTTCAAGAGGTGGGCAAAGTTCATCCATGACTTTGCACTTTCCTACCTGATCCCAGGAGAATGAGGGAACTCACCTGAGAAGTTTCTAGAAACCAGCATAGTAGTGAGAATGGCTCCCTGAACAAAGACGGAGAAAAATGGAGTGTTTAGTCCATGGCAACAGGAATTTCAGCACTAATTACCCAAGGGAAGAAGATTGGAGTTAGTCTAAAGGCCCTTCAAACCCATGCTGTACCTTGAGTTTTCTGCGAGCGTTGAACTTGCGCAAGCATTCCACGGTCTCTTGGCGATGCATCATGGATGCCACTGTGGACCGTTGCTGAAATGAGCAAATGCAAGACAGAGAAAAACATTGCACATCAGCATTATCAAAGTATTTCAACCAATTTAAGGGATAGTTCATCCAAAAATGAACATTCTTTCATTATTTATCCACCCTCAACTGGTCCCATATGACTTTCATTCTTGTATGGAACACTAAATAACACTTTATAAACTTTATAATATACTTGTAATCATTAAATGAATTTTGAGTTTGCCGTTTTTAAGAAGGATGCAATAATACCATAAAAGTAGTCTATACGACTTATTCCAAGTTTTCTGAAGTCATACAATAGTCGTATGTAAGCTGAAAGAGGTATTTACGTTATTCATTCATAATCTATCCATCGAGTTCTCAAGAACAAGATAAAGTCAGATTCATGAACAAATCATTCAACCAGTACATTCAAAAGATTTGATTCGAAAGTATGATTTATTCACAAATCAGACATTGCTAATTCTCTAAGACTCAGAAAACAGAACATAAGTTGTATGGACCATATGTATGGTGTTTTTTTATGGCTGCACGATAATAGTTAAACTGATCAGGTTACACTTTATTTCGATAGTCCACTTTAGACATTCTACTAACTATAAGTAACTTTGTAACTTCATGTCAACTAATTCTCATTAATTTGCAACTACATGTCTACTAACTCTCAGTAGGGTAGGTTTAGAGTTAGTAGAATAAGTTGACATATACTTTCAAAGTTTCCCAAACTCAGTATGTTGTGGGCCCATCAAAATAAAGTGTTAGAAGATATTAAGCAGACAGTCTACTAATACTCTAATGACTGCTAGTTGACGTAGTAGCAAAGTTACTTACTGTTAGTAGAATGTCTAAAGTGGACTATCGAAATAAAGTGTTACCACTGATAATCATGATTACTTTGATCAGACAACTGTTTTTATTTGAGAAATATTGTTTTACATTTCACCCTGATTGGGGGATTTAAACTCTTGAAATCTGGCAACCCCTTGCTTTTAGAATAAATAACTATTGGGCAAATATCGCAGATGATTATGCTTAATCAAGAAAAGCAGAAATGATCATGCATAAACTGTGATTAATCGTGCAGCCCTAGTGCTTCTGCACTATTTTTGAAGCTTGAAAGCTCCAGTCCTGATTGCATTGCAGTAAGGAGCAACCAGCACTTTACTCAAAAGTTCTCCAAAGTCATACAGGTTTGAAACAAGATCTATAAGTAAATAACAACAATTTTCACTATTTGCACTATTCCTTAGCTATTACCTATTCTGAGAGCACAAAATATGTGAATGTGAAAGCTGCATTTCATATTAAACTCTAAAAGAGCTCAGATTCCCCTAGTAGATTTTTCTTGCTTTGAGCTTGTGGAAAATGTAGAGATAACTCGGCAGAGATAACTCACGCAGACCCATGGGTGCTTGAGGGCCTGCTCTGCGGTGATTCTCTTAGCTGGGTTGATGGTCAGCATTTGGTTGATGAGGTTCTTGGCCTCAGGGGTGACCGTGTCCCACTCTGGAGAAGGAAACTGTGGGGGCAAGAATCATGAGCGAGCGTTAGACATGCAAATCTAAATGCAAGAGGAAGCCTAGAGAGCTTTTCACACCACAAGATGTACTGACACACATACAGAGCGGTCTGCACCGGGGCCTAATGAAATTAAACGGATCAAGGCAGCATACAGGATCCAATGAGTCACGGCAGTCAGTCCTCCTATTGTCGGCCTATTCGGCACGGCTGGTGTTTGAAACATGTTGCTTGCGCATTTCACACCTCATGGCTTCATTGCAGCCCATAACTAGAGAAAATTGCAGTTGTAATTAGCCAATAAAAAGTTGTGTCTGTATCCGTGTTGAATGTGTGTCACACCTCCTCTTTCGTACCAGGAGATCTTAATGTGGCCGTTACAAATCCTTTGTCTGTTCCAAGTAAACCTTGGGCAGGTTCCAGGAAGTATAATTTGTTTTGCGCATCAAGCTGTGTTGCATCAGCTAAAACGAGCGTGTGGATTGCGTGTGTACACCGCAGGTGCTCGTAAGTCCTTACACACACTGATTCAGCTGCGCTTTTGGCTCAGGGCACTGTTAATACATGTCATGGGTGGGGCGTTTTTGCACCGCTGTGCGCTGCTTCAGCAAAGACGGCCACTCAGGATTGCGGATGGCGCATGCAAACGTGACCACATGGCCAGAAGGCACAGTGACAGACGCTGGTAACGGATGATGAAGCACAACTCTACACCTCACTGATTGTAGTCACATGACGGAAGGTTACTAGAGTACAAAACAAATAAGTGAGTTCATTGCGAGGTTTCCCAAGTTGATTCTTACAGTATATTGTGCGTCAATAGCAATGTGTCAGCCTGTCGAGATTTGGAGTAACATTTATGCTACGGTAGATATATTGCCACTGCCGTGGGGCAAAAAATAAAGCATAAAGTCAACAAGAAGGAATCATCCAATTAGAAATTAGTAATCAAGTAACTAATACTTAGTAATTAGTACACACACAATATATTAGGTATACACAGACTTTTATTTTGGAAGTGACTATTTGCGATTAATCAATTTTACAGCCCTAAAGGTCCTTGCACACTGAGTCCGAAATTTTTGTATGCGTTTTTTCGGGGGGTTTTTCATATTCGTCATCCTTTCCTATCAAAATGCTTGTTACGGATGCGAAAATCGCAGAAAATCGAACCTAATCCGAATTTTTTTTTTTTTTTTTGTGACGGACAAAAGTTTTGGAGGCAGTGTGTAAACATGATTGACACAACGTGAGGTTGCATTTATTTTTTAACGTGCGAAAAATTCAGATGAAAAATTCTAACTCCGTATGCAATGACCTTCAGTGACAGTTAAAACATTTATAAATGTTACAAAAGACTTTATTTCAAATAAATGTTGTTCTTTTGAACTTTCTATTAAATCAAAGAAATTTGAAAAGATGTGTTACAGTTTCTACAAAATATTAAGCAAAACAACTGTTTATAACATTGATAATATTATAAATGTTTCTTGAGCACCAAATCGGCATATTAGAATGATTTCTGAGGAATCATTTGACATTGACAACTGAAACATAATGGCTACAAAAAATTCAGCTTTGCCATCACAGGAATAAATTACCATTTTAAATGCATTAAAATGGAAAGCAGCTATTTTAAATTGTAATAATATTTCATAATATTACTGTTTTTACTGTATTTTTGATCAGCTATGGTGAGCATTAGAGACTTTTGAATGGTAGTGTATTTAACGTTTTTGCACTACGTATTCATCATGATTCATCATATGATTTATTTTTTCTTTAATTTCCAAATACAAAGAGAAAATAATCAAATGAAATGAAAAAGCCCATTATTCTTGATCTTAACTCTTTACCGGCACATTACATTTAATATACTGTCTAAACCAGGGATCTTCAACAGTTCCTTGTTCAGTTAACAGTTTCCTTCCCAAATTAAAGCATATTAAGTATAATAAAAAATATAATGTCCAACTATATGACTCTGAGCAATGCCTTTGCATCATAAAAAAGTATGACACATTAATATGGAACTCTACACATGTTTCGAGTGGTCCCTGTTACGACACTCCATCCACCGAAGAGTCCTTGACCTATAAACCATTTTGTGGTTGAATTTTCAGCAAAAATAACTACACTGTGATAAAGGATTTGTCGTATTGTCCATCTCTGAGGTGAACTGACCTGGCCTGCCCAACCCCGTGACCACCAAAACCATCTAACAGTGTAACATGCACGCACTCCATTTTCACAATAAGGTTACATCATCTCCTCCCTTTTATTTGTCACATAAATTTTAATGGAACGAGCGTGTCTCTGGGGCAGTCACTCACTCCATGTCCTGCCACATATGTTTGAGGGTGTGAGACTGTGATGCAAGAGATGGACAATTCAAAAATACGCACATGAGTAGGCAAGTAAACAAGCACATACACTCTGGGACAAGAGGCAGTTGTTTCTAAGCAAAGCTCATCTCTCTGCAATGCGTCAGGGAGGGCCTGACATAATCAATAACAGTACCAGTAGCTCTAAATCGCACCCAATCAGAAATTAAACAGGCAGTTGGATCACAGTGTGTGTTGCAGAGACCTTGCAACATCTGTTATAATCGAATCATGCAGCAACAATTGAGCAATAAGCTGGAATTTATTCGATTTCATTTTATTAAATGAAATAAATAGGGAAATATGATCATTCACTGAAGTTTGACTGAACAAAATAAAATAATAATTTACAAAATCATAACATTCCAGCTCATTGATTTATTGCTCCAACATTTGATTACATTATTTATTTATTTGCATCTTCCAACCCTCTTGCCCTATTATTGCCATCAGTTTAAACATTTTTTAAACAGCTCTGGCTTGAATTTTATTCCAAGAGATTTCACAAATATTCATAGGAAATGTTAATGGTATCCTGCTGGGAAATTCCAGTGATTTTCTGACAGGATGTTGAGGCCTTGTGATGTGCGGTCTAAAATTAAACAAGCCTCACTAGACTCATTTATGAAACGGCTTGATGAGTTCACATGGACTGGACTAATTAGAAACACCCAAAAATATGATTTTAAAGTAAAACGCTGCTTCAAACGTCTATGCAAATTCAACAGAAATGTGGCCAGAAGAAATGTAGAGAGCAAAGAATTTTTACACTCCTAGTGAATGCCTCAGTTGAAAGACTTGATGGTGCATTCAAAGACCAATCAGATAAAGGGGGTTTTAGAGTAGCTGGACTGAACTCCCGCAGACAGAGACAGTTAGAGAGAGTGGCTCCATCGGAGAACAGCTGTACTTACATCATAAGCTCCAGCTTTGATCTGCTGGTATAACTTGTGCTGATCTTCATCCCAAAATGGAGGATAGCCCACTAATAGAATGTACAAGATCACACCTGTGAAGGAAAGAAGAGAAAAGCATTCTGATTGGCTGACAAAAAGAATATCAGATTCCTACTGACTGACAGAAATTCAGTGTTTATTAATTTTTTCGCATGTACAAAGTTCCATGTTGATAGCATTACAATAAAATATCACTTTGAGTTGTGTGTAAGCATGTGACTGTATCAAATTTTCATGTTGCGATTAATTGCTAATGCTTTTATCACGGTATAAGGTATTATCACGATACTGAAATTTAGTTGCAAAAAAATGTTGTCAACGTATAACAGATTTAATAACTTTTTTCTTATAACAAAAAGAACTGAACATTTAAATACAATAAATCAATCTTTACACAAAAAATTACGTAAAACATTTCACACAGATTAAAGTGCAAAAGAATTATAAAGACCAATAGGTAACACTTTACAGTGCAATTTCATAAGTTAACCTTAGTTAATCCATTAACATTAAAGGAGTCATATGATGCGATTTCAAGTTTTCCTTTCTCTTTGGAGTGTTACAAGCTGTTTGTGCATAGATAAGATCCCTAAAGTTGCAAAGACTAAAGTCTCAAACCCAAAGAGATATTCTATATAAAAGTTAAGACTCTGCCACGCCCCCCTAAAACGGCTCATTCAAACACGCCCCCACATGTCTACGTCACGGTTTGGGAAGATTTGCATAACACCGCCCAAACGTACACGCAATGAAAGAAGGCGTAACTTTTATTCACGCTGTAGTGGTGTTGTTGCCGTTGCCGACGCCATGTCATGGAGACGTTGTGTGTTTCGTTGTGAAAGTGAAAGTACTTTGCTTGGCCTTCCAAATGAAGTACACAACTACAAATCAGTGGTTAAGTTATACACACAGTCACACCCTTGGTAAATAGGATCAAAGGTGGCTGTGAAAACGTATCAGCATTGTTAATCCTTTTGATCTTTTATTAAAAATTCACAAAAATCTAACCTTTCATTGGATAACAAGAATTTAAAATGGGGGGAAATATCATTATGAAATAAATGTTTTTCACTAATACACATTGGCCACAATTAACACTTTTTGAAACCTCCATTTTCCAGTTTAACAGCTCTAAATTTTCTCCTATGATGCCTGATGAGGTTAGAGAACACCTGACAAGAGATCAGAGACCATTCCTTCATCCAGAATCACTCCAGACCCTTTAGATTCCCAGCTCCATGTTGGTTTGTGTTTGGATTATTGTATGGTTGGAAGATCCAAACATGGCCCATTATAAGATTTCTAACAGAGTCAGTCACTTATAGATTTTTTTCTCTGTTAGTATTTGATAGAATCCATGATGCCATGTGTCTAATCAAGATGTCCAGGATCTCCAGCAGAAATATAGGCCCACATCATCAAAAATACAGCAGTATATTTCATTGTACACATGGGGTACTTTTTATCCCTGTGTTCACCAAACCCATCTTGAGTGTTTGCTGTTTAAAAAGCTCATTTTTTTGTTTAATCTGACCATAGAAGCCAGTCCCATTTGAAGTTCCAGTCGTGTCTGATAACTGAATATGCTGGAGTTTGTTTTTGGATGAGCGAGGAGAATTTTTCTTGAAACCCTCCCAAACAACATGTGGTGATGTAGGTGCTGTTTGACAATTTTTTTTTTTAAAGGTTTTCTGACCCCAAGACTCAACTATTTTCTGCCATTCTCCAGCTGTGGTCCTTGGAGAGTCTTTAGCCACTCAAACTCTCCTTCTCACCGTGCATTAGGATGATATAGACACGTGCTCTTCCAGGCAGTTTCGTAACATTTTATGTTGATTGGAAAGTCTTAATTATTGACCTGATGGTGGAAATGGGAATTTTCTAGCTCTTTTCTTAAAGCCACTTCACTAATTTGTGAAGCTCAATTATCTTTCGCTGCACATCAGAAATATATTCTTTGTTTTTTTCTCATTGTGATGGATGATTAAGGGAATTTGGGCTTTGTTTTATATTTCTGTGAAACAGGAAGCCATGGCTGGATAATTTCATGTTCATAATTGTGTCCGTGTATTTGAGAAAAACATTTATTTCATAATGATTTCTCCCCCCATTTTAATTTCTTATTATCCAATGAAAGGTTATATTTTAAATAAAAGATCAAAAGGATTAACAATGCAGATAAATTTTCACAGCCTTCTTTGATCATATTTACCAAGGGTGCTGATATTTTTGGCCATGACTGTATTTACAACACAAATATTCGAGTGTGTGCAGCGCATTTTACGGAGGACTATTTCCTGGCTGCATTTCTGCTGTTCAGCGCCATCTGCTGTCAGAGAGTGAATGTGGGCTTTCTCCTTCACGCATTCCGCCATGCGCTTCTCCCGTGCTTGTTTACATCAGAGTGCGCATGCGTCTTTTGACACAGCATACAGCGGTGTTGTGCATTAAGATTTTCCCAGTTGATGGGAAAATTATTCTGAAAATGCATTCAAAAATTTGAATAATTTGTAAATAATTATTCATGGTATTTTGAAGTGCCCACGATATTGTGCATATTCATTATCGTGATATATCCCATTACAGAATACGACACTAGTCTAGTTGTGTGTGTATAATTAAAATAAAGTATGCTTCATAAAGAAGCACATATTTAAGTCCAAATGGTAATTTGTTTTGTAATAATGTTTTACATAAAACCCCAACCCCGTTAACTAGTACCTAATCATCATCTTGTTACTTCATGTGAAACTTGCAGCCTTAACTTGACTGACGTCCTTGTTTCAAGCATTGGTTAAGCGCTTCACTCAATATTTGCTTCAAAAAGCATGTATTCCAAAAGACTGTGTTGACAAACAGGTCTACCGTACATTTACACCCTATATTCTGCTGAGTTCAGCAGCAAAAACAGGCTTGGTGCCGAAACTCTACTCAGCACTGCACTGCGAACTTGAGCAGTATGAATACTGCAACCTGTTAATACGGCAAGCAGAATGAATATGCAAGAGGTCTAATGATTAAAGACCCTGTTGAAAACTCACCACAAGCCCAGATGTCCACAGGTTTGCCGTAGGGATCCTTCCTCAACACTTCTGGAGACAGGTAGCCAGGTGTGCCAGCAAAACCTGTGACAAAAACAGGTTGAAGTGACCAGTCTGCACTCTGAGAATAAGATTAAGTGGATTCAAACCGCAGGCGCCTGTAGGCAAAGTAGCTCAGCCAATTAATATTCACTGAAATGCTAATAATTCCAAGCAGGTGTGTGTGGATAGTTTGATAGATGGATTTTTCCATACGCCAGAACCATTTGGAGCCAAAATGGTGACGTGCCAAGATGGCTGCCTCCCTCCAGCACTGGCAAGACTGAAGTGGCCAGGAAATAGGTGGATTTTAAACAGCTGTGGTGACATAATTCTGTGCTGTCCAATCATATAGCCTGTATACCACAATTATTTCTACCCACAAGGCTTTGCTCTTCACAAAGCTCAGCATAATTCAGTCAAAACAAGATGATTACCTATTTAAAACTAAAGAAAGCTGTACTGATACTTGATTAGCACTAAAGCAACAGCTATCTCATGGCAGCAGAAATAAGCAGCCGCCAGTAGGGGGCCACAAGGCCCGAGAGAACCCTGCCTGACGGTTTTAGCCAGTAGAGACAGCTCAGGAGGAGCATTTTCATCGCTAAAGGGTCTTTCACACACCGACAGGAATGATTGTGAAAGCTAAACATGAAATAGCCTAAGATTGGAATTTGGCACAGCCTGAAAATAAGCCTTTACGGCCATCCCAATCCATTTCAGACCAGAGGTAATGGAGCGGGAAATGCAGCAACATCCTTTTAAGATAAACTAAAGGAACATTACACGAGGGAATCAGCACAGTTGTGAGGGGGAAAATCCTCACTAATATAGGAAATCCTGACAAATCTAAAGCATCAGTAGTAAAAATATAAAAATGTGTGGAAAATATCAAAAGTATTCACAAATGGTCAAAACCACCCACAACATCCTAGCATAATGGATTACAAGCACCACATTTAAATATAAAAATCCCCAAAAGTGCTTGTAAGTGGCAGGAAAAAGGTTTGAATAGATGTTGTAATTACAAATAGCTAAATTAACAACAGCTCTTGATTTCCTCACAAGTATAAGTTTGTCTGAGACGTAGATTTAGAGAGTTCTTTCCAGAGATATAAGAATTTCATTGTGGCTAAAATAGTGGTTTAGTTAGTAAACATACATCCAAGATATTTAATATTCGGTTTCACTACTATTTATGTTTGTCTTTCTTCAGAAGAAAATATTAACAAAATCAAAAATGTGAGCTGGGGAAGTTTCTGAAATATGGTTGATTTGACACAAAATGACCACAAAATGTCTTGGTAAAAACTATCTGAGCATATCAAGAGTAAGGAAACACCAGAACTACATACTAGCATGTATTTTAGCATGCTGTCTTACAGGATTGGAATCAAACTGAGGGGAATAATCAATGAGAGCAGGAAACTTGTTGTTCTTTACCAAACCAGGCCTGCTGATCTCCCTGCACCTCGATGGCCAGCCCAAAATCAGCTAGTTTCACTGCCGCTCCTTTCATCTTACTGGCCAACAGCAAGTTCTCAGGCTGAGGAGGAAAACAGAGGAAGCCTTTAACACTCACAAACATTTCAAATGGACTGAAAAGAGAGGTTAAAAAGATCCTTTAGGATTGACAATGCCCAGCGTGTGGTGCAAAGCTGGGTATTTTATTGGTGGTGAATGTTAAATCTAATGGAACAAATTTCTACAAATACAGTCTAACTATATCCCAAAAAAGCAGAGAAATTTAGGTTTATACAATGTGCAGCTATGTGATGTGGCGACTACCAATTTACTTGTCTAACAAAGATTTTCGTTACTGTAATTTTTTACTGAATTACCGTAAAAATGTCAAAAAAATGTGTTCATTAAAATAAAGGTATTGCAATAAAAACATTTTAATTGAAATAATATACACAACTGTTCAAAAGCTTTGAAAGAAGTCTCTTATGCTCACCAACACTGCATTTATTTGATCAGTAAAACAGTAAAATACAGTAAAACAGTAATACTGTGATATTTAAAATTCAAAAATAATTTATTCCTCTGATGCAAAGCTGAATTTTCAGCAGCATCACTCTAGTATTCAGTGTCACATGATCATTCAGAAATTAGTGAAATATGCTGATTTGGTGCTCAAGAAATATTTCTTAAAAACAGTTGTGCTGCTTAATTTTGTAGAAACCATGATACTTTTTTTCACAGTTCTATGAATAGAAAGAGCAAAAGAATTGATTTAAAATATAATCATAAATATCTTTACTGTCACCTTCAATCAATTTAATACATCCTTGCTGCATAAAAGTATTAATTTCTTTAAAAAAAATGACTTTAGAACAGTAGTGTGTTAATTAAAAAAATTACAGTAGTGAGAATATGATAATGATAATTAGATAAAAATGTGTTTAATTAATTGTACTAAAAATAAATGATAAAAAAATATTAACCAAAAATATGGCTAATTTTCTTTTCATTTACCCTTTTTTTTATAAAATTTGAAATATGACTGAGACATGAATTTAAGTTCACCAGTAACATTAAGACATCCAGCAGAAGTAACACCTACAAGACCAACAAAACAGCCACTTTAAAAAAAAAAAAAAAAAGTATATTACAAGCAGATGTGCAGATGAACGTGATTTCTCTATATTAGCCAAACCTGCTCAGTAGGATATGACAGGTTTTGGGGGTCAAAGATCTCTCCACAGGTAATTGAGTTTATACGTGGCTTAAAGGTTAAGCTCGACTGAATTGTGTTTGCTTTACTACCACATTTACGCTGAGCAAATATTAGGGTGGATTTCCTGCGGTTTTGTCAGTGCTCCAAATTTGAAATCAAACACAAACATGCATTAATATCTAAGAGCTTCAAGTACAAAACCAAGTGAAGAAGCCCAGAAAGATATATTAGGCACAATGGAGGACTTTCACTAAAATATAGGCTGGAAAAGTCGATTTCCCCTCCGTTCTGGAATACACAACTCAATAAGCTTGATTTATTAGCTGCCGCACATATATCTTCTCAACGCACAGAGTTCATCCTCGAGTTCTAAATTCAAGCACAGAATTCAAATGCATCCATTATGAGGATGTTGGGAAATTTATGCCCATAGGTGTGAATCTCTCACTCTCCCTCATTAAACGCACAGACTACAAATGAGGAATGGTGAGACTCGCCGTGACCCCTCCTACATCCCTCCGTCTCTCAGGCAATACCAGCAACAGTTGTCGCATCACGTTCCTTGCTATGGCAACCAGCCTGGGCACATCTCTGCTGCTCAGCATTGGGCTCACATACACATGGGGGAGGGCAGTGGATGTGACTAACGCACAATAGGAGGACATGATAAAACTGTGTCTGTATGCGTTATCAAAGACATGCCACCGTCAAGACAAAAAGTACATTTATTTCATACATTCACATGCACTGAGACAGGCAAAGTGTTTGATGTTTATGCATGTACTTGATTCATATGGTAATATAATGAATTGCTTAACTAGTACTGTTAAAAATTGAGGAGTATTACTTGTACAAACAGGGTGATTCTTTGTCAACTCAACCAGAGGTCCCTGTTATTTTTTATTTTTTCTGGTGAAAGAAATACATAAATGAAGAAGATAGCCAAAATATTAAAAGTCATGGATGTATATTACTGATTAATCCACTATTTTGTAGAGTGGGGTCAAAATGACAATTTTCACCTGAGATTCGGAGCCAAATTACAGGGGTTTTTGCAATCTTTGTTGTTGCATTATATGCCAATGGTGACCATTCAAAAATGGGCAAAAGCACTTCTTGTGTTTACATGCATATAACTCAAGAAATATTAGAGATATCTTAATATCCTTTTATATTTTAGTTCTTAAACTTTTCTTTTGGCATCTTTATTTTTAAGGCCCTGCATTGTTCATTTTTGGGGATTTCAGTGTGGCTCCTTTAGAAAATCATTTCAACCAACATTTTCAGTGGTCAAAAACCAAATGTGGGTCACTTTTTTCTTTTTAAAAGAAATGTGTGAAGCACATGTGTGTAGACCCCCCCTACACTCTCAGAAATAAAGTATAGATGTCAGTGGGGCATTTTCAAAAGTTTTGTACCTATTAGGTTCAAATATGTTCACTTTAAGTACTAATATGTACCTTTAAGGTACCAAAAGTGACCCTTTAGGTACAACCTTTTGAAAAGGTACTGCCCCAGTGACAGCTTTTGTACCTTTATATCTGTGTGTATATAAAAAGTGGATTACATAGTAAATATAGATCCATTACATTTAATATTTTGGCTTTCATCACTATTTATTTTTGTCTTTCTTAAAAAAAAAAAAATTGGAGCTGGGAAGTTTCTAAAATTGGGTTGATTTGACATGTAATGACCCAAAAGTATTTGTAGCAAGTATCTGAGTATGAAATTAAACCAAAATGAAATAGAAGTATATACTATCATGTGCTTTAGCATGCAGTCTTAAAGGATTGAAATCAAACAGAGGGGAATATTGTTGAATATTGTTATCTGTGTGTTTGTGAGGGGCAGGGCAGGGCATTGATTTGGAAACCCTCAGAGGCAGGCCGGTTGCCATGTGTGTAGTTGTCGTTGTGACAGGCTCTCGCTCACCTTCAGGTCTCTGTGCACGATGTCATGCTGGTGAATATGATTGACACTCTCCAGGATCTGATTGATGCACTGGCTGAAAAACAGAATAATAAATCAATCAGTGGCAGAGAAAGATCATAAGGATAAGTGAGGGGGTGAGATAAGGCTAAATATTGATTATAACCTTGTATTTTTACTGTATGCAAAAAGTCAGTTTCCTTATATTTACCCTCTTTTTACTTAATTTTGCCATCAAGGTGTAGTTTTCCACAAGTTATATTGAGTAATGTAATTGTTTGTGTGTGTGTTCTTTTGAAAACCTGACAGCCCCTGGTTAATGCTCTTTTCATATGTAAGGAAAAAAAAGAAAAAAAAAAGATATTTTTCAATGCCAAAGAGGGAAAAAAAGCCATATGGGTAGCTGTAAGGAACAACATTTTCATTTTTGGGTGAACAGCACTTTTGAAAATGCACTATATTTAAAGAGTATTCAGCAGTTGATACCAGATATAATACAGTGTATATTAAAACAGCCATTAATAAAATTGCCAAATGAGAAATGCTACTACAAAAATAAATCATATTAAAGTATATTACCAAAAATCAGTTATACAGTCTTATATTATACAGTCATTTTGTAAAGAAATAAAGTCTGTAATTGTAATGCCTTAATTAAAATAAAGGCTTCATTAAAATGAATTGATTACAGTAAAGTTAATCAACAGCGTTGGCTAAACAATTCAATTAAGCAATTAAATTAAACACCATGACTGGATAACTGATGCTACATATGAATGTACCACTGCTGCTTTAACAGACTGAGCTGGGGTCAACTGTAATGTGACTGAGGCACATAAGGTGAGCGGAGCAGGGGATTGTGGGATAGCTGGGGTGGGCATTACTCTTGGAAAAGCACCTCACCCTCAGACAGGTACACACACATGCACATGCGTTATCTCATCCCTCTTAAAGCTGTAATCCTATAACAGAATGTTATAGAGGCCTAACCGGGACAGATGAACCAGAATGAACGTGTGTGTGTGTGTGTGTGTGTGTGTGTGTGTGTGTGTGTGTGTGTGTGTGTGTGTGTGTGTTTGTGAGTGTTTGTGAGTGTTTGTGAGTGTTGCTGTGGTGTCATGCTACTTTATAGATACTTAGTATTAATGTGAAATTATGCATGGCTTTCTTTAGATCCTTATTGAATTTGTTCTGAGGAAATGGCACAGATGATGGTTGGGACATGAATGTGTACATCAGACTTCTCAACATAGGTCACTTGTAGGCTTAAGCAAAACAGATGGAAAATAATAATTCATATATATTATATCATTATATTAACATGGCATTTGCTGTGTATTTAAATTGCTATTTAAGTTATTGTATTACTAACCTATCCATCTGTTTTGCTGTAATAATAATATAATATCTAAATTATTTTACTGTAGTAATTATTATATTATATTATATTATATTATATTATATTATATATTATAAACTTGGCGAGTGCAGACTCATACCATGTATAATATAGCAAATGTCCAATTTGCTATTTACATTATTATACTAAGCTATCCATTTCTTTTGCTATAATATAATAAAAATTATTTTACAACAGTTATTATATCATATCATATATTATATTATTTATATAATATTATAAACTTGGCGAGTGCAGACTAATACCATATATAATATATCAAATGTCCTATTTGCTATTTAAATTATTATACTAAGCTATCCATGTTTTTATATAACATAATATAATATAATATAATATAATATAATATAATATAATATAATATAATATAATAACATAAATTATTGTTTTAAAACAGTTTATATTATATCACATGAAACAAGAAAGTAGACTGACAAAGATTGTTGAGTATATTAATGTTACAAAAGAACACAGAAGCTATTTGCCCAAATTTGGTTACATTTTAAGCCCAGCATTCCATTTTCAGGACAGCACAAATCCCACTGGACACAAAAGACCTGTCTCTCTCTATCTCAAACACACACAGTACACGCACACACACACGCACACACGCACACACGTACACACGCACACACGCACACACGTACACAAATAAGACAGCTGATCTCTTTATAAAACACCTCTTTTCCCCACTCACCCTCTTTTTATCTGTCTTTACCTATGTGATATCAAAGCTCAGATGCTAAACTGGCATCACGCAACTCTTGTAAACCAAATTTACCATGAACTCCCATATGAGCGCATTAAAACACAGCTAACTGCTGGAGGGTGTTTGTGTTGGATGCCTGGGGCTTTAACTTAGAATCAGAGTCCCTCAGAGACTTCCACACTCACTGCTGGTTCCTGAAGACACTGTTCAACGTGTGTCATTTCTATGTTACCAGGTTTCCCACTTTGAGAAAGCGGTTTAGAAAGACTCTTCATGTTTGCCGTTCAGTGGTGGTGCTGTCAGTGCTGCAGAAGTGATGCACTCGAAAGGAGGGGCCAACAGAGGCCAAATGGATGCGCTTTTGTGTGGCACCTGTTGATTGCCAGTTCTGCAACTCCACCATCATTAAAGGCTTTCAGTTTTTCTCACAAAAGGGATCGTCCTCTCTCTGTGCTTTTGAATCAGATGTAAGTGTGTGTGTGCGTGTGTAAGTGTGACCTGCTCACTGCAGGCTGCAGCACAGTAACCACAGCAACAGTAAATTGGAGAGCCCACCTTGCGTCAGCTTCACTGTAATACTCTCTGGCGACGATGTCCTCAAACAACTCCCCCCCAGTCACACTGCGGAAAGAGAGAGGGGAAAAACAGTGAAACAAGGGATGAGAGAGTGGAGAGTGTGCTGGGTTTTGGGCTAATTTGGTCAGCAGCAAGAGGCAAAGCCGACATTTTACACTTAAATATGATCACAAATGTATGCGATGCTGCAGTAAAACAAGTGTGGCCTGATTATATTATACACACACATACACATACACATACATATATACATATATACGCTGTGTATATTATCGGATGCAGGGATGCAGTTATAATTTTACCCCAGTAACCATAGTTTGAAACAAAATATAAGTGACAATGTAAGACAGTGGTGGCACTTAAAGTTACCAGAGTTTTACTGTAGTAACCTGCGGTATTTTAGCCAAAACTGGTCAATTTTGGTTGTGCAAAGCACAGAAGGAAATAAGGAAAAGCATGTCAGACAAAAAAAAAAAAAAAACTACATTATACATAAATATAAAATGTTTTTAAAACCGATAATAATAAGAAAAGTTTAATGAACATCAAATCAGCATATCAGAATGATTTCTGAAGGATCATGTGACACCGAAGACTGAAGTAATAACTGCTAAAAAAAAGTTTTCCTTTGCATCACAGGAATAAGTTAAATTTTAAAATATACTAAAAAAGAAAACAGTTTTTTAAACAGTAGTGATATTGCACCATCTATTGTGGAGTTCAGTTGGCACTGAGGTGTGCACGAGACACATAACAGGAACATTAGTAGCTCAGCCTTTGTTCCACATAAATTGAGTTCCACAATGATGCCTGGAAAAATCAAAGTGCACTGGACTGGTTAAAAACAGGACACAATCAAAGAAACAACAATCTTGACAGCACTAAATCACATTTATAGGGCCATCCAGAAATGTCTACCCATCAATTTTGCTGGCAGATCCCATCAAATTGAAAGATATATTTTTGACACCCAGGAAAGTGCGTACAAGGCATTTTTGTCGAACATATTTCAGCTGCATTTATCTGCCTGCAGGAATGGGGTTTCTGACATGATTCACTGGAACAAAATGTCTTGGGTTTGATAACTTGTCCATCTTGATTCAAAAAGTGGGACGCACCTTACAGTCATTGAGAGTTACAAACTCATCTGAATACAGAAACTAGCTCCGTTTCAAACAATGTTATTTTAAATTTATATGATATCATAGCACTTATTAATAATTTAATACAATTAATCTAATATAAATAATTAGCTGTTATTTTTTCAGCATTTTTATTAATTATTTATTTATTTATTTATTAAATGTAGTTTTAGTAATTCTGTGAAGTGTTTTTTGTCATTTTTATTAGTTATATGTTATAGTGTGTGTGTGTGTGTGTGTGTGTGTGTGTGTATGTATACTGAAACAACACTGAAATCATGCTTACCCCAGCACTTTGTGTTGCTGGCTATGTAGAATGTTTTAAATTGTTTATTTATGAGGTTTCATTTCAGTTAGAATGCCGTCTTAAAAGGCAGTTAGCCATGTAGGCAGCTCACTGTGTTTTGAAACGGAGCCTATATTATTATCATGTCTTAAGTTACAGTACAGTATATACGGCTGAGTCATACGGCACAGATGTGTGTGTTTGTGTGTGTGTGAGTTTCGGTCGTACTCACAGGTCAAAGACCAGGTAATGGAAACCTTCTTCTGAGATACTGTCATGGAGCCGAACTAGGGTTGAAAAGAAACAACAGGAGAATCAGCATTTAACAACATCAACACAGAGATAATGCATTATGAAAGCAAATGTTTTTAATGAGAGGGAAATCTTGAGCATTCTTCGCTCCATCACACAGCGTTCATAACAACATCTGATGAGAACATGCGGCATACGTCCAATTACACGCTATTATAGTGGCGCTTACAATTACGAAGCACATTTACAGACTTAAGTAAACCAAAATGAGCACATGGCCAAATGAAATAAAAAAAATAAAAAAAGAAGATCCATCGAAAAGAGAGAGAGAGGATGGATGACAAGCTCACTTATGTACACAAGCAGTGTGTCACGTAGACAGTGACACACACCGAGTGTATTGGGTTGGGGGTTGGATGGAGAAAGAGAGAGTGAGAGAGAAAGAAGGAGAGAGAGTTGAGTAAACACTGCCCAGAATAGCAGGAGCCTTGTGAGAGCGCTGAGAGAAAGAGCAACATAGCAACTAGTTGAAGGAGGGACGGAAAGAGACAGAGGGTAAATAACAGAGGGATTGAGGCAAATCTGATGCTGGAAAATACATATATTAGATAAATTACTTCTACATTATTAGAGTAATGCAGCGAGTCAATAGTCCTCGGAATAACTGTTTGACAAGCAAGGCCCTAGCATGTTGACACTGGGACTGCAAACACGAGCCGCCATCACACCAGTAATTACAGAAGCTTGAGTTTAATAAAGTCCTAAACATTCAGAGAGAGGTTAAACACAATGCAAATTGACATCTACATTTAACTTCTGTAAAGCGAGGTATACCGATATTTAGCAAGAAACAATGTATGACAAGACTGGAAGCCATTTAAGTGTATGGAAACATGTTGGGCTGCAATATTATTGTCCATATTTAAGGTGAAGGTCATTTTAAGGTAATTTTTCTGTTAAAATACTACACAGTTCCACTTCAATTTTCTAAGTGTAAACACTGTAGTGCTTTCAAAACACTGCTCTGTTTGATTGAGCATCCCAACCAACAACATGGGTTTAACCAATGGCATTAGTTTGGAGGCGGGACTATCTGTTTTTTCAACCAATGGAAGAGAGGGAAGCATTCAGGGATCTATATAAAATTAATGGAGTGTCTATTTACAATAAGTGCAAATAGCCCACCTTGTTGGCAAAGGCTATTTACACTAACTCCGCCCACCAACGTGTGATCGGGTTAGTCAACAATAAAAAAATACACTCATTCAGCATCAGTTTCAGTGGCGTAGATGATAAGGTGAATGCTTTTTGACGCAATCGACCTGAGTCCGAGCCCGCCTTTTCCCGAAGACTATTCCTTTTTTTCTCTCTTTTCAAATCTCATATCGCATCGGAAAGGCATTTATTTTCAATAAAAATTAGAGAAATAATCAAAAAGTTGAAAATAAAAGTATCGGGTAGAGTTAGGGTAGGTGTAGGGAGGGCATCCATTTAATAATTTGAATTAAAACTATAATTATACTCAATACATTATTATTGCGTACTGTTTTATAATGTACTACAATACTGAGGTGCAGATAATTGCCACTATTTGCAATAAGTAGTATAAATAGCAGAAAATCTTGTTATTTTAACAGTGTAAATAGAATATAGCTATTTGCACTTAGTCTAAATAGCATCTCTTTACAAAAATACTGCTATTTTCACTTGGTGTAAATAGCATCCATCGCTATTTGCACTTAGTGTAAACAGTATCTATTGCTAAGAAAATATGCTATTTGCACTTAGTGTAAATAGAATCTAATTGCCATGTACACTTAGTGCAAATAGCCACTGCCTTAAAATTATTGCCTCTATTTTTACAATATTACACACAGCACCTTGTTTCTTACTTTTCCAATTTAATAATAATAATAATTATTATTATTATTATTATTATTATTATTATTTGAAGTGTAGAACTTCTACATCAAAATATAATTAAATTAATTAAGATAGACTTAATATAGTAATAATATATAAATTCTTGCAACCAATGGAAGACAGGAGAAGTGTTCAGGAAACCTGATTGAAAAGTGTCATGATTTTTGCAATTTTGTTTGTGCAAAAATGGCTAATTTCACCTCTAATTTTATTTTGTCAACTCATATAATAATAATAATAATAATCGGCACCCTTGGTAAATATGATCAAAGGCGGCTGTGAAAATGTATCTGCATTGTTAATCCTTTTGATCTTTTATTTTTTTTTTAATTCACAAAAATCTAACCTTTCATTGGATAATACAAATTTAAAATGGGGGGAAATATCATTATGAAATAAATGTTTTCCTCTAATACACATTGGCCACAATTAACAGAACCCTTTTTTTCGATACTTTTTGAAACCTCCATGATGCCATGTGACTAAACAAGATGTCCAGGACCTCCAGCAGAAATATAGGCCCACATCATCAAAAATACAGCAGTATATTTCATTGTACACATGGGGTACTTTTTATCCCTGTGTTCACCAAACCCATCTTGAGTGTTCACTGCTAAAAAGCTCATTTTTTAGTTTCGTCTGACCACAGAAGCCAGTCCCATTTGAAGTTCCAGTCATGTCTGATAACTGAATATGCTGGAGTTTGTTTTTGGATGAGCGAGGAGAATTTTTCTTGAAACCCTCCTAAACAACATGTGGTGATGTAGGTGCTGTTTGACAATTTTTTTTAAAGGTTTTCTGACCCCGAGACTCAACTATTTTCTGCAATTCTCCAGCTGTGGTCCTTGGAGAGTCTTTAGCCACTCAAACTCTCCTCCTCACCGTGCGTTAGGACGATATAGACACACGTCCTCTTCCAGGCAGTTTCGTAACATTTTATGTTGATTGGAAATTTTTAATTATTGTCCTGATGGTGGAAATGGGAATTTTCACTGCTCTAGCTCTTTTCTTAAAGCCACTTCACTAATTTGTGAAGCTCAATTATCTTTGCTGCACATCAGAAATATATTCTTTGGTTTTTCTCATTGTGATGGATGATTAAGGGAATTTGGGCTTTGTTTTATATTTCTGTGAAACAGGAAGCCATGGCTGGATAATTTCATGTTCATAATCACCCTGGAGTGCTCAAAATTGTGAATATGAATGGGAATATACTTCAGAGATATTTTACTCATAAGAATTTCTAGGGTGCCAATAATTGTGTCCAATGTGTATTTGAGAAAACATTTATTTCATAATGATATTTCCATTTTAAATTCTTATTATCCAATGAAAGGTTAGATTTTTGTGAATTAAAAAAAAAAAAAAGATCAAAAGGATCAACAATACAGATTAATTTTCACAGCCTTCTTTGATCATATTTACCAAGGGTGCCGATATTTTTATAATGACTGTGTATATATGTGTGTGTATACATATACACACATATATACACATATATATATATATATATATATATATATATATATATATATATATATATATATATATATATATACATATATATATATATATACATATAAATATATATATATACATATATACATATAAATATATATATATATATATATACATATATATATATACATATATATATATATATATACATATATATATATATATATATATATATATATATATATATATATATATATATATATACATATATATATATACATATATACATATATATATATATATATATATATATATATATATATATATATATATATATATATATATATATATATATATATATATATATATAGTGGGTACGGAAAGTATTCAGACCCCTTACATTTTTCACTCTTTGTTATATTGCAGCCATTTGCTAAAATCATTTAAGTTCTTTTTTCCCCTCATTAATGTACACACAGCACCCCATATTGACAGAAAACACAGAATTGTTGACATTTTTCATCAGATTTATTAAAAAGAAAACTGAAATATCACATGGTCCTAAGTATTCAGCCCCTTTGCTGTGACACTCATATATTTAACTCAGGTGCTGTCCATTTCTTCTGATCATCCTTGAGATGGTTCTACACCTTCATTTGAGTCCAGCTGTGTTTGATTATACTGATTGGACTTGATTAGGAAAGCCACACACCTGTCTATATAAGACCTTACAGCTCACAGTGCATGTCAGAGCAAATGAGAATCATGAGGTCAAAGGAACTGCCTGAAGAGCTCAGAGACAGAATTGTGGCAAGGCACAGATCTGGCCAAGGTTACAAAAAAAGTTCTGCTGCACTTAAGGTTCCTAAGAGCACAGTGGCCTCCATAATCCTTAAATGGAAGACGTTTGGGACGACCAGAACCCTTCCTAGAGCTGGCCATCCGGCCAAAGTGAGCTATCACTGCTAAAAAGCTCATTTTTTAGTTTCGTCTGACCACAGAAGCCAGTCCCATTTGAAGTTCCAGTCATGTCTGATAACTGAATATGCTGGAGTTTGTTTTTGGATGAGCGAGGAGAATTTTTCTTGAAACCCTCCCAAACAACATGTGGTGATGTAGGTGCTGTTTGACAATTTTTTTTAAAGGTTTTCTGACCCCGAGACTCAACTATTTTCTGCAATTCTCCAGCTGTGGTCCTTGGAGAGTCTTTAGCCACTCAAACTCTCCTCCTCACCGTGCGTTAGGACGATATAGACACACGTCATCTTCCAGGCAGTTTCGTAACATTTTATGTTGATTGGAAATTTTTAATTATTGTCCTGATGGTGGAAATGGGAATTTTCACTGCTCTAGCTCTTTTCTTAAAGCCACTTCACTAATTTGTGAAGCTCAATTATCTTTTGCTGCACATCAGAAATATATTCTTTGGTTTTTCTCATTGTGATGGATGATTAAGGGAATTTGGGCTTTGTTTTATATTTCTGTGAAACAGGAAGCCATGGCTGGATAATTTCATTTTCATAATCACCCTGGAGTGCTCAAAATTGTGAATATGAATGGGAATATACTTCAGAGATATTTTACTCATAAGAATTTCTAGGGGTGCCAATAATTGTGTCCAATGTGTATTTGAGAAAAACATTTATTTCATAATGATATTTCCCCCCATTTTAAATTCTTATTATCCAATGAATGGTTAGATTTTTGTGAATTAAAAAAAAAAAAAGATCAAAAGGATCAACAATACAGATTAATTTTCACAGCCTTCTTTGATCATATTTACCAAGGGTGCCGATATTTTTGGCAATGACTGTGTATATATGTGTGTGTATACATATACACACATATATACACATATATATATATATATACATATATACATATACATATACATATACATATACATATACATATATATATATATATATATATATATATATATATATATATAGTGGGTACGGAAAGTATTCAGACCCCTTACATTTTTCACTCTTTGTTATATTGCAGCCATTTGCTAAAATCATTTAAGTTCTTTTTTCCCCTCATTAATGTACACACAGCACCCCATATTGACAGAAAACACAGAATTGTTGACATTTTCATCAGATTTATTAAAAAGAAAACTGAAATATCACATGGTCCTAAGTATTCAGACCCTTTGCTGTGACACTCATATATTTAACTCAGGTGCTGTCCATTTCTTCTGATCATCCTTGAGATGGTTCTACACCTTCATTTGAGTCCAGCTGTGTTTGATTATACTGATTGGACTTGATTAGGAAAGCCACACACCTGTCTATATAAGACCTTACAGCTCACAGTGCATGTCAGAGCAAATGAGAATCATGAGGTCAAAGGAACTGCCTGAAGAGCTCAGAGACAGAATTGTGGCAAGGCACAGATCTGGCCAAGGTTACAAAAAAAATTCTGCTGCACTTAAGGTTCCTAAGAGCACAGTGGCCTCCATAATCCTTAAATGGAAGACGTTTGGGACGACCAGAACCCTTCCTAGAGCTGGCCATCCGCCAAACTGAGCTATCGGGGAGAAGAGCCTTGGTGAGAGAGGTAAAGAAGAACCCAAAGATCACTGTGGCTGAGCTCCAGAGATGCAGTCGGGAGATGGGAGAAAGTTGTAGAAAGTCAACCATCACTGCAGCCTCCACCAGTCGGGGCTTTATGGCAGAGTGGCCCGACGGAAGCCTCTCCTCAGTGCAAGACACATGAAAGCCCGCATGGAGTTTGCTAAAAACACCTGAATAAGATTCTCTGGTCTGATGAGACCAAGATAGAACTTTTGGCCTTAATTCTAAGCGGTATGTGTGGAGAAAACCAGGCACTGCTCATCACCTGTCCAATACAGTCCCAACAGTGAAGCATGGTGGTGGCAGCATCATGCTGTGGGGTGTTTTTCAGCTGCAGGGACAGGACGACTGGTTGCAATCGAGGGAAAGATGAATGCGGCCAAGTACAGGGATATCCTGACGAAAACCTTCTCCAGAGTGCTTAGGACCTCAGACTGGGCCCAAGGTTTACCTTCTAACAAGACAATGACCCTAAGCACACAGCTAAAATAACGAAGGAGTGGCTTCACAACAACTCCGTGACTGTTCTTGAATGGCCCAGCCAGAGCCCTGACTTAAACCCAATTGAGCATCTCTGGAGAGACCTAAAATGGCTGTCCACCAACGCTTTACCATCCAACCTGACAGAACTGGAGAGGATCTGCAAGGAGGAATGGCAGAGGATCCCCAAATCCAGGTGTGAAAAACTTGTTGCATCTTTCCCAAAAAGACTCATGGCTGTATTAGATCAAAAGGGTGCTTCTACTAAATACTGAGCAAAGGGTCTGAATACTTAGGACCATGTGATATTTCAGTTTTTCTTTTTTAATAAATCTGCAAAAATGTCAACAATTCTGTGTTTTTCTGTCAATATGGGGTGCTGTGTGTACATTAATGAGGAAAAAAAAATGAACTTAAATGATTTTAGCAAATGGCTGCAATATAACAGAGTGAAAAATTTAAGGGGGTCTGAATACTTTCCGTACCCACTGTATATACACACACACACACGTAAATGTATATACACACACATACAAACTTATAAACAAATGACTAGCTGAGTGAAAGAGAGATACACAGTGTGTCAACTGCGCCAGCAGCAATGAGCACTCAATCCTCTCTCCTCTTTAACCTTTCAGACGATCTCTCTCTCTCTCCATCTCTCTTCCTTCATTGGCTCTATTGTTCAGCACTTATGTGCAGCCCAAGCAGAAAACATGACAAGCTGTCCACTTGAGGAGAGACGACAGAAGGGAAAGTGAAGGAGAGAGAGAGAGTGATACAGGTGATGGAGCAGGAGAAAGGGGACGGCGTCGCCTGAGGGGGAACAGATGAGAATAAGAAAACACATTCGATGGAAAGACGGTGAGATAGTGGGAAAAAAAGAGAGGAAGGAGTGAGACAGAGAATGGAGGAGAAAGACCCTGGATAGAGTGTGAAGTTGAGGTCAAGGGTTGGATATGACTCAAAATGGTGTGGAAGATGCCAGACAGTAGAATTACAAATAAATAACAACAGCAGAAGTTGAGAGTTACATAATATTCAATGAACATAATTAAATGTTCAAATACTATCCTTTTGAACTTTCTATTCATCAAAAAATCCTTAAAGCATTTTGTCAACATTTTCCACAAAAATATTATGCAGCACAACTATTTTCAACTCTAAGAAGAAGAAAAAAAAAAGAAGAAACTGGAGTAAACTGGCTTATCATACAGTATATTAAAACACAAAAGTTGTTTTACATTATACTTTCTCACAATAAATCAAATAAATGCAGTGCTGGTGAACATAAGAGACTTCTTTCAAAAACAAAACAACTTTGAGGTTTATTTTAAGATTATTGCCTATAAAATGGTAGCATGAGATGTACAACATGAACTTTTCAAAAGAGTTTGAGTAAGTGTTGTTTAATTTTTTTTTCAGCGAATCTGCATACAACTCATGCTGCCAAATATTTTTTGAAATAATTGTACACAATTTTAACACTTTAAAAAAATCCTCAAAATACAGAAAAATAAACAATAAATGGTATGAATTGTGAAATGTGTATTTTTAAACTTAATCAACCAAGCTGGGAAAAGCAAATATCTCAAAATATATATTAGGGATTACAGTACAGAAACTATCTTTCTCAAGTATTCTATCCTAAATGAGATTCTTGCTGAAATCACCATGGTTACCAAACAGATAAGACAGGATTCTAGCGTTGGATGTTTCTGTAATACGGCCCCAGGGGTATAAATATATAACACGGCATGAGTAATTATCACGGTAATATAACAGAATATATCACAATGTAGTTATTTTTGTTGAAAATGTAATAAAGAAAAAGGCTTATATTTTTAATAACCATGATCCAAGTAAATATTCCAGTGAGACCCTTCCATTTAATCATTCTCTCTTCTTATTTGATACTTGATGAACACAAACCGAAAGATAAGATTACTAATCATTAATGAACATCTAATATACCCTAATCTCAAGCAGGCATGTCTTCCTTCATCATCTTTGTGGTTTTCTTGCACTCTCTCGCCTCTTCTCTTGCCGTGCTCCTGAGCTCATTGGTGATAATGACGGTATTTGGGCTGAACTGCTGCCCACCAGCATCTCCCACCTCAGCACAGTTATTTATAGAGCTCCACTCCTCTTCTATTCCTCTCCATCTCTCTCTACTGCTCTCTCCATCCCTCTACCTTCACCTCTTTCTTTGTCGCCATCGCCCCCATCTCGATGGCTCTGCTCTGTTTTTTTTCCAGTTGTTCTGCCCTCTTAGGTCTTCTCCTCATTCTATCGATCAGTCTCTCCCACTTTCTGTCTCCACTCCTCCTTCTAATTCCCTCTTTGCTTTCTTATTCATTCTCCTATTACTGCCTACTAAATTCTGCTCTCTATTAGCTCATTTTCCCCCTCAGTCCTTATTTTGTTCATTTCGTTCTGTAAGACAATGAGTTTTGGGAGAGGCTGTTCTGCAGGACATGGTATGTTTTGCTGCAAAAATACTTCAACCTAATTCAGTCCCAGTCATCACTGGCACCAGCTTACACACACACTCATAAACACTCACAAAGCTGCAGATGCTCACTGCGACAGACTCACATGTGCACCACCATTTGAAAGTCTGGACTAAATTTAAAGTCTCATTTAAAAGTTTAGGGATGGTAAGATTTATTTTTAATGCATTTGAAATGCGTCTTTTATGAACACCAAGGCTGTATTTATTTCCTCAAAAATTCAGTAAAAACAGTAATACTGTGAAAGATTGTTACAATTTCAAGTAGCTGTTTTCTATTTTAATATATTTTAAAAAGTAATTTATTCCTGTTATGGCAAAGCTGAATTTTCAGCATCATTATTCCAGTCTTCAGTGTCACATGATCCTTTAGAAATCATTCTAATATGCTGATTTGCTGTCTATATCGTCCTAAACATTTCTGATTATTAATGTTGAAAACAATTGTGCTGCTTAATATTTTTGTGGAAATGGTGACTTTTCAGGATTCTTTGATGAATAGAAAGATCAAAAGAACAGAATTTATTTGAAATAGGAATCAACATAAAAGTCTTTACCGTCACTACTGATCAATTTAATGCATCCTTCACGAATAAAAGAATTAATTTCTTTCAAATTGATCCCAGACTTTTGAATGATGCTGTGAAGTTTTACAAAATGATATAAAGAGCTGATGACATGAAAATGATATGAGGGTTCGTAACATATAAACACTGTGCATAAACACAGTTTTTTAAGGCTGAGATGGACTAGAAAAACAGCTAAAAACATCTAATGATGCACCTTATAAAGTTTGTTGAGAGAATGACTAGAATGAGAAGAGCTGCAAACTAGACAAAGGGTCATGATCTTGAAGCTCAAAGATAAAATATAAATTTTTAGAACTCATAAATGATCCCATACTTCAAATATTCTCATTTATTCTCATTTTGATGGCTTTAGTGTTACTCTAAAATTAATAAGAGATCATAATGAAGATCAAACTCACCAATATTGGGGTGTTTGAGTAGACGACAGATTCGGGCCTCACGTTCCAGTTTCTGATGATCTGCAGAGGAAAAAGAGAGGGAGAAAAGCAGGTTAGATATTTGAGGTGGCTTCTCACAGCTATAAAATAAAAAGGACACCTCAGCTGAGGTGCGAGCAGCTCTGTCCTCTCCTCCGAGAAGAGAGAACATTTTTCCATAGGTGTCATAGATGCGAACCGCAATGCTGGCGAGTTAAGAGGGAATAAACAACTCAGAGAGATGATATACATAATGTACGTTAAAAATCAAATTAAATAAAAGATGCAATCTACATGCAGAAACATAATCCTAACATATTAATATATGATTGTATTGGCAGAGCGCTAAAAGACTGCAGAAATATATCCCAAGTTATCCAGGGTTTGTGGCTTTGGTCCTGTCATGGTAAGATACTGTAAATCATTTGTGTGTGTGTGTGTGTGTGTGTTTGTAAAAGTGGGGGTGAGGTTCAAGCTAATCTAGGGCTTATTACTGAAACATGTAATACGGTTGTGTGAGATCGAAGGATGAATGTCGTGTAAAATTAAACAAACAAGCCCAAGGGCTCATTTCCTCACACTTGCAACACACACGCCACAAGCGCAGGAGTCTAAATAGCAGCTCAGTGTCTTGAGTGGGGTTTATTCATCTTCTCAATGTAAAAATCACCCACTATGCACCGCTGGAGGCCAGTGAAATTGGATGTGATTCATATTATAGAAGAAAATAATAGGCTTTAATGTCAAATAAACAATGTTTTGACAGATTATACTCAGACAGGCTATGCCAGTTTACAAGACCTTGCAGATCAAATATTAAACCTGCTTTAAACTTAATTGCATGAAATAATATTTATTTTTAATCAGCAATTGTATCAGCATTTCCAGCTCTAAAAGATCTAAACATCTTTAAAACTTGATCAATTTACATTTAAATTTACAAATTACAGCTTTGCTTGTTTTTGCATAAATGTATCAAACTTTTGATAAAGTTAAAAATGCAGTTAATTCAAGACGCTTTCTCTTAATTTTAATGTAGAAACATGCTAAAGCTGCTTTGAAACGATATGTATTGTGAAAAGTGTTATACAAAATATGAATTCATTATTAGTGTACACTAATCTGCTTTAAACTGATCTTGTCTTGGCAACAAGATAAAAATACCTTTGCTATGTTGGAAAATATAATTGGTTAAATATCAAGTAAATATCAGGGCCGTCTCAAAGGTCTCAGACAAGTCATGTCCTTAAGTTAACTTGCATCGGCTGAAACTATTGTGTCATTTTGCTTTGCCGTCACCACGTACATGAAACAACTTGCCACTTCTGAAATTTGTCCCTAGAATCTGTGTCATTACTTAAGCAATCAGAATTGGAGTGACAATTGGCAATATGAAGAGAAGAGTGAGACGAATATTACCAGATCACTACATGCATGTTGTGCAATCGGCATGGACAACGTAATACTGACAGCTTACATCCACCCAGACCTCCACAATAAACACTTCAGCTTGAGTCAGCCTACAAATATTAATGCTGTCTAATCTGACGTGCTTAAGCAAGAATCTAGCTGACCTCTTAACTGGCTCTGGTCCAAAACCTAGTGGGTTGCCTACGTAGGCAGTATTTAAAGGTGTGCTCTTGACATGAAGACTGCTCCAAAATGTAGGCAGCATAAAAGATGCCTTCTTTCTGTCAAACTCTAAAGGCAGAATTGCATGTACCATTCACAGAGGTCAATACCAGCATGCAGTGTACAGTTAAAAACAATGACTAGCTAAGCTCTGTTAATAAAAAAAAAAAATCATCCAAGATGGTGGATGAAGAAAATGTATGAATACAAAAAGTACTAATAAAAAATATTCACCAATATTAGTGTATGTTTATGCTTATTAGGATATCATATTGTTAATTAGGAGAATGATAGCATCCAGGTCTGCTGAAATTAATTGTTAAAAAAAGATTTTCTGCCTATGTAGAGTGTTCCAAATCGCTCGCTTATGAGGTTCCATTTCAGTCAAAATGCTCCCTTAGAAGGTAGAAACTATAGAAAGGGTTTTTTTTTTTTTTTGTAAATGTTGTGCTTTTGTAAAAACACAATGAAACCATGATTCTGTTCGATTATTACATTTTATAAAATGGGACTTTTGAAAGGACATGTAATACAAAACACCCCATCTAATCAACTTAACAAGCACATCTACTGGAAGCTAAGTGCCCTTTTTGATTTGGTCGTTGGTTTGTTTGAATGTGTTATTTGATTGTGCACGCATGCATCCATTATAATTTTCCACATATTGTGCTGTCTGTGGTCCAGAACTCTTGCTTTTTTAAATCTTTATCACTACCCTGTTGTGTCTTGTTGCCTTACTTTCTCCCTGAGCTAGATTATGTGTTAGCCTTTCACACATGCAAACAAACACACACACACACACAGCAGACTTGCTCCAAGCTAACAGGATTACATCCTCTCCCATCTTGCCCTGTGACCCAGTGGAAGATTAACCCTTAGCATGCCGCTGGCACGAATACTATTTTCCTCCACGGCCCTTTCACTGCTGGCCAACACTGACCACACACACTCCAACCGCAGAAGCAGAAGAGTGCCAAGATGGCACCAAATCCCTGTTACTGGATCAGCACAGAGGCACAACGAACCCATGTGATCCTACGAACTAGCAGCTGAAGCAAAGAGAAAACTACGAAAACAAAGATGTATATGGGGGAAAGCGAATGGTAAAGAGTATGAACAATACAGACAAATATAAAATATGCGTGTTATATTTAGCTAAAAATATATAATATACATGTTGATGTTCCTCCTTTCAGTTCTCCATTTCTGCTCATCTCGAAAAACAGCCATAAAGTGAGGATATTTCAGGGCTTCAGAATATCTACATCACACCCACACTAGAAAAAAAATGCATGACTGCTGTCTGTATGAGCTGGTTTAGCATTAAAATGGAAGCTTTAAACTCTAGATTCTTCTCCGTGATATTTATGTCTACATTAATGCTCCATACATAAAATATGCCAGATGATGCACTGCATTGAAAAACTGTATCTCAGAAGTTGCATGGTCCCAAAAGTAACTGGAGAGGAAACTCCCTTCTATATTACAAAGAGACACATCGGTGTGGTGCTATCAAAACTACTTCAGTTTCACTACGGAAGATAACACACTCTCATGCTGCAGTAATTGTATTACAGACACACACAGCCCTCTAATCTGATGCATAATTAAACGCAGGGTAGAGATAGGAAGGGCCCTCTGTCCTGACATTCTGTGTAAAGGGTGAATAAGAGCAGGACAGACAGGAAGACAATGGGGGGAAAGGGAGCCACTGAAAGGTTACAGAGACGAGGCCAAACACTTAACCTGCACTGAATGTGAAACACATCTTTTGTTATAATGTTCATAGATAACATGCACATAGATACTCAAAGATAGATATTCAAATCTCTAACATTCAAAATAGCTTTCAATGATGTGTGTAATGGAAATGTAAACCCTTAATTAAGTTAATTAAGATCAATTTAATTAAGATCCTTCAAATTTAACTGAATTGAAACCAGAATCAAAAATTTAAATGATCAAAAATGCAAAAAATGTCAATGAATTTACTTGAATTGAAAATTTATTAATTATTAAATTGTTTCCATTAATAAATGTAAAAAAAATAATAATAAAAATTCAAACTAGAATTGAAAAAATAATTTGAATGAATACTGAATAAGAATTGATCTGAAAAAAAGGTGTAAGAAAGAAAGCCACAGAACATGGAAACTTGATTAGGCCTATAGTTTGAAAATTTGAATCAAAAAGGAAATAAGAATTGGAACTGAATCAAATATGAATCTCAGCTGGAACTGGAATTGTATATGAATAGACAGTCATTTGAAACAAGGTTTAGAAAAAGAGAAGTGCAAAACAGGTGAAATTGGAATATTGAAACACAACTGAAAGTGAATTAACTGGAACTAGAATTGAATATGAATAAAATTACAATTTAATTGAAAGAGAAGTTATTAATAAAGCAAACAGTTGAAACTGAACTGAATTAGAAGAATGTCAATTGGAATTAAAATTCAAGTTGGCACTGGAACTGGCATTGGAAATTAATTGGAAGGAATGGGATAGAAAGACTGTGAATTAGTACAGTGACGCAAAAGCACCACTAATCACCAGAGGCTGTGTGTGTGTGTGTGTGTGTGTAAGAGAAAGGATTACACGAGACATGTACTTGAAGCAAAATCACAACTCCCTTGCGTGAGCATCTGCACTGTAAGCCTGTGCGTGTGTGTCATCTCATCAGCTCAGATGGCAGGATGCCTTTCTTCCTTTGTTCCTTCACTCATTCATTTACTCCATGAATATGAATAATCCTGGCTAGAGCAGAAATCTCCTCTTACCAATGACACTTCCCGTTGACATCATCCACTGACTTAGTCAACATAAAAAGCCATTTTACTTCCACAATGTGATGTATTTAAATAAATAGGAAATTCAAAAAGTAAAACTTGCTGAATTATTTTATCCATAGGGTAGCGTCCTCTCTGGTTCATCTGAGAATCACTTATGCACATGCACGATCAGTGTCCAAGCACAGAAGTGCACACCTGCTCCATTACAATGGAGTGCTTTCCTCTGAAATACATTGATTTGTCTATCCTGTGTTGAGGACTCCGTGCGGATAGCAACAATCTCCGGGTCCTCTCATCCTCTGAGAAATAAATGAGCCGCTGTCGTGACTTTGGATCTTACACACACACTCATCCAAAAATCCCTAGGCTCAACCATAAGACAACATGCCTGTTCACTAACCGCCCTGATGCATAACACTCACACAACTCGTAGGTTTCTGTATCTCAAACAGAAGAGCATGCTGCTAGAAATGCCACGATCATAAATTTAATTCCCAGGAAATGCATGCAATAATAATAATAATAATAATAATTTATATAACTGGTTTACATTAGGTCTTCATTATGCAAAATCCCAATGCAAAAATTCTATGGTTGGGGTGGGGGGGATGGGTTAATGAGAAAAAAATTCAGAAAAACATTTAAAAAAAATAAAATAAATAAATAAAAAAACTTTCCATTTCTCCTCTACTAGCACTTTGTCATAATGAGGTCAAAAATGCACAAAAGCTACATCTTTCTCTCTCATATATATATAGAAATATCAAATTCAAATATCAAAATATCAAAAAATTACAGTATTAAAAGTGAATAAATATTGTATGTATTATTAATTGCAATTTACATATTTATATATCATATAAATTATATATAATAACATGAGGGCGAGTAAATGATGACAGAATTTTAAATTTGGGTAAACTATGCCTTTAAAGGGATAGTTCACCCAACAATGAGTTTGAAAGTAGTTAACAACCTGTATGAATTTCTTTGTTCTGCCGAACACAACGGAAGATATTTTGAAGAAAGTTTGTAACCAGGCTGTTTTGGGGCACCATTGACTTCCATAGTAAGAAAAAATAAATAAAAATACTATGGAAGTCAATGGTGCCCCAGATTCTTCAGAATATCTTTCTTTGTGTTGAGCAGAACAAAGACATTCAAACAGGTTTGGAACTACTTGAGGGTGAGTAAATGATGACAGAATTTTCATTTTTGGGTGAACTATTCCTTTAACTGCAGTGTGGACTAGATCTTATGCAGTCTAGTCAAAGGTCTGATTATGTGAGACAAATCAAGCCCTAATGTCATAATGCCCTTTCTAATCAATCTCAGAAAAAGAATAATCTAAAATAACAAAAAAAAAACAAGCGTTCTGCTTTGATTTATGCTGGCAAGGATGTTTCCCAACCAGCAAACACATTGATAAAAGCTAAATTACAGCAGTTTCATGTTCCGTGACTTGTCGAGATAATGCCTTCATTAGGATGCCAGAGGGAAGGAGGAGGAGCTGAGAGGCAGTCGACTAGAGCGACCGTAACACACACACACACATACACAGGTAACCCATCCCCAAAAGAAAATGCTCATTCCTAATATGGATACGGATGGTGCAGTGTTTAATTGCTTCATCACCCGTGCCATTTAGAGACAGTGTGTGTTGTGTGTGTTTTAGTGTCGGTGTCAGTGTTTTGCTTTATTGTGCTGAAGCTCAGAGATCCGTGGGCTCAATTACTGGTCCACAGGCACTCCTGTGTTTGTCGCAATCAACAAAACTGCAGTGGCCAACAGAAAAGAGCAGGCGCAGAGGAGCGCAGACCCATAGGGACATGGGTCTGGACCCAGAGCACAAATCAGTATGAGCCTGGACAATTAATAGCCTGTCAATATCTGCTAGAAGCAGCTGGTCACTGAGGCTCTTCCATTTTCCAAATGATGAAATGACAAAAATTTCCAATGACTAATGATAAAATATGACAAGAGGCCATTATATTGAAGGAGTAGCCCCAAGCAAATAACATCATTAAGACTTTGAGTTTAGAATTACAGGAAACACTGAATTTTGTGCATTATAATATTAAATTTGGGGTATTTAGAGTAACATTTGAGCTTACAAAAGAACTTATATATATATATATATATATGCAAAATTACTTTCATATATATATTTACCATTTCTCACCTTATCACAGTATATTCACTATAGTTTAGAAAATAGTAATAAAATATGAGGAACTCAAAGTTGAACTGTGTCAGAACAAATTATTCAGCTGTTAAATTTAAGTTCACAATTAGATGATACCAATTTAGGTCAACCAATTACCAAGCAATTCTTAATTTTTGTTCAGTCTGTGGTGTAAAAAGGTCACATTAGCAATTAAAGAAAAAACACTTAAGCAAAACATGGTCAGGTCTGTGTGTCTGAATAATTTTTTGTCCTAAATTTTTAGCAGTTTTACTGGTAGTCTACTATATGAAAAATTTTTGGATATAATGTCACAGTTTCCTTTATTTTGCTATCCTCGCTTACATAAATGAAATATATTGTCCTGGACCCACTAGTAAAAAAATAATCACAAATTATATCCGGTGTCTGAATAATTTTTGGTTTGACTATGTATATAAAGAAAGCCACACCTGGAAGTTAGAGCAAAGAGGGATGCGTCAACCAACTATAGTCATTTAATACTCTGTGCTCTGGGAAAGACTTTCTTCACTGGCAGAGGGTGAGGCTGAGGTCAGATGGGTTTACTTAAAAAAAAAAAAATTCCAGGCCAAATCCATGCTGGGCAAACTGCCAGTCTTCACAACACTCACCATACCAACCACAACCACACAGACACATATGCCAAGTACCCAGACTGAGTGAGAGAGTGAGTAAGTGCCACACAACATGATATGATGTATGTGTTTATCAGATGATTTCATTATGTATAAATAGCATGAGCAAATAAGAATATACAAAGTCAAATGCTAAACAACGGCATATGGAAAAGGCTGGTTGATATTTAGCAACAATGCATCTGACAGAAGCCTCAAGCAAGCTTTTTTTTTTTCGTTTTGTCTGTGCTCTTCTTCATCATCATCATCTGGTACTACAAACTGTATATCCATATAATGGATTGGATTAAATTTGGACTCAGTTGAGTGCACCTATAAAAGAAAATCTCACCCATAAACTGAATGATACCTAGCAACATCAGCATTCCCTAATTAACATTCATGAGGAAAGCCATCTTTTTTGCAATGTGACGTCACAAAAAACGTCATAAGCCCTGAGCAGCAGGCTATCAGAATATATCTGACCCACACAGAGCTGTCCCTAGGCACTGGCCAGCAAGGCCACAGCGTCTGCATCTCAAATCTCCACTGCTACATCCTCCTCCGCTTCTATTCTGCCCTTTTCGGTTTCAGAATGCCCCTCTTTGACAATTCTGAACTGATATTTTCAACAGATGCCCCCTTAGTGCAGCTCCTCTGTTCGGTCCATGATAACAACACCACAATGCTGCTGTCCTGAGGGAAATATAAAAGTTAAAATGGTATTTCATAAAAAATAAAAAATAAAGTATTCAGTGGGAGAATGTCAATAAACACGCAGCATGAATACATACAGAAAACCTTCAAATCAAAGACTGACACACTTTTAGATTAATATCTGATTATACAGACAAGCATGGAAAATAATATTGAACCTGAGGTAAAAAGAAAAGCTAAGGAGCAAGATATTACTCTACATGTAACGGTGGCACACCCAAAAATAGGAATTTTAACTTAAAAATTAAATCCTTACAATTTTATATTATTGATCCAGGCGCCAGGTAGAATTCAACCTACCAATTAGAATTTGGATTAATTTCCAATTTCCAACCAGGATAACTCAAACCACCAATTACACACACAAAAGAAGTCAATACAAAGTAAAAGAGTCATGCCATTCAAAGGTGTAGCTGTGAAAACGTAATAGGTATATTTTTCAATAATCACCAAAAACAGTACAATTTACACAATGAATCACACTGTTCACACTTTAAACAGAGTCCTTTGATGTCGTGTCAATTCAATAGTTCATGCGAAAAAAGTTTGTTTCCAAAAAATAAAAATAAAAAACTATTGGACTCTCTGTTAACAACAGTATTCAAAAATCATAAGTTCAAAAACATCAGTTCTCCAAAAAAAATTAAAAACAACAACAACAAGTTGTTCATCAACAGCTAATAAAGTAATTTATTAGTTAAAATTAAAATTAATCTGCAATTAAACACTTTAAACTAATTCTCCGACCCTTGAGAATTAAAGACAAAATTAAGACTAGCTAGAGGACAAAATATGTCTTCAAGCAAGACATCTGACTGGAAAACTGGGATTCAAGCTCAAGATTGCTACAACCTAGAAATCTAGCGCTGGCACAACAATAACAAAAACAGCTGGTTACAAAGACTTTCCTGATCTCTTCCCATTACTCAAAATGTATTAGACTCTGGCGTAATTGCTGTGGGAATACGATTCGCTGCGGTTGTGTTGAATTAGTCCTGATGCGCTAGGCCAAGACAACTGACAATGTATTGAATTGAATCCACCTTTATTAAAAAATGGCCGTGATTTTAATGGTAAAAAAAACTGTTAAATGGTTAACGGTAAGTTGCCCTAATATATACGGTCAAAAACTGTAATAGACATTTCAGACACATTTTACGGTGAAATACCGTTTTTGGAAATGAAAAAGAATGTAAAATTTACAGGGAAAAACCGTAAATTGACGATCCCAGAATTCCCTGCCTTGCATTTCAAATTTTGTTTGAATTTGATGTTTTTTCTTTGAAATAAGAATATATATGCTACTATAGCACATAAATACTGGCTAAAATACTAATATTACTCAAATAACACTGCTAGTGAGCTTAATTTCTTTCATAAGACTAACAAGTTATAGTCATCATATATATACATAATACAAGTTATTTTTAATATGTTACTCCAAATATGGTTGTTTTTGCACATTAAGCTGAAATAAGAAAAAGTATTTTAACACTGAAACCATTACATCACTAGTAAGTGATTCAGCAGTAAGTGGAAATGGTTCGGAAGTGTTTCCCTAGAAACAGCATTTGGACAATTATGCCATCCACAACAGGAATATGAATCTCCAGACAGCAGCACTGCATTCATACTTTCCACAAGGGCTACCGAAATCATCAGAGAAGGGGATTCTGGGTAATGCGGAATTGAGTCCAATGCTCACTGCACCTGTGGTGCAAAACACCGGTAACCAAGCCGCAGGAGGTACGGACGCAAACAATACATTCCCAACATACACCTCAGCCCCGACCGTGGCCTGAGGGGGCAAATTAGAGCACATTATTCCCTTCAGATAGAAACCGAAATCTACGGCTCATCAGAAAGAGCCTCTCGACAAATATTTCAGAGCAGTGAGCAAAGGTGGCGTGCGTCATGTAATAGCTTTTAGCTGCGCATCACCCTCCCCTCTGCGTGACGTTCTATAACCCCGGTCATCTCTCACAGGCCATTTAAGCCTTTCTCTCTGACGTTTATGACAGATCTTCTTTTTTCCAAATGCTGCTGTTATTAGAGTCTCAGTAAAGCAGGGCGGGCCATGCGGGACGGCCTTTCACGCGTACTTATAAAGAGTCACAAACCAAACGCTCGCCGCAACTCTGATTAACAAACCAATGACTGAATGAAAAGATGTATCTGGTCGAGCTCTTTTAATGGGATAACAAAGGCCATCAATGCAACAAAACCACTTAGTGCTGCCACTTTCAGAGTTACAGTAAATGTGCATCCACTTCATTAGAAAACCAGATATTTGTGTGCATCTAAATGTTCATTTGTGCGTGCAGCTATATTATACACTATATACACTATACAGATGAGTATCACTAAATCGTATAGATTACTTTAACCTGGGGAACAGAGGTGAATACAACATAGCTTTTATCAAAACACCATTAAAAACTGTAATTCTGTGATATTTTATTACACTAAAATAATTGTTTTCTATTTTTCTATTTTAAAATAAATAAATGCTGCTTAATATTTTTGTGGAAAATATATTTTTAGGACTTTTTTGATGAATAGAAAGTTTAAAAGAACAGAATTTATTAGAAATAGAAATCTTTTGTAACATTGCAAATTTCTTTACTGTCACTTTTGATCAATTTAGCATGTTGTTGAACAGAAGCATTAATTTAAAATAAAATAAAAATAAATAAAATAAAACTTACTGGTCCCAAACTTTTGAATGGTAGTATATATGTTAATAGCCATGGACACATACATACATATACATATATACATACATACACACACATATATATACATACATACACACACATATATATACATACACATACACACACATATATATATAAAATTATATAAAAAACAACAATATATATCATTTGTCCCTATGAAAACATAATTAATTAGCTATCTGTGCATAATAGTGACAACAGTAATATATAATGATATTAATATCCGTTAGTGAATTAAGGATTTATTTTGATAATATAATAATGAATTACCATTTTATTTTAATAATATAATAATAAATTATTAAATAAATTACTTTACAGTACCTTTCAGTATTATATAGTGCATAAAAAAGCTCAAGGTGATTTTCAAATATATAAAACAAACAACTAATGAAAATGGAATATGAAAATATTTTAACAAAATAAATACAATAATAAAAACAGTACGACAGATACAGAAACAGTGCAAAATGTTTATCTTAATAAACAAAATGCAACAATTGAAAAAAAAAGTTATTTATTAATTAATAACAAAAAAATTAGAGGTTGACCGATAGTGGATTTTACCGATACCGATAGCTAGGTGGGACCACACTGGCCGATCCCGATTAATCAACCGATAGTTTTCAAAATGGATACTGAAAGAAAGCTAGTGCTTTACTATTTAAAAAAAAAAAAAAAAGCAGCAACAATACTGAAACATACTTTGTAAATGAATAAAAATATTAATATTATTTACTATATTGATCATTAAAGTTATTTCATAATTTGCTAATGTTAAAAGAAGAAACTTTAAAATGTAAAAATATAGCCTATTAGTAGCTAATAGTGAATGTTGAAATGAAAACACTCTAACAAGGAACAATACTTCTACAGTTTTCATTAATGCTACGAATGGACTTTTATTGTTAAATGTTACCATTTAATTTCAACAGTCATGCTTAAAGATGGCCATGTTTAAATATCTACACAAGGCCATAGCATTAAAATTACATACATATGGATATTGTATGTGTACTCACACACTTTATTTGCTTCTATTTTTTAACACTTGATAATTATCTAATAAAAAAAAATAATAAAAAGTTAGTCGCGCTGCCTCTAGGAGAACTCAGAGGCATCACACACACACACCAGACGCTTTGCGTTCAAATCAAGTGGCGGTCTAAAACAATTTATTTAAAATCACCAAACGGACATAAGTTTGCTTCAAGAATGAACAATGTGGCATAAATGAGTTTGAAGTTCGGTGTTTAAAAAAACAGAGCAAGTGGAAAGAGAACGCGCGATCTATTACAGCTCTCTATATGAAGCATACCGACTTTATTAGAGCCACAGAAAGACAAACGTTTTGCTGAAAAATGCACAATACATAATTTATAGCCTAGGGTGAAGTCATTATATACATTCACAACGATTTGGGACAAATATAATGTAATTTAGTAGAAAACTATGTGAATGGCGCTCTGTTCCGCGGCAGACTTTTCTGTCAGCTGTATTTAAATGCGCGTCTGGAGTTTCCCGCCCTGTGCAGCGCTCAGTGTCACGTGTCAAAATAAACAACACGTGCTGTCAGTGATTTCCGCCTCTAGAGGCCGCTCTCGTACTGTATAATGCCAGCGGACCCTTCTCAGCCATTCTGGCAACGGTTGCAAACCGGAAAACCATCGGCATGGATTTTTGCCGATAACCGATAGTTGTGGCAATCAACTATCGGTGCCGATTAATCTGCAAAACCGATGAATCGGTCGACCTCTAAAAAAAATATTTTTAAACACCACAATTTTTAATTTCACATTAAAAGCTAACCTAAAAATACATGCCTTCACCTTTTTAGAAGTCTGATTTCATCCATAGTAGGATGCAGAACAGACATTCAGACAGTTTCTTAAAACAATCAGTGTCATTAGGTTTCATCAGTATGTGTCACCACGTGGAGTTCCAGAGGAAAAAATATAACTTTAAGCACAGAGATAAACTTGTGACTGTGAAGATGAGGAACACATGTCACACACACATCCCAGCTGTAAGAATGGATGAATGCACACGGTGTCAGATAAAAGACAAAACGCCACTCATGTCTACACACAGGAGTGAGTGATAGAGAGAGGGAACCGTAGGAAAGACCACGGGCGTTAAATGGGTCAAGGAGAGAGGGATCCAAAGAACATCATGCTAACACACAACGACACGAGATCTGAAAAGGACAGAGAGAGAGAGAGGAAATACAAGCTTTGATAACAAACTTGGCAAAGCTACAGCTAATGGAGTCAACCTAGACCCTGACCTATTATGAAATTAATTTTAACATTTCATTACAACATGCATGCCAATTAGATTTAAGAAAACTCATTTGTCCTCAGGAACACCCAGCAGTCATAAAGAACACACTGCAGTCATAAAGAACACACTGATAACTAGATCTGCAGTTCCTAAAGAAAATACCAGTATGGCAGCAGAGGAATAGTCTTAAGGTTTTAGCTTATGCTATGCTGAACTGCAGAAATACTGCTACTGAAATATAAAGTCGGTATGAATGTGCACAGTAATCAATCTCAACTTACTTTGACCATTAATAAAGTATACGTTTTTAAAATATTATAGATACATACATACTACATCTGCCATTGTTGCATTGCTTGACTAATAAGTTCTTTGACCTACTAACAGCAACAACGACAAAAACATAAGCACTGCCAAATGTACAATTCAACCACATGGAGACACTTTTTGGTACATATAGAACTGCCAGCTCACAATACTCTGCCATATATTCTCATCTTTAAATCTGACTTTTATCTGGGTATCTGCCTATTTTTATTATTTGGATATCCTACTCACTTGCTCTAGTGCTTCTTGCATACTATATAGTAGAAAAGTGCACACATAGTCAGTGTGAGGTAGAGCTGGTTATAAATGGTTAAAGAGGTCAAATGTATGCAAAGAAGACCAATCACATTCCGTATGCAAATAGATATAAGAATACACAATTTGGCATGAAAATATTACATACATAAAAGACACCAACACTGACTGTTACAATTTGATTACTGAACATTCTATCAATGTCAGTCAATGGAGATTTAAAATGTCATCATTTACTTACTGAATATCATATTTCAAACCTGTTTGACTTTAGGTCTTTTGTAGAACATATTAAACATTTTTATTTTGAGAAATGTAGACAAGACAATGGCAAACAACTGAATTTTTAATATATCTAAAAACAAAGTTTAATACTGAGGGTAATTCAGAGTGTGTGAGGAATATCAGTACAAAACTGCCTTGCAAGCAATCTAATGACTTGAGCCAACAACTTTAACGTCTTCACAGAGACACATGCAAATCTGTGTGTGATATATAGTCTTTTTATAACCCGAGTGCATCATCTGAAAAGGCGCACCAAGCTGTTGAACATATCACCAAACATAACTGGTATCATGTTTCAAATGCACTTAATTCAATTCAGCTCATTTCATCTGCATTTTAACTGCATCAGGGAGGCGTGTGGAGACGCGTCCCGTAGCATCTGATTACACCTAAACGGCTGGCTCCAGCAGCGCGCCTGTGAATGAGGCACAGCGCTTGTTTGCTCACGCTGTAATAAAAGAGACGGAGCGAGTCACTCTCCCTTCCTGAGAAAACGCCGCCCCGTTCTGTAATGTAACAAGACTGAATTATTCACATGTAGCCCTCTGGAGGAAGAAAGAGGAGAAAGGAGTGAGATGCAGGACAGAGAGAAAGTGGGACATGCAGGAAGAAGAATGGGAGTGTCAAGCTCGAAAAACAGGAAGAGGTGCCGTCAGGGCTGTGAGGAACTCTCAAGGTGACAGTAAGTTTAAAACATGCATATACACTCTTAAAAATAAATAAAGGTTGTTTATTGGCATCCATGAACATTTTCATTGCACAAAAGCTTTTTGTAGTGGTAAAATGTTCTCTTTTGTGCTATGACAAAAAAAAAATTATTTTAGGAACTAAGAACCCAAAATAATTCTTCTATGGCATTGGTGCGAAAACACCCTTTTGGAACCAATATTTTTAAGGAGAGGGAGAGTGAAAAGGAAAAGGGAACAAGACTCTAACCACACTGCTGCTATTATTTATTTATTTATTTATATTTATTATATATATAATATTATTTATCTATCTATCTATCTATCTATCTATCTATAGGGACAAATGATATATATTGTTGTTTTTATATAATTTTATATATAATTTTATATATATATATATATATATATATACACACACACATACATACACACACACACATACATACACACACACACACACACATATATATAATTTTTTTTTAAATAATAAAAACAACAACTGAAATGGCTAAAATATTATTTATATACAATAATGATATAAAATATAATTAATAATATTTTAATATTTAAAACGTGTGTGTGTGTGTGTGTGTGTGTATCTAAAAAAAATTTAAATAACTGAAATTACTAAAAGTTTATTTATATACAATAAAATAAAATATAATAATAAAAGTATAAAATTATATTTTTATATTTAAAATATATACATGTATACATATTTGCTCAGACTAACTGGAAAACAAATTGTGTATATGTATATGCATGTGTGTGTATGTGTGTGCGCGTTTTTGTGAAAAGTCAGGACATAGATAATGACAAAGGTATGACATAGGTATTACAAGGTGTAGGATTGGTGTAGGGCAATAGCACATACAGTAAGTACAGTATAAA